>NC_136501.1:54593067-54630567 GCF_053919585.1 Euprymna scolopes | reverse complement strand
GACACTAGTGTTTCATCCTTTCGGGAATCTTTAATGTAGGGTGTCACGATTAATACCAGTCGAACGATTTGAACCGTGCAACAATATATATATATATATATATATATATATATATATATATATATATATATATATATATATATATATATATAATTCAAACACTAACAACATGTTTGAATATATGATTAAGTGGCAGTTTTAATAATTTAGAACTGCTTTAAAGCTTCACCGCTCTCTCATTTTTCGACCAAATTCCAAACAATTATTACAATTTAGAGATCACGTTGTCAGCTATATTGTGAAAACTTTTTTTTTCAATTTTTGTTCAGTAAAACAAAAGTTATAAATTTACTGGTATTCAAAATCGTAAAAAATCGTAAGGCGATGAGCGACGTTTGTTTATGACTGGTTTCCATAGCAACCACGTCGCTTTAGCGACTAGTGTTGCTATTAATTCACCGCTCTCGCAAAAAGAGAAGTAACAAGTAACACAGAGAGAATAAAAGCAGACGAGTGCCTACATTGTTATAACATATGTGTATGTTATGTTTATGGGGGCAAAAACATAAGGCGGAATTTAAACAAAGAACAAGTGAATTTACGGGAAAAATCATGGATTACAATAGAAAAATGCGAGCATGAAAAGTAATATGGTTAAGCTTAAACATGGAAAAGTAAAGGAGAAGTTGTTTAAACTGGAAAAAAGACAAAATATTTTAGTAAAAAGTATAAATTTATAACTTTAAATATTGCAGCATTAAGAATTTAAAAAAAAATTCAATTTAACATTATAATATAATCGATTCTTAATGCTGCAATATTTGAAGTTATGAATTTATTATATGTTTTACTAGAATATCTTGTGCTTTCCTTTTCCATGTTTAAGCTTAACCATATTACTTTTTGCATGCTCACATATACATTTATATATATTACTCTCCGTGTGTATATATGCACCATATTTTCATTTAGGCAAATTTGAAACAACAAAGAAACACAATGTTTCTGTTTGATAAAACTTTTTTTTCCAATTTGACTAATAACTCGTTTAACATTGCAATCAAGTTGATGTTCTATGGGTTTCTTATTCAAATGTTTTCTTTTCGTCTAGTATTAAAAATTATCGGACGGAGGGATTAATCCTATACCATTTAAGATACACCGAGTATATTAACTTGTTACGAAAAGTGACTATATTTTTGATGGCGGCAAGCATAAAACACATATCTTGGTCTATGAAAACTAAACGCAAAGTAATTATATTAGCTATTAATAATTGAGAATAAATTAAATATAAATTAAATATAAATTAAATTAAAAATGAATAAAACAACTTTAAATAACATTTTGAAATAGAACAAATGAAACGATTCTATTACACCAAACAAGTAATAACATCGAGCTAATTATTTAAATAGATTTTCTACAATGTAATATACAAATGAGGGTAATACTTTATATAGAATCATGTTGGAATATATATATATATATATATATATATATATATATATATATATATATATATATATATATATATATATATATATATATATATATAAGGAAAAGTACCCGTCGTTGACTAGGTTCAAAAACAGCCTACAGAAAATGGACTCTAATTTATGAAAGTATGCTGGAATATATATATATATATATATATATATATATATATATATATATATGTATATATATATATATAAGTCTGTTTTCAGTATGAAAATTAATTTATGACACAGTGTACATTTTGAGAACAAACAAACAGGGAGGAATACGATTTTATTTTAATATATATATTAGTCATCGCGCGAAAGAGCAGGACACAAAATATTTTTAATAATAATAATAATAATAATAATAATAATAATAATAATAATAATAATAGAATAACAATAACAAAGACTTTTGCTGGCGAGGACTACTATTGACCATAAGCAATTATACAGTCCTTTTGAAATTTTCATCTCTATTTTTCTCGTTATGTACTGAATATTTGTTAATGAAACCTATATGAAATATGCTCCTTATTAAATTTGAAATATTTTCTATTCTGAAAGAAGTTTTTAAAATTTAATCTAAAAAAGTTATTTTAAAGTTTTTATTAAAAAATTAAGATTTTCTCATTATTCAGACCTGTATTACAAAGAGGGGGTTCCAAAAGATGAGTTGTGGTGTGAGGAGAAATACAAACCGAAACAGAGAGAATATTCAGACCTGTAATAATACAAAGAGGTGATTGCAAAAATGAGTTGTGGTGTGAGGAGAAATACAACCTGAAATAGTGAGGAGGGGAGTTTTAAAATATAATCTTAAAAAGATAAGATACAAGTTAGAAAAGCATTTCATTCAAGGCATGAAAATTGTAAAAAAATGTCTTTACTATAGGCTTTAAAAATAAAGGGACACGATTCAATTTGAAATTTATTTATCTTTAAAGTGCACTTTTATAAATTTTACAAAGTAAGGTATAAACATTTAATTTAAATTTAATCAAAAAATTACCTTGGATTTATTTTATGTAATGTACATTTTGTTGTAATTTAAAAAATTATCTTTCATCTAGCAATTAATGATATAGATATAAAATTTTCAATGATTTTTTTAAAGTGCAACAGAATGGGTGAGGCCCCAGCTTGCGGGCTTTGAGGAGTGTGGAGCCACCCTTTAATTGATATTGCTCCCGGGTCCACTCTGACCCGGAGTGGTAGTACCTGTTAGGGTCCCATCTATGGGTTAAATAGAAATCGACTTAAAAAATATATTCTATTAAAAACGTTTTCTTAAAAATCACTGGATTCGGCATTAAATAACCTGAAAAGGGTTGATATGCCGTAAAACAAAAACAACGATTTTCTCTTTTTATTTTTATTTTCTGAGGAAAAGACAAAGAATGCAACAAACAGCGAGAGAGGAGGTGGCTTTTTCTTACGTCCAACACATATCGAGCCACATCAGAAACCATAAAGATAGTGAGCATCAACTCGACTCACTTCTTATTTCTCTACTAAATCCTACCCGAAGAAAACAACGCAGCTCAAAAGATTTATCGATTTTTTCCAATTCTACGCAGGTGCGATTTGAATGATACTGATCATCTCTTCTTTTCCCCGGGGAACCTTCCAATTTCTATTTTAATTTGAAAAGCAGTTGCATACTGTAAAAAAGATTTCTTATTTACATATTTAATTTCCTTTTTTATTTCATGTTTTCAATTTTTCATTTGCAAAAAATAATTGCCTACATTCTTGTACTAAACTAATAGCGGAAATACATGTGCCAGAACAAGCTCATAACTCTGCGACATCTGTGAACCATTTAAAACATTCCACGGAAATTATTTCCTAATAAAGATGGGCTCTCTGGTAGGAGACATCTTCATGAATTCCTTTCGCTATCTATCACCCACATGCCTCTATTCCGAATTTGTAGCAGCGGGCCAAGACTTTATTTTCTAGCAAAACGGCTATTAACATTTTTTTTTAATGTTCAACATATTTCAAACTTACATAAATTATTGTACAGCATTTTCAAGTTAACATTAGTTTTTACGATACTTTTGGTTCAGGAGGGTGGGCTTGTAAATTCACCCTTGTCCGTTCGTCCGTTCATTTGTTCGCACTTTTCCCAATAACTACGCTTTGCAATTTGTTGAAATTTTGCACAAACATTAAACATAATACGAGTAAAAAAGTAACAGAGCAGATTTTCCGGGAAAAACTCCGGTTATCGCCCTTGGGGTGCCTGTCCAGGTTAAAATGGCTAAAATTGACACTTTTGTGCTTATTAAAAAAAAATTGATGCCTTGGATTTTTATAAAACTTTCTGAAAAGTTGTAACTAACTGATTTCTATATAATTTTGTTTGTCTATACTTCGCGATAACTATTGGGTGTGCCCCAGGGGCTCTTTTCGGGCTAATAAAACACTCTATTTTTGGGACTATTTTACCATATTTGTCTAAAATTTTCTGTGTATGTCTGTTTAGCAGTTTTGCATGGTGCTGAACACAAATTTAAATATGTTAAGGCCTTGGGGAATTTTTGGGCTAAACAAGAGGGGGGGGGAAATGATGGACTTAGTCATTTCTATTTTTGGTCGGTGCGGAACACAAATTTGTATATGTTAAGGCCTAAAACTGCACCGTTTGTTCATTTTCACCAGGATTTGACATCCCCTGAAGACTTTTGGGGCTAAATGGGGAAGGGAAGAGCAAATTCTGAACTTAATCATTTTTTTTATGTCTCGTCTACTGCATGCTTCACTTGTTTATTATTTTTAAGGTACCGTAATTTGTTAGACTAACTTTTTTAAATTTAGAAATCAAGTAAAAAATGGAATTTTTACTTGCTTAAATAATTTGAAAAAAAAAAAAAAAACAACATTATATTTGCTTTAATTTAATTATTTTTATTGCGAAATAATTTATATCAGTTTGAAATATGTTATATATTAACAACAACATTGTTAAGGACCGTTTAGGTAGAAAAAATGTCCACTGATATCGACAAGCTGTTACGAATTGTACGAATTCGGAATAGGGGCATGTGAGCGAGAGAAGGCGAAAGTAGTAGAGTGAGACGTCTCCTACAGGATAATCTAAAAATGTCTTTTTAATTGTGTGTGTGTTTGTTAAATTAAATGAACATTTAACAACATGCCAATGAATGGATGGACTAATATACTTACAGGCTTTAAAAGCGGGCGAATAAAAGATGTATATATATATATATATATATATATATATATATATATATATATATATATATATATAGTAATTTATAAAATATATATGGCGATTAAGCTACACTGAATATTCTGCGTTTCATCCAACTATAGGATTCGTCAGGCTTATGAGCGAATTCTGTCGTTGCTTCTTGTTTTTATATAGTTGGATGAAACGCAGAATATTCAGTGTAGCTTAATCGCCATATATATCTTATAAATTACTAACTAGCTCTACCTACGTATTGAGCACTTTTGAAGTAAATACTTAAAGTTTACGCATAAATCTATACTTTCGTATATTAAATTTATGCGAATAAATGAAGTAGTTATATATATATATATATATATATATATATATATATTATTATTATTAAAGATATCCCTTCTACCTTACTTTTCCATCCGATTTTATTTTAATTTTTTATTTTATTTTTTTATCAACATGAAATTAAGTACCTTTTTTTCTTTATATTCTTAAATATTTTCCAGAGATATCTGCCTTACATAAAAAATGCTAGTGTTATTTTTGGTGTCTTTAACCCCCCACTATTTTTTGCTGACGAGGAAACTTTGTTTTATAAAATCAAATGATAAAATTATTGTTCAAGACGTATTGTCTATTTCAATAAAAAATCATCGTTTCCGAAACGATCGTACAATTTATTGATTTTGTTTGTTTTTCCTTTTGAAAACGATTTTTAATAATAAATTATGAATAATTTTTCTCAATATATATATATATATATATATATATATATGTGTGTGTGTGTGTGTGTGTGTGTGTGTGTGCGTGTGTGAGAATGCATGTGAATATGCGTGGGTCCTGTCAAGACCATTTTAATTGCACACATCTCTTAGCGTTTGCTGCAATATCTTACCCATGACCGATCGACTTATGTACTTACGGTACCTGCCATTTCCAAAGACTTCGAACCCTTAACTTTATGTACACTTAGCCATTTCATGTTGCAGAGCCATCAGAATTTGTTTAATTCTGCTCTTCCTCTTTTTACACAGTTTTTTCCCATGTTTATTGATTTTCCATCGAAGATTTCCAAAACTAGAATCACCTCAGACTCGTATGAATGGCAGTAAGTTAAAAACACTTAAAAGGGTCTTTTGCAACAAGGAGTTAGCAGGCGAGAGAAGAGAAAAGAGAGAGAGAGAGAGAGAAAGAGAGAGAGAGAGAGAGAGAAAGAGTGATGGGTAGAGAGTAAAACGAGAAGGACAAAGGGGACAGCGTGAGAAAAAAAAGACAGGAAGTAATGATATATAGGTTTTATGAAAATATGGCTGGAGAGTGTATTAACATTAAAGCATTATATATATATATATATATATATATATATATATATATATATATATATATATAAAAGGTAAATTGTTTGTGTGTGTGTCTGTGTGTGTATATTTCCCTACCAAACTACTCTGTTAATTTTCAATCTACAGACTCGAGATTTAACATAAGGGGCATTGAGATTTAGAAAAAATTTTTAAATCGATTTTTGGCCAGAAATTTGGTTGTCAAAAGGGTCAATATTAAACGATTTGACCTTTGAAAACTCTACCAAACTTCTCCGCGTATTTTGGGTCTAAACACTTTAAATTTTAAATGTAGGTTTCTTAGACATTAATCAAACATTTTAACTTTATTTGAACCTAAAACAATAACTGTTAAGCGGTCAAAATTGGGATCAAAGTTTAAAAAAAAATTGACTTCTGGGGTCCCTACCAAATTACCTAGCCAATTTTCTGTCTAAACATTTGAAATTTTACATAACGTCTATTCAGACAAAGGGCAAGCTTTTTAATACGTTCTTGGCCGAAAATTTGGCTGCCAAGGGGTCAAAGTTCAAACGATTTTATCTTTGCAGTCTCTAGCAAATAATTCATCCGATTTTGGGTCTAAATATTTGAAATTTTAGATGTTGGTTATCTGGATATGAGTCAAACTTTTTAATGTGTATATACATATGCATATAAAGTTATGAACAGTACATATGACCTGAGCAAAGCTGGGCTGAACTGCTAGTATATATATATATATATATATATATATATATATATATATATATATATATATATATATATACGCACACACAGACACATGCGCTACACACACAAACACACACACACACATATATATATATATATATACATTGTCATGGCTTATATATATATATATATATATTGGATTCTGACGTCGATTTCGACATATGACGTTCCAACTTATTAATTTATGCATCAGCCTCAGATGATATTTGCGTCCTGCAAAAGACTTACAAACGAGTCTGTACATAATACAAGTGTGTGGATTCATTGATGGGGTCAATGACAGTACAAGTCTGCTGACTATTTAGTTATTTCCCTTTTTTCACGTAGAGTATTCAAATGAAGTTATTTCCACTTTTTTATATATTATTACCAATATATATATATATGTATATATATATATATATATATATATATATATATATATATATTGGAAGTCTGCTGACTATTTAGCTCTTTCCCCTTTTTTCACGCAGAGTATTCAAATGAAGTTATTTCCACTTTTTTATATATTATTTCCAATATATATATATATATATATATATATATATATATATATATATATATATATATATATATATATATATATATATATATATATGTATATATGTATATATATGTATATATATATATATATATATATATATATATATATTGGAAGTCTGCTGATTATTTAGCTTTTTCCCTTTTTTCACGCAGAGTATTCAAATGAAGTTATTTCCACTTTTTTTTTAAGTGTATATATATAAGTGTATGTGTGTGCGTGTGTGTTGTTGTATGTATGTATGAAGAGATGAAAAAGAAAACAAACCAAATTATACGTGTTCTTGAACATTTCATCTTTATTTTAGTTAGAATTATGAATCACCTTAAAAAAACTTACATAACAGTTTAAACCTGCACAATTAAAGGTTAAGAATTGTACAATAAACAGGTGATAGCAAGTGTAAAATATTTAACAGCAGATTTTAGTATTTATTTGCTTTAAAGCATCTTTCAAGATGTTTTAACTGAGTTTCATACTAAATTCGTTCCAATATTCCAAATGATTCATTGTCATTCTAAAAATTGTTTCTAATTTTTTCAGATTATATTTAATTGAAAATACCTCCAAAGAAGCAGCTTCTAGAGATTAAAAGGGCATAAATTGTTGCTTTATCTGATGACGGTTATTCTCAGGTAGAAATTTCCAGGAAGAGTGAATGTTCAAGGAAGGGCGTTCAAACAGCGATTAAAAGTGCCAAGGGAACAAAGTATTCAAAAGCAGGAAAGGACAACGGTGTAAAAATGCTACAACCGCCAGGGAAGACAAATCTTTGAAAAGAGCGTCCCTTGCAGATAAGAAGTAAAGTTCTTCAAGGTTTGCTGCTGAACTTAGGAGGATGCAAACAAAAACGTATCAGCTCGAACAGTGAGAAGAAGGTTATTAGAAGCGGAATTAAAAGGATGCAAAGCAAGGAAGAAGTCATGTTTGTCTCAGCAATCAAGAAAAGCCGAATTGAATTTGAAAAAAAAAAGCATGAGAATCAGACACCAGATGATTGGGTCAAAACTGTTTGGTTTGGTGAAAGTGACTTTGACAGTTAACAGTTTCTGTTTCCTAAACTATGAAAGGAACAATTGTAATTTTTATGTAGATACACATCCATAACATCTATTCAAAACTTGTAGCAAATTCTCATTTTTTCCATCAGATTTTTGGCACCCCTGAAGCGGTTTACTCCCTACGCGAAAGAGAGGTATTACATCCTGATTGGGTGGTTCTAAATGTCAATTTTGGAGGAGGTAGCATAATAGTTTTGGGCTTCTTCAGGCACTGGACTGTTGTAGACATACGGGGGCAGAATAAACTCTATAATTTATACTAACATGCTGCTCCAGGTTTACCACAACCTCTTTGACTAAAATATTCAATAATAACATTCCAAGGGATGTAATCTTCCAACAAGACAATACCTCATGTCATCCGTGGTTTGAGAAAAGATGATTACAACGATGAAGTGACCCCTTCAATCGCCAGACCGAAATCCGATTGAGACTTTGTAGTCCCATCTTGGAAAAACAGTGACAATGCACAAATGTTCATCAAAAAAGAATTAGAGGACGAACTTCATGAAGAGTGGCAAAACATACACCCTGCCACCTGCAACAATTTAGCCAATAAAATGTAAAAACGAATAAAAGCTGTTATAAAGACAAAAGAAGGACATGCCAAATATTGACTGTTATTAATATAGATTTATTAATGTGTACTCTACTATCCTTAACCATTAAATGTATAAGTTTGAATCCTAATTCCGACTTTTTATTGGTGCTCCATAATTTTGCCTATATATATATATATATATATATATATATATATTATTATATATAATATTATATATATTATTTTAAAATGTAATTATCCACTGATATGTGTTTCGTCGTCTACGATTCATCAGAGTGGCTGAATATAGCGAGATTCGAAATCGGGACCCCACGGTAATGAGTCTAAGCCCCTTACCTCTGACCCATTTCGTCAACTGTCTGGATATATCGTAATTTACTTAAATGTTTTTGTTTTGTTTTGGTTTTAGCGACGTGTTTTAAATTAATTCAATTATTTACGAAAGCGTATTTTTACCTAAATTCGAGCTGGGAATAATTTTCCCTTTAACCAATTTGGTACCCCCACATGCGGACCGGTATATATATTATTTTTAAAATGTAATTATCCACTGACACGTCTTCTCGCCAAACCAAAAACCAAAACCAACAACATTTAAGTAAATCGCGATATATCCAGACAGTTGGCGAGATGGGTCAGAGGTAAGGGGCTTAGGCTCATTACCGTGGGGTCCCGATTTCGAATCTCGCTATATTCAGCCACTCTGATGAGTCGCAGACGACGAAACACGTGTCAGTGGATAATTACATTTTAAGAATAATATATATACCGGTCCGCATGTGAGGGTACCAAATTGGTTAAAGGGAAAATAATTCCCAGCTCGCATTTAGGTAAAAATGCGCTTTCGTAAATAATTGAATTCATTCAAAACATATCCCTAAAACAAAACAAACAACATTTAAGTAAATCGCGATATATCCAGACATCTACTTCTTACTGGAGATCTATATCTCCAAGTCTATGCATATATATATATATATATATATATATATATATATATATATATATATATGTGAGTATGTATATGTCTATAACAGTTGTGTGTATGTGTGTATGTCTGCATATGGATTCATGTATATCTACATATGCATTGTTTATATATATGTGTGTGTGGCTATGTGTCTGTATATGGATGTGTAGAAATGTATATGTATGTATGCGTATTTGCGCGCGCGTTAGCGTATGTATTAACTCTTAACTGCCTAAAAAAAAAACACTACCTGAATCTGGTACCCCACACACACAATACAATCTAATGTATTTTAACCTTCAAAACTGAAATATTGTCAATTCCCGTCTCCCTCCACCTTATTATCTCCTACCCACTTTTTACTCTTTTTTTTCGTATTTCTTCTAAAACATTTCTTCCTACTACTAACAACCATTTCCGTAAGGTCTGACGAGGCTGTTGGATCATAAACATGGTCCGACATCCGAAACATATGTAACCAAACTGATAAACTGGTAATAAAAAAATAAAGCATATATATATATATATATATTTGCTTAAGATATATGCATATATGTTTATGCAAATATCTTCGAAATTATTTCCTGAAAAGCCCGATAATGTTGAGCATTTAAGGATAGGGCATAAATAAATATCATGCTAAATTCTAATTTAGATTTTATTATTTTTAAACATTTTACTCTAAATTTCCAAAATCAATGCAGCAAATTTATTTTCGATTTGGAAAAAATCGAAAGAATAAATAAAACAGTTGATCAAAGGAATTTACCGTAACAATCTAACTAGCTATCACTTTCTGTCTGTCTGCCTGCCTCTCTATCTGTCCCATTCTCCTCCTATGACAGTGTCGCAGACTTTGTACTTGTCTGTTTAAATAAGAATATGAATTATGCACATATGTACATGTGTGTGTATTATTGTTTTATTAATATGCTCGTACACATGCGGCGAGACTCACATAGCAGTTTTTGATCTGTAGTTATTAACAACTCCGATGACTACAGGTGAAAAGTCTGTCCTTTCCTCTAGACTAGCCTGGGTGCCCGGTGTTGCCCGGGTGTTTTGAGATCTTTGTTGAGCAAAAAAAAAATATATATATAAAACGGTAGTAGGCACGCAGGCTTGAACCCGTACCATTAAGGAGGAAAAGAAAGTGATAAAAAATAAAATAACGTGACACCTTAGCCGCTGCGCCCATCGCCAAACCAGAAGTGGCCTAGTTTAAATTAAGGCTAGACAATAGAAAAGAGGCGATTACTTCCGAAATTATCGGAAGAAAGCAACCCCTCTCTGTAGAAAAGTGCCCAGTTGAGGGCGAAGGAATTAATGTTTTTAGCCAATTTGTCGATATTTGTCATCCGAAGGGTCGGGCTTCAAAACGATACCGATCCTGTGAAAATCCGTCGCCTCCGAAGTTAGTTTTAGGCAGACGTACAAACATACATACACAATACATACATACATACATACATGATGATTGCAACGTCTGCCACTTCCTGAGATACGAGCCCAAAAATGACGTCCATCACCACAGGACCATTTTAATAGACAAATGTGTGAGGGAGTATCTATACACAGATGATGTTACAGAGTCTTAGCTTTGTACGACAGCTAAGTCTCTCTCTCGGTTCAAAATGTTGAGATCCAGCAACAAGCAAGAGCAAGATAGCCAGCAACAAGTTAAACTGCAGACCAGCTTTATACGGGTACTGGTCTCCCGCTTTATGGTTTTTTAAATTAGAGATTTGCTTCTCCTAGAAAGGTTGCCTTCACCACGGCTTACGGGAGCCCTCTCCACCCCAATACATACATACATACATACATACATACATACATACATACATACATACATACGTACATACATACATTTAAACAGACAGGTAGGATTTATATTATACAATAGCCTGGGTGCCCGGTGTTGCTCGGGTGTTTGGAAGTGTGTGCTGAGCAAAAATAAATAAATAAATAAATAAATAAAGTGGTAGGAGGCAGGCAGGCTCGAACCAGTAGCGAAGGAGGAAAAGAACGTGAAAAAAGTGACGTCTTTGCTGTTGCTCCCATCGCCAAACCGAAAGTGACGTTAGTTTAAATTAAGGCCAGACAATTGAAAAGAGAGAATTACTTTCGAAAATATCTGCGAAAAAAAGCGACCCCTCCCTGTTGAAAAGTGCCGGGTTAAGGGTGAATGATTTAATCTTTTTTCGATATTTGTCGTCCAAAGGTTCGAGTTTAAAAATGATACCGATCTCGTGAAAATCTCTCGGTTTGTCGACAGTTTTGCGGGCTATAAATACATACATACATACATACATACATACATACATACATACATAATTACATACATACATGCATACATACATACATACATACATTGTACATATATTTAAACAAACAGGTGAGATTTTTATTATAAAAGATGTTCATAGTTGTTCATATTGAAAAAGAAAGGAATAAAAAAAAACAAAAAAAAAACTTTAGAATCAAAACTAGACGAGCTCATTATAACCTTACTTTTGCCTCTAGCTGACCAGCTGTATGCAGCTCTTATTTCTGTCAGTGTTCGTATAGTGTGCAGTTCGCCCGAGCTATTAATAATACGATCTTTTTATAAATTAATTACCCCGTCTACTCAACAAAATAAAATTTCTCGCTGGGGAATTTCAATACGAGGGTAGTGAACATCAAACACAGCGTTCACTTGGCCGTTATAGAGTTGGAAGTATAGATAAGAGTGAGTTGTGTTGACTTCAAATGTGTTAGATTTTGTGATGACCGACATGTGTTTCCGCCTAAACCAAAGTACAGTAGAACCTCGGTATACAGCATTAAAAATTAGTAACAAAATACAGTAGAGTATGTAATGAAAAAAAAAAAGACGAGAGATTCTTTTTATTCAATTAAGAATTCTACTACTCGTTTATTCGAGAAGCGGAAATACACAGTTTTTATAGCTTGGATTACCAAAAAGGAGATAATCCATATTCACAACACAGAATAAAATTTACATATATGGTTAGGCATGGCTGAAAGTATGTATACGGGTACAGCTGTATCTGAGTTTATATGCATATATGTGTTTATATGTATGCATATGCCTGTATCAACAATACATTTAACACTGAAAATAAAGTTAAGCATAACCACTGCCCAAAGCACCATGTTAGAAGCCCACCCATATATATATGAACTTAACGATGCGTCTACCTAACCTCGCATTATTAACTACACCCATGTATTTACTTATTTATTTATTATTCTTTGTTTATCCTAACTTTACTTTATTTACTTGGTATAAATATATACATGTTTGTGTATATACATATTTACATATATATAAGCAAATAACATTATAAATAACACCGTAAGGCGAGGCAAATGCCGTAAAAAAGTCGTAACCTGAAAAAAAAGTATGGTAGAGCCAGCGTATCCCGGGTTCCATTGTATAAGAAAACATTTTCGATTTAAGCGTTGATCGATTACGTCATCATCTGTATACGTTTGCAGGACGTTTGCAAGGTTCTAGTAAAAAAAAAACAGATGCCGATTACTGGATAAATCGTCGCCGGGTGTGTCCTGACATGAGATTCCTAATTAGGCCAAAGAGTAATCTGACGTGTTGATATAGAATTAACTTTTCAAAGCTGAAGGATGAGAAAACTTATCTAAATATACAGTTATTGATTGGAGTAAATATCGTTTGATGATACGTGAGATTGTTTTAAGAAGTGTGTTTATGAAACAAAAAGACGAACATGCATTTTATACATACGATTAAAAGATAAAATTATACGTACATCACAGAGACACGGATGGATACACGCACACTGGACGATACGGTCCGTGTAACAATACAACCACAATACAACCACGATCGATATATCGCATACACATTTGATGTAACACTGGACGTATATATATATAAGAGAATTCGAGAACCTGAAAATGTTGTTAAATGATGAAAATCATTTTTATTTACATTTTTTGTTGTTGCAGTTAACAACAACTACAACAAAAAAGTAAATAAAATGATTTTTATCATTTAACAACATTTTTAGGTTTTCAAATTTTCTCATTTAAATTCATAAAAATGTTTTCTAAAATGTGTGACTTTACTTATATATATATATATATATATATATATATATATATATATATATATATATATATTTAGTAGAGATGGTAATTAATAAAAACCTGGAGAAAGTGTTCAAGACTATTGTAGAGCAAATATGCGTTTTATTTTTTTATTACCGTATTTTTCTGTTAAGTTACATTTTTGTTTCGGCTACACGGCCGTTTTTTGGCCGTCATGTAGCTTCCTCAGACTTTTACAGAAATTGTCGTTTCTGTAAAAGTCTGAGGAAGCTATATGACGGCCAAAAAACGGCCGTGTAGCCGAAACAAAAATGTAACTTAACAGAAAAATACGGTAATAAAAAAATAAAACGCATATTTGCTCTACAATAGTATTGAGCACTTTCTTCAGGTTTTTAATAATTACCATCTCTACTAAATATATATATATATATATATATATATATATATATATATATATATATACAAACACACAAACACACACACACACACACATATATATATATATATAAGAGCAAATAGTTAAAAAAACATGTTAAAAATACTTTGAAAAAGAGTTAAAACATATTTAATTTGAAAAGGAAACACTAAATAAGTGGATAGTCCTTAATCCGCGGAGTTCCGAAGAAATACTTTCCTTCTCATCAGAGGGTAGGAATTAGCAAAATGCGGGATCGGATTTTGCTTGCAAAAGTATTTGATGAAACTGCAAGTAAGTCAAAGATCTTACTTGATAACAAAAAGTCAAGCTCCGGGAATAGGGTGAAGAAAAAGGTGATTTCACGTGAATGGATAGTCTGGTGAAAGGTAAAGTATACAATGACGGTAAAATCCAAAAATGTAAATCCAAGAAAGTTAGTGAAATGTCCATTCGCACAAGTAAAATCCAAGGAAATAGCGTAATTAGAAGATGGTCCAAAATAATCCGAAAAGGCCGAAATCCATGGAATAATTCACAAATAGGTAAAGGAAAAGAGGAAAGAATTCCAATAATATTATTACAAGAAAAATAAGATATTCGTTAAACTCGACTGCCGAGACAAGGTGTAATTAAGAAAAATGAGTATAAATATATATTTGTCATCCACATACAGTACTGTTTCGTTGTATCACAACTCATGAATGAGGCTAAACAGACACCTTTTCCCAGCTTGGATCTAATCTACGAGTTGACAGTCGGCTGTTCTAAACATGAGCCACGATTCAGGCAAAAATTTTTTCTCCTCGAGTATGTATTAAATCCATACCCGCCTGTCACTTACGGTGTTCAAACCATAAGTTTGTTTACATGCAAATTAATGGTTGCCTTCGCTTTAATTGCTTAAATGGACGTCAGGTGAAAATATATTTACAAAGTGTTCAACCCAAAGAGGGGGGGGCTTGAATTGTCATATATATATATATATATATATATATATATATATATATGCAGTAAAATTAGTTTACCCAAGCAGTCACATGAAAATCAGTCTTTCTTGGACGGGGAAAACACTGCGGAGCACAGATGTTCTATTTGTTTTATGGTCTGCAAATCAAGTGAAGATCCGATGTATCATATAAGGGTCCACAGTAAGTCAGAACCCGTTGGCATCCCTCAGTCTCAGCTATAGACTGTGTAAGAGCAGGGATTGTCTGAAAGGCCACCTTGGTTATCACAGAAAATAGATAATGCATCTTGATCACATCTCCACGTGTATATAAGTATGTGTGTATAAATGTATATATATATATATATATATATATATATACGACAAAAAATAATAAAATAAATAAAAATAGAATATAAAAATATAAAAAGAAATTATAAAACGTATTAAATGAAAAAACAATGCCAAAAGAATATTTAAAAATATACATGGAAATGTATAAATAATCAACAATAAAGTAAAGGAAAGATGGTCTTCTCCTGTCAAGAAGTGACGATCATTATATATATATATATATATATATATATATATATATATATATATATATATATATATATATATATATATATATATATATATATATATATATATATATATATCGCTTCCTTCAGTCTTGAGAGACTATGGATACCTAGTGTAAGAGTGCCTGCTCGTGAAATTCTTGTGGCAAGGGTTTCGCAATCTCCAATCACGCCTTTTCTGAGTCGACATTGTTGAATACCAGTGGCAAATGGAGGTTCAGGACGACTGGAAACAATGCCGAGATAAGCGGAAAACATACAGCGTCTCGAATTTCGAAATGGTAACCGATCTTGCACTAGCCAGGTTCAACGTTGCTTAACGTCGGTGATCTGACGAAAACCGGCGTGTCCATGTGATTATGCCGTACACACACACACACACACACACACACACACACACACACACACACATATATATATATATAATATATATATATATATATATATATAGTGCAAAACTTTGTTGAAATTCAAAGATTTACTTTTCCTTTTTTATAACTTTTGCCTATTTCTCCTGGATTTTTTTCACTACATTTTACGATTTATGTGTCCATAAAAAAATCCTCTCGCTACCAGTTCGTCAGATGATTTTTCCATTTGACGTTAACAACAAAAAGTTGATATTTTACATGATAAACATGGTATTTGGGGAAAAGAAATTCCAACGCCACGTTACCACATGTCAGCCATCTTGGGTGTTATGCTAAGATAATTTTCTGTTTTAAACTATAATTTCGTATTTTTTATTTTTGTTTTTATTTCCCGCTTTTTCCTTATTCATTTTTTCTATTTCTTATAATTTTATTTCTACGTTTATACGAGTTTATTCTAATATTCATTTTTGTTTGGTTTTCGAACTCTTATTTATTATTTAATTTCTTTGTTTCAAGGGGAGGTTACTCCCATGGTATAAATTTTTATTTCTAGGGTTACTTCCCTTGCACCTTTTTCTTTCCTTATATTATACGTTTAGTTTTTTCCTTACTTTATTTCATTGTTTCTTTTTTCCCTTTAGTCATTTTTAGTTATATGCATCCAATTTTTTTATGTTAACATTTTTTGTTAATATGGTCTAATGCGTGAAATTAAGTATCGATTTCTTTGCAGACATCCGTGGCTTACGTCTTGTCATCTGTTTAATAATTTTTCTTCTGATATTAGTATATGGTAATATACATAAGTTGCATCTTTTTAATTTGCTTGGATCATATTTATGCGCTTTATCAATTATTGACCATCTTAATTTATATTGAATTTTCTTTTTCTTTAATTCTTTATTCTGCTTAAGTGGTTGAGTTTTTCTTAGTTTTTTTCTTGTTATTTTCGTTATTGTAATTGTTATGATCCTTTCTAGTGTTGTTTTCATTTTTATCTACATTATTGTTGTTGTTTTCGTTATTTGTCGTGTTATTTTCTTTCTCAGTTTCATTTTTAAACTGTGCTAGGTGATTACGATAGTTGTCCTTAAAGCAAGTTCTGGTGCCCCCAAGATATACTTTAGTTTAATTATGTGTTACAACTTCACATTTGTATACTACGTTTGAAGTTAATAGGACATTCAGTAGGGTTCCGGCAATTACATTCTTTTACGTTGTTAGATTAATTTTCTGCCCTATCTCTATTTTTCAAAAACTTGTTTAATTTTGTGTTGTTAGAGCCAATTATGGTATTTGTTAAGTTAGCAGATGTTGAGAAGCACAACTTAACAGTGTTTTTTATTAATTATCTTACTTTGTTTACTACCTTGCGGGAAATTTTTTATCTATAATTTGGTAAAATTCCATCGGGATGTTATTTTTCATGTGGTGGCTGGACGGTGGATTAAACCACGTTTGGCTCCTCCTTCTATTTTTCTTTTTAACTTCTATTTCGGTGTTATTATGGTCTAGCTATTCATTTTTCTTTTTTGTGTTTATTGTATGTTCTATTTTTTTCATTGGTTTTTGCTCTTTTTTCCTTTTTATATTTCTTCCTAGACAAGTTATAAGATACACAATTTCGTTTTAAATACATATCACATAGACCGCTACGCAGCATATACGTTTTATATATTTGTCCACGATTTATCTATATATCTATATATATATATATATATATATATATATATATATACCGTAACACAATCTATACGTCTTATATACTCATACACAATTTATACATGGAGTATCATGCAACATATAAGTTTAATGCTGTACTCATGTACATACACCTCGTTATACAACAATTTTGTTATTTGATTTAACATACATGTTTGATATAGTTCCGGCATCTTATAAAACAAATAAGTGCATTCAATAGCTTACTTCTATTAACTGGAGCCCTGTTGAACTCTCTTCCTGTGAATGGCATTCCTGTTTTCAAGACTAAAATCAGTATAATCTCCTATCTTTGCGATAATCATCATTTGTTCTTGTTAGCTCCTTACATCAAGTGATTTCATGCGTTGTCTGGGCGATCTCTATAAAAAAAACTATCGTTGGGGTACATAACAGTTTTCTCAGATTTTTGCAATCATTACACCTGCTTTTTATAGATCGTTCAGTTGTGAGAATTGAGGAACGGCTAATGAACAAACGTGCATCAAATATAAATTAAATAAGTGTTCCTACATATTATTTAATTGGAATTCATTATTGAGATGAGTATTATTTATTAATTTTATTTATTGCGGACTATGATCCTCATCTTTTTTCTTTTTAGTTGTTATTTCACGACGTTTCGACCAGCTATTCCCCAGGCCTTCGTCCGGTGATAACCGCGATGGGATAGGTACTCCGAATCTCATAACTGCATCAACAGCAATTACGTTTTTGGCCAAGTAAGCCTCTAGGTAGGATTTATAAGACCAAAAAATTCAACCTTGATCGCCCTTCGGGGCCCGTGGCACAGTGGATAGAGACGTTGAATCTCTATGGTTCCATGTCAGAATTGTTTGAAGATAACGGTTTCAATTCTACCCAAAGTTGACCCAGAGGCTTACTTGGCCAAAAACGTGGTGAGAGGAAAAATAGATGAGGATAATAGTTCGCAATAAATAAAATTAATAATAGTGTTCCTATAATTCCAATCCACCTTCGTATGGTTTATTTATATCTACATATCGAAGAGTCACTCCAACAGAATTCATCCTGGCTGGGAAGGATGGGAAAATATATTACAATTTTTGTAACCTCAGCGTATTACAGTTTCCCTTTTCAGTCGCTTATTCCCAAGGCCTGCAGACTTATGGAAATCGCTTCTTGCTGACTGCTTTCCTCCTAGGGTATAACCTTGGTCTTTTCAAACTAAGCCCGATAGGAATCTTCTGTCTTTTCGATAATAATCATTTGTTCCTGTTAGCCCTTTACATCACGTGTCTTCATGCTTTATCGAGAGCCGGCCCTGTCGGTGGGGCATTAGAATACACCGACTGCCCCCCTGTAGAGGGTAAAAGTCCCTCAATGGGGGTCCTGGATATGACCATAAACTATATCCAGTGGTGAGGCCCCAGCTTGCGGGCTTTGGGGAGTGTAGATCCACTCTTTAATTACCATTGCTCCCAGGTCTACTCTGACCCGGAGTGGTAGTACCTGTTAGGGTTCCAACTATAGGTTAAATAGAAACCGACTTGAAAAGAGCAAATATATTCTATTAAAAAAATTTTCTTCAAAATCTTTGGATTCGGCATTAAATAACCCGAAGAGGGTTGATATGCCGTAAAACAAAAACAATCAATCAACCAACTTTATCGAGAGGCATTTTAAGAAAACAAAATAAATTACATACCAGTTTATAAGTTAGAGCTAATAAGTCACACACAATTTATGTACTGTTTCTTGCATTTTGAAGCGCAGTGTACAAAACGTCAAATAAATGTTTAATTTTAACGGAGACGGAAAAAGGAAAACATGTTGATGTGATCGAAAATGGAAAATGAAAAAAAGAAACAATTAATCTTATTGCGACAATTACAAAATATTTTTGAAGCTGAGACTCAAATTGAAAGATTCTGCCAATTCCTTTATTAGAATTCAAAATAAAAAAAAGTATTTTTTTTTATTTGTGTGTCTTTTTTCTTTTATGCATTGGACTAATTTTTAAAAACAACAACAAAAAAAGCCTCTAGCAAAAAGAAAAGTAAATAGAATAATTAACAATATAATAAAACTAACAATGCGTTCAAAATCTTAAAAATATTTCTTGCAGGAAAAAATGGCAGGTTATTCAGTATCATACGCCCTCTTCCGTTTCAATTCTTCTATTCGCCCAATAGTTCAGTTAAATTAATTAATTGATTAACATTTTTCGCAACGCTCCAGGATTTAGTGCCCTGGGCGTTAGATGGCTTTGCCTAGTGCACACCAACGACCTCGTATATATTTCATATTCGGCAGTTCGTCTTTGTTCGTATCTGTTTAATGTTTTTCGAAAACCTTCTCATCGTTGATTTCTTTATATTTTGCGTTGTTTCTTTATTAAGTTGTCATGCCCGCTTCTGGTTCTTTGTAACCATTTTCTTATTTCAAACCTTTTAAAAAAAATATTGAAAAAATAGTTACACTACTACTATATTTTTAGATAAATAATGAGATACCCGTCTCAATTTTTTTTTGTTTTATTTTACTTCAGTCGGAGTTCTCAGAGATCAAAGGGTCCACTACCTGAGGCTAATACTTGAACTCTGTATGGGATACATATATATTCGAATGTTCCATTTAACTTCTTTATTTGTCAAACATTGAGTTAGTAAAGAAATTCACAACATAATATTCTTCTCCCCAGTTAACCACTTTCGTATCTTGTAGTATATCTTTTATTTTGGTCTCTTGGTCTTACTGGAGTGCAGGACAAGAATTTATCTAGTTTGGTTGAGAATCCAAATTCGTGCTCTTACTTGAGATAACATCACTTGGAGAAGGTGCACCATTCCTCGTAAAATCTAATGTTAGCCATAGCTAGGAGATCTTATTTGGGCAGTGAATACTATATGATTTTGAATATTTGGTCAGGGTTTACTTCTATGGAAAACGTATCGTCATGCCAGGTTTTTCTGACAAACCCCTGTACAGAGCAACCTTAGACACTCGAGGATAGTTTCACGTAGGCATTCAAGTTCACTCCAGTAATGAGATACGCGTCTCAATTAGAATGGGATTAAAGATGTGCATAGCCGACACACACACACACACACACACACACACACACACACACACACACACACACACACACACTCGAACACACACATACACACGCATGTATTTGTTGATATATATATATATATATATATATATTCATATATATATATATATATATATATATATATATATATATATATATATATATATATATATATATACTTGCCAGGGATTGAATGCTGATCAACAAATACAGTGTAGCCCTGATATAAGAGATCAAAATATAAGAAAAATGGATATAAGAGAGATTTTCTCTGTCTCAAATTAGAGCCTGTGTTAATTTACTGTGTAACCCGGATATTAGAACCCCGACTATATGTGTAACCCGGATATAAGAGATATACAGGGTGCGGAGAAGAAATCTCTTAAATCCGGGTTAAGCTCTATTTCACACTCCCATATTTTATGGTCATTTAAATCGGCGAAATCTCCTATATTTAAATCAAATCGATTCATTGCTTGCTCTAGTTTAGCCACAGCCACCGAGATACAGAAGGCCTGTTAACTTAAAAATCCTTGCAGGCAATGTAGGTAAGATTTGTATAAATGTTACTGTCGATAATATATGACGGCATTTTTAAAAAGAATATTAGAACATGTTAAAAAAGAAAAGAAAGGAACCCAATTCATTGCCTTACGATCCGACAAGGTAGTTTTCGAAAACAAAAGAAAATGAGAAACACCAGAGAGAGAGAGAGAGAGAGAGAGAGAGAGAGACAGACAGACAGACAGACAGACAGACAGACAGCCAGCCAGACTATATATATATATATATATATATATATATATATATATATATATATATATATTTCCTTTTTTAAGTTTTGGTTTTGGTTCGATTAAAGCTGATACACCAAAGTCATATGATATATATATATATTTTTATATTACTCGATAGAACATTAGCTCTATAATAATTTATACGAAATCTGCAAGAATTAAAATATCATATTTAAGCGTACTTTATGAGCGGATTATGCCGGGCGTCCTTGCTAGCTTAGTTAAATACTTTTGAAGTTTTAACAAAAAAGTTACAATAATATCAGAGCGTCTCTATTAACACTGAACATCTACAGAATGCCAACACTAATATATTTCATATAAATGAGTCTTCTGTGGAATTTCCACAGATCCTGATAGTTTTCATTAATCATAGTATGCACTGGGATCATAAATAAAAATGTTCAAAATCTTCTTGACAAATATATTCTGCGTACTAAGTGCAAAAGCGCTTCAAGCAATTGTACTTAAAGTAAAATCTTAAAAGGACCTCGTGGTTGATAATATTATTTTAAAACAGTATTTTCTATTTCTTAATAATTAAACAGACGCGGGACAATAAAAGAAACAGTGATGAGATGATAATATCGGAGAATAAACAAGCTTGAGGCTCAGTAGCACCATCTTAATAGCACAGGAAAGATGGAAGTAAAGGGAGATGGATATCGTATGTTGAGGCTGTACACACACATGCACGCACACGCATGAGGGTCGATAGCTAAAACGCACTGAGCGATGAGGTGAAGCTGCTAAAACTGATGTCACCGGAGGTAAATAGGTACAGGCAAGGTACTCCCACAGCTGTTGGAGAACAGATCCAATATACAAGCAGGCGACAACAAGAGCCATTTAGTCAAAATGCCACAATAAGCACAGGCGCTACCGGATCCTTCCCCTTCTGTTCCCCCAACTGTTTACCGTTTTTAATCACGCTCACGAGACAAGCAATAAAATAATAATTTTATATTTTTCTAACAAATTCTATTGCGAGTTTGTTTTCTTGGCTGATAAACAATTACCAGCGTTCAACCTGGCTACATCATCTGGTGAGAGTTTCTGCAGAGGCGCCTCTTACGGCCAATCAGATTATAGGCATACATACATACATACATACATACATACATACATACATACATACATGCATGCATGCATGCATGCATACATAATGATTGCAACGTCTTGTCAGACGAGTGCCACTCTCTCAGAGACTTAAAGTCCATGAGCCCAAAAATGATTCCATCGCCACAGGACCATTTTAATAGACAAATGCCTGAGGGAGTATCTATACACAGATGATGTTACAGAGTCTTTGCTTTGTACGACAGTTAAGTCTCTCTCTCGATTCAGAATGTTGAGATCCAGTAACAAGCAAGAGCAAGATAGCCAGCAACAAGTTAAACTGCAGACCAGCTTAATGCGGGTACTGGTCTCCCGCTTTATGTTTTTTTTAAATCAGAGATTTGCTTCTCCTAGAAATGTTGCCTTCACCACGGCTTACGGGAGCCATCTCCACCCCAACACACACATACATACACACAAACACATAGACAACTAGCACATACATGCATACATACATACATACATACATAGACCTTAATCTAACTTTTACGAGCAAAGTTTCTTTTCAAGAATAACCCGTCTACCGAACACATACACCGCGAGACTGTTTTCCAGATGACTACAACATGGTTGTTTGTAAGTCTTAGAGTAACCAATTCTTGTCAGGTTGCACCTTCAAAAATAATCGAATGCTGCCTAATTTTTACCATCGTTTCTAATCCTGCACATATTATCCGACCACACACCTGTCAAACAAATTAACACTTGGTTTATATCTCTTTTGCCACACGGAACGTAATGGACTAAGAAAACAGGGAGGGAATTCCAAAGTTTAGAAATCTAAAGGAAAATCTTTTACAGTAGAAAGCTTTCCAGCATATAGGGCTTTAAAAATGTAAGGGGTGGGATTTTGCTGCTTAGTCGGAACTATGTACATTGATGGAGCACAAGTGTTATGAGTTAATCCGAGCGCATCCCATGGAACTAATAGGCGACTATTTGGGATCGTGTCTAACAAGAGACTGTGTAGAATCGAGTAGCGAGATGTTTGTTTACATTACATTTAAACTTCTGCAGGTTAGTAAGGCCAGAGATGAAGAAAACAGAGAGGGAATTCCAAAATCTAACAGTCCGAGGGGGAAAAAGTATTAGAGTAGAAGGCTTTCCCGCATCTAGGGAGCTCAAAGGTGAAGGAGTTGGGTTTTCCTGCTTGTTGATATAGTCACGACTATGTACAACGAAGGGTGGGGGTAAAGTGTTACTAGTTGATCAGGGCACATCCCATTAAAATACTTGTAAGACAGACAGAGAGATGCAACATTATGGCGATGAGACAGACTGGAGCTATGCTGACAGTGCGGTGCCTATTAGATTTGTTTAACAGAGAGAGACTAGTCGTAGATGTACCAGCTAAGATTTAGCAACAATACTTGATGCATAAGCGAATTGTGGCTTTGTAAATATATAACGTACTCTCTTGTAAGGGCAATTTTCTCTCCCCAAGTGGTATTTGGGTTATTTAATGTACACGTTTAGCGATTAAAATACGATTTCAAGCAGGACCGCGGCAGACTGACAAACCGATCATTTGACAGACTAAGCTTATCATGAAACTACGTTGACGCAAATGAAAAAAAATGAGATCTAGTAAACCAAATGCACGTAAAAAGAGACCAAATAAAAAAAAAAATTAAGATAAGAAAAAATCGTAATGTTAAAGTCTTGAAATTAAGATGGCGGTAATTCTAGCCCGGGTCTAAAATCTTCGATCTTCTAAAAACGGAATTCTCAAGTGCTCGCCGAAGAATCATTTATCCCTGTGCAAAAAATAGATTAGCTTGAAATTGTATTCGCAAAATGATTAACTGCTACCGCACATTCGGTTCCACGCCGTTATTTGTACAACCCTGTCAAAATCGCCTGCTTTGTTACCAAAACCACATTTAAGAAATCGATTTTTTTTCTCCGTATAGAATCGTCTTATTTTGAATCAACTCTTTCTGGTCCTGACAAAGCACAAAACCGACTTGAAAATCTAGGTGGAAGGTGGTCTCTTCTCTTTTACCTTGTACACAAAACAGTTGTTGCTAGCCTCTTATTCCTACAGGGTGAAACAATAAAGTTGCCGCCCCCCCCAAAAAAAAACATTACAGATTTATTTTAAAACTTTTATTGAAAAAAAAAAACAACAACAAAAATAAAACAATTCAGGTAACTTAATTATGTGGCAAAACTGACGTCTATTTAATGTAGCCGCCTTCAGGTACAAACAACGTCTCGATACGGGTCCGGAACTGGAAGCATGCCTTTTTCCACAAGCGCCAGCGTGAGCTACACGAATACTCGTTTGATGGCGGTACTTAAGCGCCGGCGGGAGCTCGGCGATTACGCGGTAGATGGTGGCGATCAAGCTGGCTTCGGTGCTGTGGGAGGTCACGTAGTAGTTCAACTAATTCAGGTCCAGGAAGAAGGGTGGCCAGTGAGAGAAGTGTACAAAGTCGTTGCACTCCTTCTAAACACAAGTCTGGGTCTCTTTGTGCTTTGTGGGTGAGTCGCCGCCGATTTCTGCTAGCACATACAAGGTCTACCAGCGGCCACCTGATTGCACCAGAAGATCAACACACTCTTCAGCACATCCAGCTACATTTTGGTGTTGACTTTCAAGTCGACTTCAAAGATGTGAGGCGGCATAATGTGGTCCTCACTTGAAACCACACCAAAGAACATAACCGTTGCCGGAAACTTTGTTTTCATCACCTTGTTATTCGTGGCAATCCAGCAATTCATTTTGAGGATGCTGGCAATGGTCCAGTTGGCATAACTTGGACCGGGAGGGAGCATGAGTCGTATAGCGGCGCATCCCGATCTCGCTCGTTGAACATTGTATCACTTTAAGACATGATAGAAGGCTATTATCACTCTTGGGATTTGTACTCAACTGACCAACTAGTAGATGGCCTGCCTAAAAAAAAACAAAAACAAAAAAAACAAAAAAACAAACAAAAAACGGGTTTTCATGAAACGAAAAAGGAATATCTTTTCTAGGGGGACAATTTTATCATTCCACCCTGCCTATTGGCATGTTTCTTAGAGTGCCCCTGTATGCATGGATCCAAATGCAACGTAACCCTATTGCACCTCAGTGGCAATGTGCTCTGTTTAGAATACATATTGTTTCTGAATATTTGAGATGAGGATGGGTTACCTGAATTATTTGGATTCTTCGGACTACTGTTCTCATCATCTTCAGTGTAATTTTCAGAACATTTCGATCAGTGTCACCTCGGCATTGGTTAGAGTACTTTGAAAAAAATATCAATACTAAAAGTGATAATCTCCTGAATGTTTCAGTGCGAGCGAGCGAAAAATACAATTGAAAATTACTTAAGACTTACATCCTGTCATGGCTGATTGAACAAGAACATGCTATTGCCATGAAGTAAATAAAGGATTCTGTTCGAAATTCCCGAGTCCGACAGAAAGATTTCCGAGTTCGACAAGATACACCTGTAGAAGGTTGGAGGTTACATCGACTGAAACGTAGTAAAAATACCACTCAAGATGAGAACAGTAGTCCAAAAGATACAAATGATACGAAATAAAAGTACTTATCTTTTCGTTCTTGTTTTCATTAAATTTGTTTATTTTTTTCTCTTATTTCTTTTCCTTTTCATTTCGTTTTTTTCTCCCTCTTATTATCTATTTCTGTGTTTTTTTTCTTTCTTAAATATTCCCTTTTTTATTCAGAAGTATTTATCATTTAAAATTTTCTATTAAACTTTGCCTCTATTTCTTTCTTTTTTTATTTTACTTCCATATTTATTCTGTCTTTCTTTTGTTATTTGTCTTTTTTTTTCTTCATTCATTCATTTTTATGTCTTTGTATCTCTTTTTCCTCGCTCTTTCAATTTTATTTCGTTTTCATTTTTTTTCTTTTTCTCTTTGTATCTGTCCCGGCACTAGTATTAAGGATTGATCAGGAGCAAAAAAAAAAATAAAAAGAAAAAAAAACAACAACAACAAAACAAAAAAAAAAACAAACAAAAAACCCCAAAACAAAAACAAACAAACAAACAAAAAAAACAACAGCAAAAAAAAAAACCCCAAAAAAACAAAAAAAAAAACAAAAAAAACAAATACAGTAGCATATTTGAAATCAGCAATTTCCCGCTCGTGTTGTAACTTGTTTTTAAAAGATTAGAGTTTTCTTTTTTTATTATAATTTAACGGAAAATCTTACTCACAAACAAGCTCAGGCATGCACGAAGTAACTAAAACAAATTCTTTGTTTGAGCCTTGGATGAGAATTGTCTGCAATTTAACGGAATTGCGACCGTTTCCTTTATGGTTCCATGAGAAAATTGTCACCAAATTACGCCAGGTTTGTCATAAAAACGGACGAAAATTAGTATTTAGCAAGCTGTCCTTTCATGAGTATTAGACAGTCTTGCAACCGAATTAACGAATTCAATCATTTAATATATTTGGTTCCAAGGTCGCTGGAAAGATGGTGGGATCCTTCTACCGCTCCAGAAGATATCTCACTACTGATGCAATTCTCTATCTATATAAAAGCCAAGTACGTCCAAGGATGGAATACTGCTGCCACATCTGGGCAGGAGCTGCTAAAAACAGCCTATCCTGCCTTGACAGAGTACAAAATAGACTTCGTGGCTTAGTGGGGGATGCCCTTTTCTCTACCCTGCAACCTCTCTCCCACAGAAGAGACATTGCGAGCCTATCCTTGTTTTATGGTTATTTTTTGGCAGGTGCTCGTCTGAACTCCAATCTCTGGTCCCCCCTCGTCAATCTTTCACGAAAAACACCCGTCTAGCTGAATCCACTGTGAAAAATTTCCCCCACTCTTTATCTGTGCCTAAATCAAAACGCGGATTCCATGAACAAAGCTTCTTTCTTAGAACTGCACGCCTGTGGAACTCTGTCCCGTCTGCCTGCTTCCCTCCGGACTACAACTTGGATGTCTTCAAGTCCAATGTTAACAAATTCCTAATGAACTGCCCCCTTAATTAAACACTTCATCAAATCTCCACACTAACGTAATGTACTTGCAATAACCCTTATCCCTGAGTGGCTTCCGGGCCTTGATAAGTGGTGATCACTGTGTAAAAAAAAAACAACAAAAAAAAACTTATCGTATACATTATAAGGACTACAGTTTACATCTGGGATGTTATTCACACAACGTTTCGGCCGATGTAACCCCGACATTCTTCAGGTGAATCTCGTTGAACTTGAAACGCTTTATCGGGAGTATGTACCGAATGCCACACTAAGCTCTTCATTTAATAAACGGGGCTAGCTTGTTTCGTCATCCAGAACCAAACATTCTTAAAAAGTAAGGATTGATATTATACTTAGTAATGTTTGTACTCCAGAAAACTATAACTTGCATGTGATTATTTCTTAGCACTTTTGTTGTTTACGCTGTGGGTCGATGTAGACAATTCCAACATGCATTTTAGGAACGCAAGCACATTCTTGTGTAATGTAAAATTTGCTTAATAAGATATGTTTTAGCCTTGTTGCAAACGGAATTTGTATATATATATTACTCTAAAAGTGTTCTGGATTTGTTTTGAAAAACATATTTATTCATACAATTGTTCCAGCCCTTTTCAACGCACCCACCCACTCACACAGACACACCCACAGACACGCACTCACACCCACACCCACACCCATGCATCCGCACACTCACCCACACACACACACCTACACACACAAACCCTAACCCCACACCCCCCACACACCCCACACACACCACATAGAGTGTGTTCATTATAATTAGTTCAACATGTGTTTCATAAAAGCTTCTTGGATTTATTAAAAAAACAATATCAATCAAATTAAAACCGTAAACATAAGGATTATTGTCTGCATTTACCTTTTTAATCTTAAAACAATTTAATTTTATTTTAAAACAAACAAATAAACCCATTCTACATGCATCCTTCTATATTTTTACTAGCTGGACACCCGGCGTGGCTCGATCGTACAATACGCTTAAATATGATATTTTAATTCATGCAGATTGCGTATGCATTATTACAGAATCAACCCTCTATTAAATATTATATATAAGGAGTAATAATTCGAAAAAACCAACAACAACAACAACAATAATAATAATAACAATAACAATAATAATAATAACAATAACAACAATAATAATATAATAACAATAATAACAACAATAATAATATAATAACAACAATAATAACAATAATAATAACAATAATAATAATAATAACAATAACAATAATAATAACAATAATAATAACAATAATAACAATAATAATAACAACAGCAATAATAATAATAACAACAATAATAATAATAATAATAACATTAATAATAATAATAACAACAATAATAATATTAATAACAATAATAACATTAATAACAATAATAAAAATAATAATAATAATAACAATAATAACAATAACAACAACAACAACAATAATAATAATAAAAATAATAATAATAATAATAATAATAATAATAATAATAATAATAATTTCGTCTGTGTTTGTTTATAATATCATATCATCTGATATTTGGGCTTGACGATAACTGCCCATGAAAAGTCTAATTAATGTGTAATTTGAAAATATCCAAACGAAGAAATGATTTGAGGCGGTTTTATATGGTACTTCTTCTTTAATCGTAAATTGAACTCATTAATAAGAGAAAATTACAATAAAATGGTGAGGCATACCTTGGTTTGAACACGTGATCATTCGATCTGCAGTCGAATACTCTACTGCCGAGCTATATCTCCAGATGACAACAATTCATTTTTGTTTTAAGAAAAAAGGATTTATTGAAATTTCATTATTTCCATTAGCCGGTGTAATTTTTTTTTATCTATAATGAAAAAAGACTAATTTAAGGATTGTATCATTTCATTTTTCGATATAAGCGGGTGAATTTCTGTACAAACCATGTCTAAGAACACTACCAGACATATACATTACCCTTGTGTGAAAGTAGTAAAAATATGTTCAACCAGTTCGGAATCTAGGAGTAATAAACGCACACACACAAAGTGACTTTATATAATATATATAATAAACAATATATATAATATATATAACATACAATATATATAATATATTAAATATACAATATATATAATAAATATAATAAACAATATATATAATATATATAATATATATAATATACAATATATATAATATATATAATATACAATATATATAATATATATAATATACAACATATATAATATATATTATACAATATATATAATATACAATATATATAATATATATAATATACAATATATATAATATATAAAATATACAATATATATAATAAATATAATAAACAATATATATAATATAAATAATATACAATATATATAATATATATAATATACAATATATATAATATATATAATATACAACATATATAATATATATAATATACAATATATAATATATATATAATATACAACATATATAACATATATAATATACAACACATATATTATATAGAGTATGCAATATATATAATATACAATATATATAATATATCTAATATACAATATATATAATATATATAATATACAATATGTATAATATATAATATACAATATATATAATATATATAATATATATATATAAGGAAGGGAAGAAATACAGCATCAGAACATCTTAATCTTGACAATGGCTCTATTGAAGACATTGAAGAAGATGCTATAAATACCTGGGAGTAGAGGAGAATGATACACTTGAACATGGAAAGATGAGAGAAAAAGTGAAGGGAGAATACTTCAAGCGACTTTAAAAAATTATCTCATCAGAACTATCTCCAAAAAACAAAATTACTGCCATTAATCAATTGGCAATACCCGTTGTCTCTTATGGATTTAGCATAATCAATTGGCCACAAAACTGCATCAACAACCTTGACGTAAAAACTCGGAAAATGCTGGCCCTTCGTAAAGTCATTTACAAATATCAGTGCATGGACAGGCTGTATTTATCACGGAAAGAAGGTGGTTTAGGCCTCACTGAAATTAACCACGCATATCGAGTTTCAATGGTAAGCATAGGCGAATATATCAAATGTTTTTCTGACTTAAAAATAAAAATAATGAATAAACATCACACCAAATGTTTGCCTCAGCAGACGTCAACTACAAAGCTCGGTGAAAATTTCAGTGGTAACACACTGGACACCACAATAGAAGAATTTGACAACCCAGCAACCCTAATCGCCCGAAAGAAGAGAAAGGAGTATACAAAACGGGAACTGAAGACAAGACTAGAAAGATGGCAGCAATATAAGAGAGCATGCAGGTTCATGGAAGAACTGAACCAAAACTAGATTGACAAGGAGGCTTCACTGCAAGTGCTAAAAAGTGACAAATTTCCATTTGATGAAGAACGATTAATTATAGCTGCACAAGACAAAGGCTTACTTAAAAATGGATTAAAAAAATAGCTGGTCTACAAAAAACCGACCAATGCAGATTCTGTCACTCAGTTGTTGAAAGCCCAAGCCACCTAATGTCTGGATTCAAGATCCTTCTAGCCGATGGTCATTACACTGCCCGCCACAACAAAGTATGTAGACACTTACATTGGAAGATCTGTGGGGAGATGCAACTAGATAGGTTGTCGGACATCTGGGAACATGAACCACCACCGATAACATCAAATGGAAAAGTGACAGTGTTCTACAACAAAGACATACAGGCAGGCAGATACATAAAAGACAAGACCATCAAGTCAGATATAGTAATATGGAACAAGCCCGAAAGGACTGCACATTATCGACGTCACAGTTCCAAACGACCTTGGCCTTAATAGAGCAGAACAGGAAAATATAACAAAATATCAGGACCTACAAAACTGATCTAAAAACAACATGGTCTCTGAAAGAAATAAACATTATCCCAGTTGTGACATGAGCGACTGCCTTAATAAAAAAGAACCTTCATAAATACGTAGAAGCAATCCCTGAAAAACCAAGCTATAAGGAAATACAGATAGCAGCCATAAACGGAACAGTGTCTATTCTTAAAAGAGCTCTCGGATATAAATTTAAACTATAATAGAATCAAGTGTTAGCCCAAGGAAGGAGCCCCTTGATCTCTTCAAACTCACAAAAGTAAAATAAAAAAAAAGGATCAAGTCCCTCATCCAACACATCTTCACCTACAGTTGTACAAGAACATTCAACTGTATTCCAGTCGCAATAAGGAATATAAAGAGAGTGTCCCCCGACACTTTCAAAAACCAACTGGACATCTGACTGGAAAAGATACCTGCTCAGCCACCAACACCAGGCTATCCTAGTCCCAACCTCAAACTGGACCTCCGTATGAAGTGGACAGCCTGGATGCAGTGGAGCTCCAGCTCAGCTGTGTCAATAACCGATGGAATAAAACAAACCACAAACCATTTTTGTCATTTTTCGGATACGGTATACTTGAATTATTTCTCCCAGTTTTAACATTGAATTATCTTTCCCGGTTCTGCGATCTTCAAAATTCAAACAATGTTCCATAAAAGTAATGCATAAGTGTTGTTCATTTCTTTTCCCGATGTAAACTCAGTATACATTAACACAATGTATACATTAACACAAAACGACCAAACTTAATAATTCAATACGATTTATCAATCCTCATCTAAAAACAAATATCCGAAACAATATTAAATTTAGTATACCGATAATTTATTAACCGGGTAAAGCCAGGTAACACTTGTTAATAATCTTGCTTTCTCATTTTTTTATTCTGTCTTCTCCCTTCTCTAACATTCCACCTTTATTTTATCATTTCTTTCTTTTTTTTTTCATTCTCGTTTCCTTTCAGCTCTCTCTCTCCCTCTCTCTCTCCCGCCCTCTTATTTAAAGGCTCCCGTTCGTTTTTGTTTTTTACTTTCTATTTCTCTTTCCCATCGTTTTTTTTTTTGAGCGAACGTTCTTTTCTCTTCCCTTTTCTGTTTAATCGTTTTCTTTTTTCAGTATTTTCTTCATAGTCTATGCTATCATGGCTTCGAATCTAAAGATCGCATCGCACTTGAAATTGAAATGATAAAAAAACCAACTCTACTTTCACTTCCGGGCAAATCTTCGCGCATTGAACATTTTTCCAAACAACTTCTTCGCGACACACTTAATAACAAACTCAACAACCCAAGTGTAAAAAAAAAAAAATACCAACATGAACTATCTCATAAAATGCTCAGGTTTTCAAATTTATACTCGACCATTTAAGATTCTATATCCATGAAGAATCTTATTGATACATGGTAGAACGATAAAAGTTTTGTCCTAGGAAAGACGACACGATTCCATTTCCGTTTGATGAAAACCGGTATTCATTTTTTGCTGCAGACCATCCACTAGTTGATCAGTTGTGTAAAAATCCCAAGAGCGACAGGAGCCTTCTATCATGTCTGAAAGTTACACAATATTCAACGAGCGAGATCGGAGATGCGCCGCTGTACAACTCATGCTCTCTAACGATCCAAGTTATCACAACAGGACCATTGCCAGCACCCTCAAAAAGCATCGCCACAACTAATAGGGATCTGTCCAGGGTGATGAAAACACAGTTTTTTGAAGAGGAAGACCAGCAAATGCAACATAAAAATAATCAAAGATACAATATTGTTGAACGCCATAGCAACACAAATGAACGGATTCATACTAAATAATTCAATTAAAAGAACATGGTAATTTTATTTTATACTTAATTCATTGATTAAACTAAAATCAACGTTTTAATATTCGTGGAAGGCTATGGAATCGGCAACCCTAGGATCAAAACCAATCGAATTGTGTTCTAGTACCTTCTAAATATCACGAATCATAATTCGGTACTTAATAAATAGACTTATGTTCAAATAATCCTATACAATTAATTGGTGAAAATCGGTATTGCCTGTGTTAGTAAATAACCACCAGGACATTGATCTGCCGTTTAGTTTAATAAAACTACGAACGTAGCGAATGGGCCAAAATGGCGGAGCTTCAGACGAGAATCCTATTCATTGTAACGTTAAGTTCCTAACATTTTACTAATTTCTTCTTAAAGGCACCTAAACCAACGTTCTTCATTCCGAATAGGTGATGGATAGCAATGAGTAATTTGATCCGTTTATTTGAATAACACACGAGGCTACGGTAAAGACCTTGGATCAAGTATTGACTTGCCGAAATGAAACGAATGATAAATGTGCACATTGTATTGTGCGTGCATCGGTGCACGTATACACAATGATCCAGAGAGAGAGAGAGAGAGAGAGAGAGAGAGAGAGAGAGAGAGAGAGAGAGGGATGGAGGGAGGAGTAGAAGAGATAAAGAGAGACATGAGATAGAGATAGAGAGCAAGAGTAAGAGACAGTGAGAGATAGATGGAGAAAGATAGAGAGCTTACAGGAGAGATAAAGATAACAGCAGTGAGATGGTTTGACATGGATTGAGAAATACTTTCACACGGACACACACACAGACACACACACATAGATATATCTATATCTATACCCATATATATATATTTGTGCATGTGTGTGTATGTGTAAGTATGCCAAAAAAATAACAACAACATTCTTTTGAATTTTAGCGGATATGTTCATTAGAAAAAATATCAAAAACGTTCTCTTTCCACCAGAAACGCATAAAAAAATTTAAAATATTGTACTTAGATTGTATTTATTTCAATCAATTATGAAGAAGTCTTGAAATGAAGACGATATGCTGATGAACATATAAATAACTCTGGTTTTTCATTTTTCATTTCCACCACGTTTAAATATTATTTCCATAATTTTTATCACGCGCATATATATATACAAGTCAGATAAGCATTTCCTCCAAATTTTATGAATAAATATTTTAAAACTCTCTTCCTCTCTATTTCAGTTTGTATTTCATTTTTTTCACCACCTTTTTGCATTATTACAGGTATGAATATTCTATCTGTTTCAGTTTGTATTTCTCCTCACACCACAACTCATTTTTTGCAACCCCCTATTTGTAATACAGGTCTGGATTATGAGAAAATCTGACGTTTTTTAAACAAAAACTTTAAAATAAATTTATTAGATTAAATTTTTTAAACTTCTTTCAGAACAGAAAATCTTTAAAATTTAATAAAGAACATATTTCATAATGGTTTCATTAACAAATATTCAGTACATAACGAGAAAAATAGGGATGAAAATTTCAAAAGGAGTGTATAGCTGATTACGATCAATAGTAGTCATCGCCAGCGAAAGTCTTTGTTATTGTTTTCTATTATTATTATTATTATTATTATTATTATTATTATTATTATTATTATTATTATTTAAAACATTTTGTGTCCTGCTCTTTCGCGCGAGGACTAATATATATATATGTATATATATATATATATATATATATATATATATATATATATATATATATATATATATAACTACTTCATTTACTCACACAAATTTAATATACGAAAGTATAGATTTATGCGTAAACTTTAAGTATTTACTTCAAAAGTGCTCAATACGTAGGTAGAGCTAGTTAGTAATTTATAAAATATATATGGCGATTAAGCTACACTGAATATTCTGCGTTTAATCCACTGTAGGATTCGTCAGGCTTATGCGCGAATTTTGTGGTTGCTTCTTGTTTTTATATATGTTGAGGATTTCTAGTTAGCCAATCAGCTTTCTAGTATTCACCGCGCCCCCTCCTATCAGCCAGGTTTAGAACGTTTTTGGAAAATTTGAACAAACATTTTTTTTCAACTTCAAGATTTATATATATATATATATATATATATATATATATATATATATATATATATATATATATATACGTCTTTCTTTCTGTCTGTCTATCTCTCTCTCCGAAACAACTACATGGTAGGCAGCTGAAGATCCCGTTTGCTATTTACAAAAGTTTATTTAAGGTTCTCTTTTTTCATCTTTCTATAGTATAATATAAAGTTGAATGTGTGTGTGTGTGTGTGTGTGTGTGTGTGTGTGTGTGTGTGGTCACAAATAGGCTCCTATATGGTTGACTATTTAAAAAAAAAACTGATTACATATTGTGATAGATGTATCGAGACACAGGAATGGGTATATTTGATCCTGCAGAACGATGGTTCATTAAAATTGTGGGGGTCTCCGTTCGCACCTGGTCCACAAAGTATGGAAATAAAAAAATTAAAAATTAAAAAAAAAACACGTTTACAAGTGTTTTTGATATAGATGTACATAGGAATACTTGATAAGTATGTTTTAACTTAAATAGGGATGGTATAATAAAATTGTGGGGTCTGCGTTCGCGCACGGCCTCCATAGAATGGAAATAGGCACACACTTTAATAAAGACTTTTCATATCTATCTGCGTAAGTATACTTTGATAATTATGTTTCAGTTTGAAGAATTATGGTATAATAAAATTATGGAGTGTTCGTTCGCGCCTGGTAGAATGGAAATATGTCACAAAGTTTAAAAAGGTTTTTTAATATAGATCCACAGAATATTGTGATAAGTTTTTCATTGTTAACACGTATGGTATAATAAATTATGGGGTGTATCTATTTTATTTTTACTTTCATCATATTTTGCTTTGGTTTTAATACCCAGTCAACGACGGGTACTTTTGCTAGTATAATATAAAGCTGAACGTCTGTGTGTGTGTTTGTCTGGTCAGGAATAGGCTCCTATATGGTTCACTATTTTAAAAAACTGGCAGAAATACCCGCCATTGAGTGGGTTCAAAACCAGCCTACAGAAAATGGACTGTGATTGATGAAAGTATGATAGGTTATGAAAAGGAGGGGGTTGTAATGAGATAGGTTTTGATACTCAAAAATGTTACCCTAAGTAAAATATGATGAAAGTAAAGATAATTTTTGCGAAAATATATTTTTTATGTCAACTTTGTTTCCATTCGTAGCCAAGAGTGACCAACAAAATTATGTTTCCTTACAAAGAGAAAATCTTATATATATATATATATATATATATATATATATATATATATATATATATATATATAATATAAATATACAAGAAATAAATGTTACCATATTCTATAAAAGTTACTTTTATAGTAGAAAAGTTCATTGGTTTGTATTTTTAAGTAGTTTGTCAACTTTTTTCTATTTTTTGAATTCAGGAATTAACAAAATCAAAATGGCAGCGACTTTGAAATGGAGAGCCCCATTTTTAATTTGAAGGAGGGGCACCTGAGAATTCTGTGTTAACAATTTAAGAGAGTTCCGTCAAGTAAGGAATATTTATAATAATATTTTAATGTTTTCCGTTATTTTGTACATGAGGAATATTCGATTATAGCATGTGTAGTTTATATAAATATTTTTTTAAGTAGTTATCGACTCAAATTTCGTTTTAATTTCGGTTCGCTGAAATTATTTAAAGCAAAGAGCATTAAAAACTATTTCAAAACAAAAAAAACATGAACTGAACTTTTATTGACTATGGTAACATTTATTTCTTGTATATTTATTTTTTTTCGGTTAGTT
>NC_136501.1:54578067-54588067 GCF_053919585.1 Euprymna scolopes | reverse complement strand
CTCGACGATAATTCTTTGCCTGAAGACGTAATCCCCCAAAGCGGGTGATTACAGAAACATGTATGCACATATGTAGCCATCAATGTTTGTATAAATAAATTTCATATACCTGCTCTGTTTACTCATTGAGCACTCTTTGGTAGACACATGTTGTTTCATTACTGGCTATATATATATATATATATATATATATATATATATATATATATATATAAATTTTTTACTTAAATATTCATACTTATCGGTGAATTCCTATATTTTTTCATAAGTGAATTATATGCGTTTTGTTGTATTTATAGGAGAGGTTTTTTGAATGATCGTTTTCTTTCATTTGGATTTGCTTCAACGTGTAATGTATGTATAATCATATCTATTTGCCTATAATGAGTTGCTCCATGCACGATATGCCCATGAATACATCGAAACACGCGTAAGACACTTTTGAGAAAATATAAGTATTTGCCCGTAAAAAAAATCTGTGAAAAAAAAACAACAAAGTCATTATTGTGGACTGATTATTGTTTTAGATCATTGGGATTTAACTCACATATGTTCTGAGATACAAACTGGGTCTTCGCTGAGCTTATAATTTTTTTACATAAATCATGAGGTATATATGCTTCAAGAAGTATATATCTTTGGTATTAACTCTGAACACACAGACACACGCATATATATATATATATATATATATATATATATATATATATATATATATATATATATATATATATATACACACTAGCAGGGCGGCCCAACATTACCGGGATTCAATAATGATCAACAAATATTTCACACACCCATATTTTTACTGTCATCGAAATCGAGGAAATAACCCATTTTTCAATCAAATCGATTAAATTCCTGCTCCAATTGGGGACCTAATACGATGCATCGTGACAATGCTTTACGTATCTCTTGCAGTGACTAAGTTCACAATATATTTTTATTCTATATTGCACTGTAGAGAACTTACTGTTGGTTTTATAAAATTATTTTTATATATAATAGCTTGGATTAAAGTTTAAAAAGAAAAAGTCAAGTATCGTGCTTCAATTGTGTTTTAAACAGAAACATTCATTTCGAACGCGCTCCTGTCATATCAAAGAATATACTGTTGATTTCATATGTCTGGCATTACTGGTTGTGCGGTTATAATAGCTTGAATTTAAATTTAAAATGAAAAAAATCAAGTATCATTGTGAAATTATACTTCAAACTGGAATATTAATTTCGAACACACACTGTCACATCAACAAACCTACATTAGGCCTTTCGACTGGTGGGAATAAAATTGCACAAATGCAATTGTGATGTTAGGCTATGTAAGGTGTTAACTTTGGTCAAAATTGCATATGTTTCTCTGGATTATTTCGATTATCGATCACGCTTACCAACACAAATATAATGCCCTAAAATGTTTAAACTATTTTCACTCAAATTGAATACGGGCACTTTTTTACTATCTAGTTTTCTTTGACGGTATGCGCCCTCTATAGAAAGCCGACAAATCGAAGAAACAATTTTTTAATGTAACTAAAACACACATATTCATGAAATCCCACAAAAATATTTACAATTAAAGCTTGAAATTGTAACAAATGCTAAGCATAAACATTATCATCGATAAATTGACGTGTAACTGATTTTCTAGAATGGGGGGCATCATCGCACTTGATAGAGAAAAAGTACCAACAGTTGTCTGCAAGCAAGGGGGGCATCCGAACGACCTTGATAGCGAACTTCCATGTTGCTGATGCCTTGATGGAAGCGCCTCTCCACCCTGCTCGTTGTTCACATCACCTATATTTGCTGGAAAACAGGTAAGATTGCCGTGCAAAAAAATGTAACTTTTTAATTTCTCTCTGGCTTGGCCTAGAACTTTCATGCACATATATTTGAAATAGTCGTCATCTTCCTCAAGAGCTTTCATAAACTGTTCTATGATAAATAGGAAACACAATTTTGGAACGTTTCATCAAAGGAGAAGCCAGAGCATTGAAAGAGAACTAGGAATCAGTTCACTGTGCAATCTTTTTTATCCAGTGCTTTGTTCTTGCCCTGCTATACAACGAACACAAGGAGCAAGGAACTTTTGTGTAGCCACCTTGTAGCCGAGGAGGAACCCAACCATTTTAAATCGACACCTATGATCTACTGGTGCTGTTTGTATGAAATTTTTTCCAGAACAAATTTGATTTTATCACATTTTCCTTTGAGGGTCGTTGAATGGCTTGGAGGAACTGATCCATATGTTGCCATTGTGAAGAACACTTTCTATAAAAACGCGTCAATCTTAAGAATAATACTGTTCGACAGCAAGCTGCCGCAGCAGGCCGGAACATCGTTGCAATATACTGTTTTTCTGAGTGAAATATGGCAAGAATTCAATATGGAGTTTTCTATAGGAGGTTTTGAGAGTTCCAGGCCGAAGTAGATTTTTTTCTTTGAGTCTTTAAGCTAAACGTTCAGAAGATTCTTGGGAAAGGTAAAGATCTCTAGTTAGATCATTAAGTTCTCCTTGAGAAAAAGCTGTGGTAGTGGAGAGAGAGGAAAACCGACATTTGAAAAGGTGGCTTATGGATAAAACAGAGGCTTGGTCTTCTTCAGAACCAAGCAATTCCAATTCGGGCAAGTAAACACTGAAACAGGAATTTCATTGCAATGTGGAATTTGTCTACTCGCAGACTTGAGGATTGGTTGGTTGGTTGTTTTTGTTTTACATATCAACCCTTTTCGGGTTATTTAATGCCGAATCCAAAGATTTTGAAGAAAATTTTTTAACAGAATATATTTGTTGTTTTCAAGGTTTCTATTTAATCCATAGTTGGGACCCTAACAAGTCCTACCACTCATCTTTCTAGACGAATGAAAGAAATGGAATTTTCTTCTAAAAGGTGTGCAAAGTAGCCAGTTTTATCTAAGAAGAACATCAATGATAGAAAGAGGTTTTTCTCGTATTCTGGCAAGAAAGATACAGACTGGTTCAGCAATGTTTTCTGGTCAGATGAAACAAGATTTTGTCTTGTTATTGATGTTCCTGATGCTCCCGAACGGTGCAATCAAAGGACTGGAGAAAAAATTTCACCAAGTTGCATGAAAACGACAGTTAAACACGGGAATGGAGGGATAATGGTATGGGGAACTTTTACTGCAGTAGGAGTTGTGGAACGTATTAGATGTGAGAAGTCAATCACTGCAAAGAAATACATTCGAATATTAGAAACATGACTGTTACCAAGTATCCAGAAGCTGGAAATATCCCCGAGCATTATTTTTCAACATGATAATGCCCCTGCACACATTGCTAAAGTCACAAAAAATGGTTTAGGATTAATCTTTTAAAGAAATCAAAAGGGAATGCGATTCCATCTTAAGCATTTATTAAAGTAAATGTCTTGTTCTGTGTTATTAGTCTCATTTAAGTTTCCTTGTTCAATTGTTCTTTGTTCAATATAGCTTTTGATGCAATAAAATGCATACAATTTGCTTAGCACATTTTTTTTGCTCACAAGTGTTTATGTGTGTGTCTGTGTGCGCGCGCGCCTGTGTGTAGAAGATGATCGCCACTAGGAGAAGCTTAAAAACGCAGTCAGTATATATATAAATATATATATATATATATATATATATATATATATAAAGGAGATTAGAACAATAGTCTAAAGAGCAGAGTGTATTTTAATGTAATAGTAAAATTAATAGTTTAATTAAAATACAGGGAAAGAAAAAGTGCTCGTTGTAATTTAGATATATAATAAGCTCGATAGGTAAATATCCTAGAGCTAATTTAATATTTAGTAATGTGATTGATAATTTAAAAATCAAATTATAATTAAATTAAAAATCCGTTTCATAAGAAGGAACAACAACAAAGTCAATAATTTGTACGATCTTTTCGGAACACAATGTTTTTATTGTGGTAGACATCAAGTTACGGAAAATAATTTTTACATATAGTGTTTTTAACAAACAAAGTTTCCTCATCAGCAAAATATTGGGAAGGGTTTTAAGTATATGTAAAATACACCATGAATAAACCTAGCATTAAAAGTAAGGCAGATGTATCTGGAAAAAATTAAAATAAAGGTATGGATTTAACTTGATAAGAAAATTAATATGGGTTAAAGATAGAAATAAAATAGAGTAAAATTATAACTCTAAATTTGGTTTAAGTACAATATTATAATAGTATTTTTCTAATAAAACTCATAGACACATACACATGCATATACATATGTATATCCACACATACACATATATATACGTATATACATATACACATATACATAAATACACATACATATATATATATAAATACACACATATGTATATATACATACATATACATATATATATACACATAAAAATATACATACAAATATTTACCTTTTAATTTTTCGCCTTTTAAAATCAGGAACTAAGATCAAAGCACTCATATAGATGTTTGTTATAGCTTTTCATCTTATGAAATGATAAATTCTCAAAAGGAACGCTGGTGGAATATTTTATATCCGTTAGCATACTTTTGATTAAAAACGCCAAAATTTAAAACTTGAAAGAAAGGAGAAGATAATCGTATTTGTATAATTAAATAATGCAAGGGGGATAATTCGTCATATTTCTTTAATTAAAGAATGTAAGGGAGATAATTAGTCTAAAGTAATTTATTACAGAATAATAAAACAATATTATAATCTATTTTTACTAATAAGTAATTTTTTAATGATTTAAGGTGTTTTATATTTATTAAATTTAAACCAACGTTTATGACTGCAGGTAAAGATTAGTTCCTCTCTTGAATTTAATAGGGTGGTTGTATTTTTTATATCTTCATATTTCAAAATTTTTAGGGTCTCTTTTGTACATAGTGCACAGAATTTCCCTCCTGGTTTATATGGTTTGCAAGATTCAATTACTTGCCATTTCAACTTGAAAGAAATATTGTTATTCTTGAGTAGCCAAATATACTTGGATAGAGTAGTTTGGTTCGACAGGGAGTTGTTTTTAAAAGAATATTTGTGCGTTGAAATTCTATGTTTTATTAGGCCAGATGTGGAACCAAAATATATTGCCTCTTGTTTACTGTGATTATTTTCCGTTAGGTCTGGTGCTGGATTATTATATGGTGGGTTGGTTTGTAATTGATTGGTAGATTGGTTAAATTTGGTGTCATTATTTAATCGGGTGGTTGAGGTATGGTTGCTAATAGATTCATTTAGATTTGGGTTTTTCGATACTGTACAGCTATAGATTACATTTTTTATTTTACATGAGCCTTGTAGGGGACATTTATTTTTTCTTCTACAGTTACAGTCTGCTATATTTTGTATAATTGTATTTTGTAGCTTATTAATTTTTTTAATATTAGAACTAATTATTTTTTGATGAAGATAATAATAATAATAATAATAATAATAATAATAATAATAATAATAAAATTGTTAATTTCTTAGACATAACCTTAAATCTTGAGAATTCTACCTTTGAACCCTATCATAAACCTAATCAATCTCTACTATATGAAACGGATGTTTAATTTAATTATAATTTGATTTTTAAATTATCAATCACATTACTAAATATTAAATATATATATATATATATATACACTAGCTATATACACCAGTATACATACATACACACATATATATATATATGTATACTGGTATATACAGCTAGTGTATATATATATACATATATATATGTATATATATATATATATATATATATATATATATACTAGCTGTATATACCAGATGTTGCCAGGTTGAAAATATGTCGTATGTGATCTCATCTGCTATTGCGTCGTCGTATATTATATCATGTTACGTATATTGTTAACAAACAGAAAGCGAGGAATACAACTTTATATCTATATCTATCTTTCTCTCTCTCTCTCTCTCTCTCTATATATATATATATATATATATATATATATATATATCGAATCGCTTGTAAAGTTTTTAGTACAGAACGAAGATGACAGATGTGCACGGACATGGAGTGCAATGGGAGGGGGCGTAACAAACAAATATTAGAAGATGAATAAAAGCAAAGAGCCATTAATAATCGAGTTATGAAAGAGAATGTTACAATAGTCCCAAGCGCACCAGAGCCGGGATAAATACCGCTAAATAAATAGACACATATTTCTATTCTCAGCTCCACACAAAAAAAGTAAAGATGAGTATCTGTCATGATCAATCAATAAAAGGTACTTAATTGATATCATCTTTCTTTTCTCGACTAACAGACACCATGAATAAACCTAGCATTAAAAGTAAGGCAGATGTATCTGGAAAAAATTAAAATAAAGGTATGGATTTAACTTGATAAGAAAATTAATATGGCTTAAAGATAAAAATAAAATAGAGTAAAATTATAACTCTAAATTTGGTTTAAGTACAATATTATAATAGTATTTTTCTAATAAAACTCATAGACACATACACATGCATATACATATGTATATCCACACATACACATATATATACGTATATACATATACACATATACATAAATACACATACATATATATATATATAAATACACACATATGTATATACATACATATACATATATATACACATAAAAATATACATACAAATATTTACCTTTTAATTTTTCGCCTTTTAAAATCAGGAACTAAGATCAAAGCACTCATATAGATGTTTGTTATAGCTTTTCATCTTATGAAATGATAAATTCTCAAAAGGAACGCTGGTGGAATATTTTATATCCGTTAGCATACTTTTGATTAAAAACGCCAAAATTTAAAACTTGAAAGAAAGGGGAAGATAATCGTATTTGTATAATTAAATAATGCAAGGGGGATAATTCGTCATATTTCTTTAATTAAAGAATGTAAGGGAGATAATTAGTCTAAAGTAATTTATTACAGAATAATAAAACAATATTATAATCTATTTTTACTAATAAGTAATTTTTTAATGATTTAAGGTGTTTTATATTTATTAAATTTAAACCAACGTTTATGACTGCAGGTAAAGATTAGTTCCTCTCTTGAATTTAATAGGGTGGTTGTATTTTTTATATCTTCATATTTCAAAATTTTTAGGGTCTCTTTTGTACATAGTGCACAGAATTTCCCTCCTGGTTTATATGGTTTGCAAGATTCAATTACTTGCCATTTCAACTTGAAAGAAATATTGTTATTCTTGAGTAGCCAAATATACTTGGATAGCGTAGTTTGGTTCGACAGGGAGTTATTTTTAAAAGAATATTTGTGCGTTGAAATTCTATGTTTTATTAGGCCAGATGTGGAACCAAAATATATTGCCTCTTGTTTACTGTGATTATTTTCCGTTAGGTCTGGTGCTGGATTATTATATGGTGGGTTGGTTTGTAATTGATTGGTAGATTGGTTAAATTTGGTGTCATTATTTAATCGGGTGGTTGAGGTATGGTTGCTAATAGATTCATTTAGATTTGGGTTTTTTGATACTGTACAGCTATAGATTACATTTTTTATTTTACATGAGCCTTGTAGGGGACATTTATTTTTTCTTCTACAGTTACAGTCTGCTATATTTTGTATAATTGTATTTTGTAGCTTATTAATTTTTTTACTATTAGAACTAATTATTTTTTGATGAAGATAATAATAATAATAATAATAATAATAATAATAATAATAATAAAATTGTTAATTTCTTAGACATAACCTTAAATCTTGAGAATTCTACCTTTGAACCCTATCATAAACCTAATCAATCTCTACTATATGAAACGGATTTTTAATTTAATTATAATTAGATTTTTAAATTATCAATCACATTACTAAATATTAAATATATATATATATATACACTAGCTATATACACCAGTATACATACATACACACATATATATATATATGTATACTGGTATATACAGCTAGTGTATATATATATACATATATATACGTATATATATATATATATATATATATATATATATATATATATATATATATACTAGCTGTATATACCAGATGTTGCCAGGTTGAAAATATGTCGTATGTGATCTCATCTGCTATTGCGTCGTCGTATATTATATCATGTTACGTATATTGTTAACAAACAGAAAGCGAGAAATACAACTTTATATCTATATCTATCTTTCTCTCTCTCTCTCTCTCTCTCTCTCTATATATATATATATATATATATATATATATATCGATTCGCTTGTAAAGTTTTTAGTACAGAACGAAGATGACAGATGTGCACGGACATGGAGTGCAATGGGAGGGGGCGTAACAAACAAATATTAGAAGATGAATAAAAGCAAAGAGCCATTAATAATCGAGTTATGAAAGAGAATGTTACAATAGTCCCAAGCGCACCAGAGCCGGGATAAATACCGCTAAATAAATAGACACATATTTCTATTCTCAGCTCCACACAAAAAAAGTAAAGATGAGTATCTGTCATGATCAATCAATAAAAGGTACTTAATTGATATCATCTTTCTTTTCTCGACTAACAGACATGAGATGATACATCTTTACCGTCACATCGCTTTGACTTACGTCTTTTGGCAAAAATACCCACCCCCTCATCACATCGTATGAATCTGAAAATGATGTTGCTGGCATTTGTTTCCCCGATATTTATATAGCCATATATAACGATATTTATATAGGCAGATATAAGGATATTTATATAGTCAGATATTTATAGAGTCACATATAACGATATTTATATAGTCAGATATTTATAGAGTCAGATATAACGATATTTATATAGTCAGATATAACGATATTTATATAGTCAGATATAACGATATTTATATAGTCAGATATTTATATAGTAAGATATAACGATATTTATATAGTCAGATATTTATATAGTCAGATATAACGATATTTATATAGTCAGATATAACGATATTTATATAGTCAGATATTTATATATTCAGATATAACGCTATTTATATAGTCAGATATAACGATATTTATATAGTCAGATATAACGATATTTATATAGTCAGATATTTATATAGTCAGATATTTATATAGTCAGATATAACGATATTTATATAGTCAGATATAACGATATTTATATAGTCAGATATTTATATAGTCAGATATAACGATTTAAATGCCAGTGCGATACTGGTTATGTTGGGCGAACATCCTTGCATCTTTTGACTCGTATAAACCAGCATGTTCCATCGAAGATCAGACAAGGGAGGATGGGGTCTGGTGGTCTCCCTCCTTCTGCAGCCTTGGACTCTGCTATTGGCCAGCATTTGGTTGACAACCCGTGCTGTGCCGACAGATATAAAATAGAATGGTTCGAGGTGCTACATAGAGCGGACTCCAGAAACCATTTAAAGATTTTGGAGTCTGTCTCTATTGCGGTGCGGAAACTTTCTTTGTACCGGCAAAAGGAAACATCTAACGCATTGTTTCTCTTCGGGGAACTTTGAATCTTTTCTCCCGTTTTTCCCCCCTCCCTTGTTGTGCCAATATTTTAATCGTTTTTAAACGTTAATAAATTTATTTTAATATCCCCGTACTTTTGGCACATTCAATAAGTTCCCCATTAGAACTCTTTATTTTCGACATAATATTATTTTGTACGTTATCGATTTTCTCCTGTTTAGATGATAGCCGAAAGAGCTCTTGAGAAACTTCCGCTAATTATTTTCATATATATATATATATATATATATATATATATATATATATATATATATATATATATATATCACTTGATATAAATGAAAGATAGGGTCACACAAAACATAAAGGCATGTAAATGAAAAGTGTTATTATACGAAATAAACGGTTTTCCATCCTGTTTAAATCTATTTTTGAAAACGAAATTCAGTATACGAATTATGTAAAACTTAAAAATGTTCGGAGGTATTCCTTCCTTCACTTAAAACATATATCAAGTAAACATAAAATTGTACGTTTGTGTGCATTTATCAGTTTTGTTGCAATGAATGTACGCACATCTATCTTGTTTTGATCCTCAACTAAAAA
>NC_136501.1:54550567-54573067 GCF_053919585.1 Euprymna scolopes | reverse complement strand
AATTTGTGTCGAGAATTGTCCAAAGTTCTGACTTTTTTGTTTTGCTTTCACTTTAATAAGAACGTGAATTTAATAAGAACGTGAATTTATTCGACACAATATGATTCAACTCAAAAAAATAAATAAAAGCTAACGTGAATTAAGATTAAAGTTAAGGTGTCATTGTGAAACCTCACCCCTTTAAAAAAAAACTTGTTAAACTTTGTGACATATTTATATTCTATGGAGCTCAGGTGCGAACGAACACCCCATAATTTTATGATACCATATTTCTTCAAACTGAAACATTATTATCAAAGTATACTTACGCAGATAGATATGAAAAGTCTTTGCTAAATTTGTGCCATATTTCCATGGAGTACAGGCGCGAACGCAGACCTCACAATTTTATTATACAATTCCTATATAAGTTGAAACATAATTATCAAATATTCTTATGTACATCTATATCAAAAACCCTTGTAAACGTTTTGTTTTTTTTCATTTTTTATTTCCATACTTTGGGGGCTAGGCGCGTACGCAGACCCCACAATTTTTATGAACCAGAGTTCTGCCAGATCGAACATACCCATTCCTGATCCTCGATACATCTTCTATAATTATATGTAATCAGTTTTTTAAAATAGTCAACCATATAGAAGCCTATTCGTGACCACACACACACACACACACACACACAGACGTTTAGTTTTATATTATATATATATATATATATATATATATATATATATATATATATATATATATAGTTTTCAACCTGTCAACACCGGGTATAAAATATTTGTAGGAGCAAATAAATGCCAACAGCAAAAGAATCTGGCCTTCGAGCTAAGATCACAGCGTAGTATTTGTTAATAAATCCCAACAGAAGAAGTAGGCTTTTAATATCAATATCAGATCGAGAATAAAACTCGACTTTATATCTCTACCATTATAGAAATGCAACTTTCTCTGTGTGTGTGAGAGAGAGTGAGTTCGTTCCTTATAGATTCCGAAACGGTTGAACAGATTTTCTATAAAATTGATAGAACTTTAGTATATAAGTCTGGTAGTGATCTTAGTTTTTTCTCAGAATACCCCCGTTAATTACCGATAATAGATAATTGGAACCGTTTTTTTTTTAAATTTATCTATCAGCGGTAAAGCTAACCAATGTTGTCGCTTAGCAACAATGATAGAACAACGGGCTATGAAAATTCTACTGTAAGTTGATAACGTGTTCTTTTTTGTTTTTTTTCTTGCATGACCTGACCTGTAGGTTCAAACTCCGCTCGTAAATTTCTTAATTTTTTTATTACCTGCAAAGAACTTTATAAGACTTGAAAATTTACGTGTTTTTTTTTGCATGACATGGTCTGTAGGTTCAAACTTCGCACTTAAAATTTTCAATGCTTTTTTTTTCGTTAACTGGAAAGAGGTTTTATAAAATAATTTTATAAAAGAAACAGTAGATTCTCTAGACTACAATGTAGAATAACATATTTTGGCCTAAGTTACTTCATAACAATATGTAAAGCGTCCTCCCGAGCGATTTCAAGGATTTCAATGACAATAAAAAATATAGGAGTGTGAAATATTCGTTGATCATCATTCAATCCCTGGTAGTATATATATATATATATATATATATATATATATATATATATATATATATATATATGTGTGTGTGTGTGTGTGTGTGTGTGTGTGTGTGTTATATTTACTTATTAAACAGAGTCTTATTAAAAGCGCAGTCTTAGAGAGAGTTTTATTAAGAGGGATGTTGTTTTAGAGACTTTTTCCTGTTGAAGAATGTCGTTGTTTCTGTTATGAAACGATTCATATATATTAAAATGTTTATTCTTAGATTTGTAATGGAATATGAGAAGCTCTTAGAGTGAGGAGATAGTGTTGAGACATTGTGTAGACTGTCTTAGTGTAGATATGAGATGTAGATTTCACATTGTAGATATGAGATGTGTATGTCATGACATTTTATTACACAGACATATAGACATATAATAACAATTCACTTTACCTTTTGGTGGAATCACAACACAAAGACGACGTTTTATAAAAACACATGATGGGTTTATTTCTTCTTACGACCGGCCGTGGTTTTCTCATCAAGAATTCCAAGCTTCACATATTAAGTTTCAAAGTGACCGTCTCGCTTCAAGACGTTCGAATTCCAAACTGCAGACTATCGTCTGTCGTTCTCAAACTCCCTCTCCGTTTCTCCCCCTGCTTCTCTCTGCTTAACTCTAAAGTTTTTCTATCTATCTCTAGAACTTTCTATTTTCAATGACGTCATACACACGTGTTCTGGACATACGTGTCCAAAATTTTTCCTTTTTTTTTACAAAAGGAATTTTAACCTATACTCAATAACCTATGTTTCCAATATGTTAAAAACATGTTTATTAAATTATCTTGTAGCTGCATTCTTTCAATTGAATTTTCATAACAAAATTGACAGTGCACATTCTTTTCTTGAAACTATTTTATCTCTAAGCTGTTTTACATTCCATTTTCTAATTCTCACACGTAATCTATTTCTAAACCTAAATTACGAGGTTCGAATTTCGTCTATTGCTATTTCATTTTCATTTTAACTAAATCTCTATTTTTATAATTACATGAAAAGGGGACATCCCTTATCATGTAACATATATATATATATATATATATATATATATATATATATATATATATGGCGATTAAGCTACACTGAATATTCTGCGTTTCATCCACTGTAGGACTCTTCAGGCTTAGGCGCATAAGCCTGAAGAGTCATACAGTGGATGAAACGCGGAATATTAAGTGTAGCTTAGTCGCCATATGTATTTTATAACTTACTAACTAGCTCTACCGACGTATTGAGCACTTTTGAAGTAAATACTTAAAGTTTACGCATAAATTTATATTTTCGTATATTAATTTTATCTGAGTAAACAAAGTAGTTATATATATATATATATATATATATATATATATATGTGCGTGTGTGTGTGTGTCTGTCTGTCTGTCTGTTTGTGTGTACGTGCAGATAGATAGAACAATGCAAGAATAGATAGGACAGGTGAGGTAGAATAAAAGAAAGCGATAAAAAATGTTTCCATTAACAGAATGGCAGATATGAGCAGCAGGAGATAGAAATGCAGAACGCTGAAGAGACAAATAGATGAACGGATAAAAAATAAACACAGGTACAATCAAAAGAATATCAAAATAGTAAATGCTAGATAAACGCAGAAAAAAATAAGCAAACGCACATTTCTATTGACACCTTCATAAATGTTGCCCCCTCCCCAAATGGCCACCTGTCATTACGAAGACACTTGATTTTTCGGCTGTTGAAAAAATCGTTAGATAATCGTAGCAAATAGCCCGTGTCATCATCAGAGAATTGCGCATATATATATATATATATATATATATATATATATATATATATATATATATATATATATATATATATATATGAAAACAAAAATATAATAAAAAAGAAGCGACATTATCAACGGATACAAAAGCAATAAGAAGACAGCCATAGCGACCCACTGAGCAAATTTGGTTCGGTGCTAAAAGAACAAAGAAGAGAAAGAAATAAACTTTTATTAGTCAGGTAGAGTAGGAGAAGGAGTTGGGTGAAAAAGAAAAATAGGAGATGGCGGAAAGACGGGGAGATAGTATGAAGGGGGGTATGAAAAAATAACAATAAGAAGTGGGTAGGAGTAGGAGGAGTATGAAAAGGGGAGGTTAAGAATAAGGAGATGAGAAAGATAAATATGGTGAGTAAAAGAAGGAAGACGATCGGATGGGCAAGAGTAATAGATTTGAAAGAGGCGAAGTAGTAGGAGTAAGTGACGAAGAGAATAGAATAGAAGGAGTATAAAAAGGGGGCACAGAGAAGTAGGGATAAGAGTAGGATATTACTATAATAATTATAACGGCGTTGCTGTACATCTGATGTTAATTACATAATACATAGTACGCGTTTTATACGAATATTAGTACGGACACACACACACACACACACACACACACACACTCTTATATATAATACGGAAAGTATAAAAGTTTATATATATTTTTATTCATTTTTTATTTGGTGACGTAAAGGAAAACAAAATCTCTTTTGAAAAAGCATATTTTTTCAAGAAGACTTTTCGATCGTACCCTCGGTCTTTCTCAGTATAATGAAGTGGATGTGTATGTATGGGAAGGCAGTTGTAGAAGCTGAAGGCGGAGTCAAGGAGAAGGGTCAGTGTAAGCCTCGTATATATATATATATATATATATATATATATATATATATATATATATATATATATATATATATTTATATAAAATGGGTTAAGAAATTCCAACGAAAGAAAGATGTATATTTAAATAAGTGAGTAGTCACCAACAATGTGTATTTTTTAACATTATTTTATTATTCCGTGTCTTGGTTTTTCATTGAGAATTATGTTTGGATCATTGTAATAATGTTTTTAAGTCATTGAAATCGTTTACGCGCATTTCAGACGGTCTGTGATGCGTCCTCGTCAGAAATTATTTTCAAATGTGTTGAAGATGTAAAAATGGCGATTTTCGTAGTTAATTTGAAGTTTTTCCAAGGGGCGGAGGCTTGTAAGTGTTTATTATTCTTTGGTATGCTGAATTTTTATTGCTCTTTTATTGGGCTGTAGTCGCTATCTCTTTCTGCTAATGTTTTTTTCTTTTCCTTTAGGGTGGGGTAGGGTGTGTGTGTGTTTATGTGTGTGTGTGCGCGTGTGTGCGTGTGCGTGTTTGCTTTTATTGGTTTGGAAATGTGTATATTGTTTTATAGTATTTTGGGGTTATTTGCTTCCTTAGGAAGGCGGCTGTGGTCTGAGGTCGTTACTAATGTATATGTGTGGGAAGGGGGGACTGGCTCTTCTGAAATAAGGTTAGGGGTGCTTTCATTCTATTTTGATATTTATTTTTTGGATTCTTGGATTTTAGTATTGTGATTTTTCGTTTTAGTCTTTTCGGGTATTCCTTATATTATGTTTGCTTAGAAAGAGGGGCGTATTTAAAATTGGGGATTTTTTTTAATGTTTCTATTTATTTGTCTCCCCATGTGGGTATGGCTAGACCCAGGATCGGTTCCTAGTGTATGGAAGATTTTGTTCCCCAGAGGGGGGCATTGGAGGGGGTATAGGTATGGGAGGGGGATGATAGAAGGGATGATAGTCGTTTCAGTCATGAGGAGGTTCTCCTCCACTGACTGAGGAGGGAGCGAGGTGTTGGAACAGATATTATACTATGGTTCTAGGTGTCTCCTAGTGTTGTTGGTTTCGAGGTTTAGTAGGGTTGGTATTGTTTAGTGTGTTGTATTAGAGATAGGGGTGTTATGTCTGTGTGTGGTTGTATGCGCGCACGTGTGTGTGTTTTAATGTGTCGGTTCTGATTTATGTGTGGGTGTGTATATGTGTATGTGTATGGGTGTGCATGCGAGTGTACCTTGCATTTCATGTTTTTGTGTGATGGTATTAGGTTCTGTTCAGTTCAGGAATGAATCTGGTGATGAAGTTTTTTTCCTGTGTAAGTAAATAAAAATAATTGTCTGTTTGGAAGATTGACATTATTTTGAAGCTGTTTCCACTGCATGTGTGTACGTGTTTTGAAACATAGAGGTGTCTGTTATCTGCAATTTTGATGTTGCTCTTATGTAAGGCCACTCTATTGCTGAAATTTTTGGTGGCGCCTATGTAGGATTTGTTGCATGTTGTGCATCTTAGTGCATATACTACATTTCTGGAGGTGCAATTTAGATCCTTTTTTATTTTGAATGTTTGTGCTGGGTTTTTGAATGTGTATGTGTTACCTTCTATTATTATGCCACACACTCCACATCGCGGTTTGTTGCATTTTGTAACTCCTTTTGTAGTATATGGGACGAGTTTTGAGGAAGTTAGGATGTGTTTTAAGTTTTTGTGTTGGCGTTTGCTTTTTATTATTTTTGTTGTTTCAAGTATGTTGTTTATTTTGTCGTTCTGATTGAGGAGGATAAGGTTTTTTGTTATCTGTGTGAATAATTCTGGGTTGTTTGTGTTGTGTGTAGAGACGTATGCTAGAATTTGTTCTTTGTTGTGTTCTTTCGGGCTTCTTAGTTGGTCTATTGGAAATTTTTCAGCCAGTTCAATACCTTTCTGTAATAGTGGTAGTGGGTATCCTCTTTTCTGCAGTGTTATTTGTAGTTCATTCAGTCTAGTTGAACGGAGGTGTCTGTCTGTTACTACGGTGCAGACTCTACGTGCTAGGAAGTAGGGTATTGATTTTAGACAGTTTTTAGGATGGTGGCTTTTGAAGTGGAAGTATTGTTGAGTGTCTGTGGGTTTGTGGTAGATGTCTGTGATTATGTTGTTGTTACTAGGATGTCTAGAAAAGGTAGTTCTGTGGGGCTTTGTTCTAGTGTGAAGTTTATTTTTGGGTGTAAATTTTGTAGCAAAGTGTGGAGTTCTTTGATATCCCCCCATGAGGTTCTCCAGAGGATAAAGCAGTCGTCTAGGTATCTTTTCCAAGATTTTATGAAGAGTGTTTTTATATTGTGCCCGTACTTTTACTCTATCCTTTCATAAAAGGTCTCTTCTAGGAAGGCGAGTGCAAGGGTGGAATATGTCGGTGCCATTTTGTTACCCATTGCTGTGCCTAGTATTTGGATGTAGTTGTCTTTATTGAATTGGAAGGAGTTGTTATTGAGGATTATGTCGATGCTATCAATCACCAATTGTTTATTGAATCTGGGGTGTAAAGCCTGTGTATGTTTGTCAATCCAATATGCGATAGCTTCTTTTCCTAGATTGTGTGGGATATTGCTATATAGGCTGCTAACATCGAATGTGGCTAGTATAGTCTCATCGTCTACTGTTTGTGGTAGGGAGCTAAGGAAGTGTGTGTTATCTCTTACAAAACTTCTGACTAGATTGGTGAAGGGCTGTAATAGTCTATCTATTAGGTTGCTAAGTCTGCTTGTTGGGCATGATGGTCCTGCTACTATGGGTCTGAATGTGAGGTCGTTGGGGTTTGGGGTGCTTATGTATTCCGACTTTTGTATGTTGATGGCACGTCTTACCTGGTTAGATTTGTGTATTTTGGGTAGCCCATAGAAGATGTTTGTTTTTGTTGTGAAGTTTGTAAGGAAGTCTTTTTCTTTTTTAGTTAATGTACTATTGTATGTTGTGCAGAGTTTTGTTATTTTAGATATGGTTGTGTCGTCTATATTAGAGCTAATTGGTTTGTAATAATTTTTGTTCCCTAGTGATTCTGAAATTTTTGTTTTATAAAAGTTCTTATTCATTATAACTACTGCACTACCTTTGTCTGCTTCCTTTATAACTAAGTTGTTATTGTGTTGGATTTTTTTAAGTGCTTGATTTTGTTTTCGTGAAAGATTACTGGTGGGGGTTTCTTTTTGTTGGGGGTTGAGGTTCCAGAGTGTTTCAAAGAAGGTATTTAGTTCTTTTGTGTTGTTATGTTTGTTGGGGAAGTATGTTGATTTGTTCTTCACTAGAGAGTCGTCTGTTGTGTTATCACTGTCGTTAAGCATATATATGAGTCTAAATTTGCGTTTAAATTCTTTGAGGTCTTTCTTTAACTCTGCTATGTTACTTCTGGGAGTTGGGCAGAATTTGAGGCCTAGTTTTAGTACTTCAATTTCGTCCTTTGTAAGCGTCTCTGTAGATAAGTTGATGACTTTGGGTTTTTTGTTGTCTAGTCTGGTGTTGTCATTTTGTGAGTGATTCCTAAAAAATGATTGTGAGGGTCGTTAGTTTCGTTGATTCGGTTGGGAGGTTGGTTGTGTCGTTTTGTGGGGATGTATGGGTTATGATGGTACCTGGGGTATTCGGATTGGTTGTGTTTGTGTGGGGGATATTTTTGGGGTCGGTTTTGTACTGTGGAGTACTGGGGGTGGGTGTTGTAAATATTGTTTTGTGTTGGGTGGTATCTATAGGGGTGGTTTAGTTCCATTGGGTTGTTACGGTGGGGGTTGTTAAGTAGGGGGATTTTTTGGTGGTTTGTGTGGGTGGGGTGATGTAAGAGATAGTGGGTTCTTGTGTGAGTTGTGTGACATGGTTGGTAGTAACTATTTTCGTATTGTTGTGGGAGGTTGTATCTTTTAGTGTTGTCATGTGGTAGTGGGTTGTCGGTTGTTGATATGTTGTCTTTTGGAGCATTTTGGTAGTAGTAGTATTTGTGTTTGCATGGTGTCTGTGTTCTTGTGTGGATGTGTGATGTTCTATATGGGAGTTTTGGTTGAGCTTGTTGGTTGGGATGGGTGTATGGTATGAATATGTTCCGGTCGTTTCGTTGTGTGTGTTTGGGTCTGTTGTGTGGGTATGTTTGAGAGTGATGTGTGTCGCGTTTCTTACCTTTGTTTTGGAATCTCTCCAGCTGTTGAAATCGGGTATGTTTCGGTTTTTGGTAGGTTTGACTGGTCATGTTCGGCACTTGTTCGGTTTTTTCTTTTTCTGGAAGATTCTTTAGCCAGGTTATCTTCCTTTCGATAATTCTTTTGGATTTTTCCTCCTCCTCTCTGCATTCAGACTCCCAAAGTCCAATAAGGAATTGGTGGGTCTCCTTGGGGCATAGTTTTCTGATGTGGGTGAGTATTTTATCGTCGATTTTGGTGTATTCCTCTGTGAGATGTATCTTTCTGTCCTCCTGTATGTCGATTTCAGCTTGTAGTTTTGATATGTTTAGGGCTTTTTAAATTTTTTTCTGCTCCTCTGTGTCTTGTGGTGTGACTTTTTCTCGGAATTTGTTTGGGATAAACTGCTCCTCCATGGTTAAAAATGTCCTGTAGGTTAGGGCGGTGTCGCTGCATTTGACTGCACGGTAGTAGGCCATTTTTCTCTTTTTAATAAGAGTTTTCCATGTTTGGAGGTTTTGTTTTCAGCGCTTCATTCCGGATATGTAGTTCCTTTAGATGTTTTAAATGTTCTTGTTGTTTTTTTAGGAGTTCTATAATTTCGTCGATGTTGGTGAGTATCTTATCCTGTTGGTGGGATATCATGAGGATTATTCTGTCCATCTTTTCATTCAGTTTTAGAATTTCATCCTCGAGATGTTTGTTTTCCATGTTGGGTGTTGTTTGGGATTCTGGTGTATCCTCTACAGGTTTTTTACGTGTTGGTGGCATTCTGTCGTTGTAGTTAGATATACTTATATAAAATGGGTTAAGAAATTTCAACGAAAGAAAGATGTATATTTAAATAAGGGAGTAGTCAGCAACAATATATATATATATATATATATATATATATATATATTAGTAGGACCTGTGGAAATTTCACAGGGGACTCATTCATATGTAATATATTGATATTAACATTCTTTAGATGTTTAGTGTAATTGGAAATGCTCTGATATTATTGTAGTTTTTTTTTGTTAAATCTGAGCTGGAGGAACGCCTGGCAAAGTCCGGCCATAAAGTCCGCTTAAATATGACATTTTAATTCTTGAAGATTTCGTATTTATTAATATAGAGTTAATGTTATATTGATTTTTATATATTATAAAGTTGCGATTTAAGAAAAAATATATATTTATATGACTTGGATGCATTAGCTTGAATCGAACTGGAATTAAAAGCCTGGTGTATATATATATATATATATATATATATATATATATATATATATATATATATATATATATATAACTTGAGTTCCTTCAGCAATAATCGAAACCGAAACCAAAATTATGGAGAATTCTTGATAAAATTATTTATACAAAAACTAGGTTACTGGAGTGCCATAAGATATCATCGAAACTGAAACCAAAACTTATGAAGAATTCTCGGTAAAATAATTCATGACAAGAAATGAAAGTACATAAGAATTAAACGACCCAGATGTAAGCGTGACGAAGAAAATATCACACACGCTATCGTATTAATACATAGATTATATATACAGTATAACTCCTATAATTTGAACATCCGCTTCGTTTAAATTAGAGGATGCTGTTCAACTTTTGTGATAAAAAATGTGCTGCAGTTAACTTTAATTTTCTGAGAATTAAGAAATAGTAAATGAAATTCATTGCTATATGATACTTCAAGTATATATTGAGTTTACGATATATTGCAAGTAAGAATTGTTAAATATTATTACCAGGAACAATACATTGAAAATAAATTAAATCTACTCTTATTTGTTAGGTATTTATTACCTAAGTTATCATCTACAGAAATCATACATTTATGTAAAATACATTTTTTTTTAAATTTATTCATTGAATGAGTATCATTGCAGTTTCTATTTTCATCGATTGAGCTCTCGGGCGCTGCCATTGTATTCCGTACGCGATTACGAAAATCTACAATTTCTTGGTTCTGTAGTTTCTTTATGATTATATCTCTTCGGAGTGACATTGCTTGCAAAACATAGTTATCACTAAAGTAAGGACTTTTTCTAGAAATTTTATAACCGTCTCCATAGACTTTTCTGCATCATCCCATGATATTACTTCATCAGAGTGTTCTTGGTTATTTATATTAGTGTCAAGAGAATGGGAGCTGTCGCTATTTTCATCATCATTAATGTCTTCAGGATATTGATCAGTAGTTTCCTCATCTTGTTGCACCCACATTTCAACATCATTTTCATTAAGTGATTTAAGAACAGCGTGGTTGGTCGGTAACCGTTTGGTTTCAAGAATTTTTTCTAAACCGGATATATTTTCTGATTCTTTCAGTTCAGAAGCCTTTGGCGCTAGGCATAATTTACCCCATACTTTTGTTAATGTGCTTACTTGAACTTGATTCCATGCACTTGCGAGAGAAAATATGGCATCTTTGATAGTAAAATGGCGCTGAAAATCGCTAATACTTACGGTACTATTTATCATATTCATCATGAAATCATTTCTGTAGAAACATTTTAAGTTCAAAATAATCCCTTGATCCATAGATTGGATGAGAGAAGTCACATTAGGTGGTAAGTAGCACACAAAAATATTCCCGCAAGATGACACTAGTTCTGATTCAGGAAGATCTTCTCTACATTTATCCAACAGAAGCAAGCACTTTGAATCAGGTTTACCTAATTCAAGAAAACGCCTCTGGACAACTGGTACAAATTATTGCGAAAAACATTTTTTAAACAACTGTTGATTCATCCATCCATTTCCCGAAGAATAATAGGATACTGGCAAAGGCGAAACTAGTTTCAATGATCGGGGGCACTTTGATTTGCCGATGAGAGGAAGCTTATAAGTTCCAGAAGCATTAGCGCATACCATCACTGTTAGTCTTTCTTTATTTAATTGGAATCCTTTTATTTTCTGCTCGTTGGATCCGGCTAATGTTTTTGTAGGTAAGCACTCCCAATTTACGCCACTTTCATCAGCGTTGTAAACATCCTCTGGTGTTAAACCATAATCAGCAATTATCATCTTGAATTTGTCATAGTAATTTGATACTGCGTGTGTATCAGCAGACCGTTGTTCGCCTGACATTGTTAATTGTCTCTTAAAGCTCCTAAGACAGCCTTCACTGAATTTCATATCTTCTGCGATATTCAACTCTTCCTTAAGAGATTTTGCTTTAGCAATTAACATGGGACCAGATATTGCTACACCTTCATTCCGTTTTGCTACAAACCACTCATGCAATATTCGATCGAATTCAACTTGCCTTGGTCTGCGAAAAGTCCTTCTTTTGACATGTCTTTTATTTTAAGAAAAAGGAGCAGTCTTTAATATTTTCTCCTTTTTCTTTTTGATGTAAAAACACTGTATTCTTCCAATCTTATAATCTCTCAATATAACGCTATTTTCAACTCCAGCATCTAATTCTTCTATAATTTGACGTTGTTCGAGTAAAGTCAGTGTCACTTGTTTTCTTTTAGAGTTGCGAGCCATTGTGATGGGTTGTTTTACACTATTTTAAATATAGCAATCTAAAAAAAAATACAGTTAGTGAAAGTTAATTATCAATAGCTAATCTACATTAATTACATAGTACCAATATTAACATTTCTGCGCAATATCTGACTAAACCATGTAAACAGTTTTACTGCAATTCTGCATCAAATATCCTAATACAATTTCAATGACGAGATTGTTCAAGTCTAGAGAAAGTCCAGCTTTAGAAAAAGTCAAAATGAGATGAAGTCCAACTTTAGAGGAAGTTCAAATTAAAGGAGTTTTACTGTATATATATATATATATATATATATATATATATATATATATATAATATAATATATATAATATATATATATATATATATATATATATAAACACATACGCGCATACATATTGCACATATATAGTCATACAGAGGCAGACAGTTTCACAGCATCATAACTATACAGTTTGATTAAATAGAACATCTTCAAGCTGAAATCGGAATTCGACCATATTATCAAACCATTTAGCTTGCAGATATAAACCACAAGTAAGCTGAGTTTCGATGGTTACACAAACACTTTTAACTATCAAAGATCTTCTGTTTTTACATATAACTTTACGTTATCGTATATAATATCTGGCAATTTCACTTACCATACTGCCCACCGCACCAACATCCAGCAATTATTATATGAAAAAGTTAAAATAAGATTATTTGGGATGATATAGGTATGCAAACATAATGCATTATAACAGCAGCATAATGCACAATCACAAGCTAGTCAATGGTGTATATAAAACACATAAATGTCTAATTTCAAACCTACTCGATCAGAACACACACACACACATATATATATATATACATACATACATACATGATGATGGCAACGTCTTGTCAGACGAGTGCCACCCCCTCAAACTTTTAAAATCCATGAGCCCAAATGTCTGAGGGAGTATCTATACGAATATGATGTTACAGAGTCTTAGCTTTGTACGACAGCTAAGTCTCTCTCTCGGTTCCAAATGTTGAGATCCAGCAACAAGCAAGAGCAAGATAGGCAGCAAAAAATTAAACTGCAGACCAATTTAATGCGGGTACTGGTCTCCCGCTTTATGGTTTTTTAAATCAGAGTTTTGCTTCTCCTAGAAAGGTTGCCTTCACCACGGCTTACGGGAGCCCTCTCCACCCCAACACACACACACACAAATATACACGGTACATACATACATACATACATACATACATACATACATACATACATAGGGGATTAGAACAAGAGTCTAAAGAGCAGATAATATTTAAATGTATTAGTACATTCATTAATACAATTAAAATAAAAGAAAAGAAACCAGTGCTCGTTGTAATGTAGATATATAATAAGCTCGATAGGCATATATATTCTAGAGCTATTTTAATATTAAGTAAGATGATTGATAATTTATAATTAAAATTAAAAATTAAAAATCGGTTTCATAAGGAAGAACAAACAAAATACTTTTTGTTTGTTCTTCCTTTAATTTTAATCATGAATTATCAATCATCTTAATATGTATATATCTATATAATTATAAAACTCAAATGACCTTGTAACGATGTATGTAACCCACTTTCCGGTTTACGACATCCGGTTGTGCATGCGCGCATGACCTGCGCACTGAAATATTAACGTTAATATTTCGAAATTATTATTTCACATGGGAAGAATGGGGTTTAAAATTAAAAAAACAACAACAAAAGAACAATTGGGACGCTGGACTATTAACGTTATTGTTTCGGATTATTATTGAACATGTGAAGAGTGGGGTTTAAAATAACTTAAACGTAATACACCCCCCCAGATATATCAAAATTTGAGTTTAACTATGATAAGTATTATGGTATCTGTTCAGTGCACATTTACCAATAAGTATGACCAATCACTTATAATTCAGTAACTTAAAAAAATTTTTTCCAAAATAATCAATTATAGTAAACAGAACGACTAATAGAAATATATCTATGTTATTTTTTCATTTTAATATACTTTCATAGAAATGTTTCTGTTATGTCAAAAAAAAAACCCCTATTTTCTTTACGTCACAAGTGTCACGCTCATACATGAATTCCATAGCTAATATAACACACTGACCCCACGGGTGACGGGTAGTCTAGTATATATATATATAAAGGTAACATGCATACATAAATATATATATATATATATATATATATATATATATATATATAAGTTAACATGTATGCACATATGTAGCGATCAATGTTTGTATAAATAAACTATATATATATTTAGTAGAAATGGTAATTAATAAAAACCTGAAGAAAGTGCTCAATACTGTTGTAGAGCAAATATGCGTTTTATTTTTTATTACCGTATTTTTCTGTTAAGTTACATTATTGTTTCGGTTACACATTTCTATAAAAGTGAGGAAGCCACATGACGGCAAAAAACGGTCGTGTAACCGAAACAATAATGTAACTTTACAGAAAAATACGGTAATAAAAAATAAAACGTATATATATATATATATATTGGTTACAAAAACTGTTCAATAGAAACACGATTAAGGTCAGCTATTCTACCACTCCACTAACCCTAACCCTAACCCTAACCCCACCACTCCATCAATAAAAAAGATCATCACAAAGGAACGCAATGAAAACGAAATTGAGGGCTGTTCTTGCAGATCTAGGGAAGATTGCCCTTTAGAGCAAGGTGAAATCCCTCGTATACGAAGCGACACTCACGCATGAGACCAGCGATAAACCAGAGACATACATAGGGGTGACGAAAGGGACGTTCAAGCAGAGATATTACATGCACAATAGTTCCTTTAGGGCAAAGACGAGGATAAAGACAGCTTTAGCCGCCCGAGTATTGCAGCTTAAAGACAAAGGAACACAATTCAGCATAAAATGGAGGATCACAGAAAGAAAACCAGCATACTCACCATCCTCAAAACGATGCCCGCTTTGTGACGCGGAGAAGTACCACATCATAAAGGCTATTAATGACCCCCAGAAGACCTGTTTGAACGTACGCAGTGAGACACTCAAAGGATGTCTGCATAGGAGACAAGCGCTACTAATAAACTGGGAAGACAGAACAATAAACGAGGACTCCACCTAAAGGAGTTATTCAAGAGTATTCTAGATGCAGCCAACTTAACGCATAAGCTAGTAAAGTGTAACGGGCATTTAGACATTTGTCAGTATACATTAAGCATAAATATTAGTATATATGAAGAAGAACAAGACTGCCTGAAATACATTACATAGTTATATAAAAGAATTTAGAATTAAATTACACACCTACCCTCAACTATTATAATAATTAATACAAAAAAGGTTAAAAGAATAAATAAGATAGATTAGTTATCTCCCCTAGACCACTGAAACAAGGGTTATCCCCCCTTAACTGAAAAAAGGAAGGGAAGTCTAATAATATAAATTAATTATCCCCCTTTCCCCAACAAAAATCAATAGAAGGCAGACCGGAAACAAAACAAACAGTACATAATTACTAAAATGGATTAAATAAATGAATTAAAAATTAAAAAAATCAGGATATTCATACTGGATTAAAACATAATATAAAGAGATAGGAATAAGCTATAGTTAAATAAAAACATACATCATCATATAAACAACCAAATGGGGATCTGGAAAAATTTGCCCCGGGGCAGAAAACAAGATGGCTGACGAGAGCTGAACATCATTTACGTGTTACCATTAACGGTCTCCCGATGTGTTGGGCTATAAACCGACGGTACCAATGTTTTTCTAAACTTCTGTATAATTAATAAACAAATATATATATATATATATATATATATATATATATATATATATATATATATATATATAAATCGTATAGCGAAGGCAACATCAGCTTTTGGTAAATTTCGGAACAGTTTGTAGAATGACAGAGGTATACAGCTAGAAATTAAAATCGGAATGTACAGAGATGTTGTTCTGACAACTCTCTTATAGGGTGCTGAGGCATTGACCTATTACCGCTCACATATCACGCAGCGGGACGTATTTCACAAACACTGCTTTCACACAATATGTGGATTTACCTTGAGGGACAAGGTGACCAATGTTGATCTCTTTGAAAAATGTGATATCAGTGGAATTGAAACTTTTCTTGTACATTGTCAGTTACGTTGGGCTTGACGCATAGTCAGAAGGAGTGATGATAAAATGCCTAAGGCACTTATGTAGAGTCAGTTTCAGACAGGTAACAGGCATGTTGGCCGCCCACTGTTGAGGTACAAAGATAAGCTCAAGCGCAATCTGACAACAACTAACATCCCACTGTCAACTTTTGAACGAACTGCTTTTGACACGAGACAATGTAGACCGACATGTCACAATGCCTATGTGTGTGTGTGTGCGTGTGTGTGTGTGTGCGTGTGTGTGTGTTTGCGCGCGTGTGTGACAGAAATATTGTTGGATAGATCGAATAGAAGACATAATCAATATAATACAATAGAAAAAGGAGAGAAAAGGTAAATTATATGTCCATCGTCCATATCTGTCGATTGCATTTAACAAGGGATGTCCTAATTGATTCTGTTGTTTGCGTTATGCAATTAATTCAGTTGCTATGCTAACCAATTGGTGCCCTTTGCTTCGTTAATCGAAAGACTACACGCTAGGGAGATTCAAGGTTTCTCAGTATAAACATGACATATTTGAAGGTTGATAACACCGCAAAATAAATTATTAAGCATCTCTATTTCTCAAAGTTGACAGAAAAAAGAATAACGTTTCAAAACAATAGAAATGAAATGGCATTTCAAAATCCTAATTTCGCTGCATTAGTTTAGGACTGAAACTTATACACACACATACACACACACACACACACACACACACACACACACACACACACACACACACACACACACACACACACATATATATATATATGTATAATCATCCATATGCAATTCCACTTCGTTATATAACGACTCATCAGTGCGGCTAGACTAGCACCTTTCCATAGCCGTGCATGGATTGATTTCGATTAAGGCTCTTAATTGATCGTTTTCAACATTCGATAGCCGACCACTATGCTAATAATCTTCAAGATTATCGTCGCTGCAACGGAATTTCTTAAATAATCATTGTCCGTGCGTTCAGTAGTGGTTTCTTAGCCAAACGCTTCGTTGATATCGCGAGCTTGATCAGTAGCTTTTTGGCCTAGCTGGAATTGAAATAAGAGACTTGTGCTTATTTGCTTTTTATCCAGTTTGTATTCAACGTTCTTAAAAAAAGACGTAATTCTTTTAAAACTATTGTAATTTAAAAAAAATTAAATAGAGCGAAAAACGTTCTTTTAAATAATATGTAAAGTAAAGGTATTATACCGAAAACTTATTTGGAAATACATCATTTGAAATCAATATTAAAAATTCCGCAAGAACTTTCTTCACAACCTAATATATATTCGGCAATATTAACATACATATCTGAGTTATCCCTATCTCTACGAGTATATCAAAGAAACTTCGTGTGTATGTCTGTGTATCTGTGAGTGTGTGTGTATGCCTGTGTATCAGTGTGTGTGTGTGTGCGTGTGTATATTTGTGTGTGTCCGTGTATCCGTATGTGTGTATATCTGTGTGTGTGTCTGTGTATCTGTGTGTGTGTCTGTGTATCTCTGGGTGTGTATGTCTTTGTATCTGTGTGCGTGTATGTCTGTGTATCTGTGTGTGTGCATGTCTGTGTATCTGTGTGTGTGTGTGTGTGTGTGTCTGTAAGTTTCGTATGGACGCGAAAATGGCTGCGTCGAAAGTACATTATGTACCTGGCAGTGACATTAGATAAGTTTTATGCCGGAATGTTTTTGATAAGTATCGTGATCCAAATAATCCGATAAAAGAAGGAACAGGCGATTTGGATTAAAGTTAACACCTTACACAGCCTAACATCACAAGTAAAATTTGAGAAGTTTTATTATCACACAATCCGAAAGGCCCAACATATAAAATCAACAGTAGGTTCTTTGATATGACCGGGGGGGATGTTCGAAATAAATGTTTCTCTTTAAAGCACAATTTCACAATGATACCTGATTTCTTTTAATTTTAAACTGAAATTCAATCCATTATTACCACAAAAGCATTAATTTAAGGCATATAAAAGCAAAAGTAAGTTCTTTGATATGACAAAGGTGCGTTTAAACTGAATGTTTAGATACCAATCCAACCATGATACTGTAAGTTTACATTTTAAACTTTAATTCAAGGAATTATATATAAAACTATTTTATAAAAAAAATTATAAAACAGTGCAACGTAGACTACAATATATTGCGAATTTACTCACTGCGAGAGGTATCGCCGCTAACGTGAACTCACATGTCGACGATCTTGCAGAATGATGAAGAAAGAAATGAATCAATTCTCTTACCTCAAGTATCACCGCATATTCATCAGGAATGCCCCCAAGGAGTTCAGGAAGATCAGACACGATTCCGCCGGGATGCGGAGGTTTTTCTCTGATCAAAAAGATTTCGACTAGAGAAAACAATTGAGATTAAAAATACGCCGAGGGAATTCCAATTCGTCGATGTCATCCCAAACGATAGGGTCGTTATGCTTCTGGTCTTTTTCGACACAGACTTGGGCAATTACTCTCAGGCTAACAGGAGGTACTGAAGATCATGATAAATCGCCGGATCAGCGAACTCACCGACGGAGCACTTCTACGTATTTCAGCCAGACTCCACTTCGATACACAAGACCAAGAAGATCCACGCGTGCCTGCTTAATAGGAAACAATGTTCACCAATATTAGTCGCGTTAGGAGAAATCAAGACAAACAAGCAGGAATTGATTCGACACTGGATACGAGAACATCTTTGGCAAAGCGTATAACGTATTTCTTACCAGGCTTGAGATGGTTGTCTTCGCCAGCGACACTCACATTGAAAAATAATGTCGCATATAATTCTAATTTTTGCTAAATGAACTACCAGGTATCTGCATGCACAATTTTTTTTATTGCTTATTTCGTTTTGTTTGCATCAAGTATCGGATTTTGCTGCAACACGCTTGATATATATATATATATATATATATATATATATATATATATATATATGTGTGTGTGTGTGTTTGTGTTTTTGTGTATAATATTTAAAAAAAATAAATATTCATAATTTATTTTGTAATCAACATTAAATTGATAATGCTTTTAGAAATGAGTTTGATGATATATATATATATATATATATATATATATATATATATATATATATATATATATATATATATATTCTAAGCCATACGCTATTTTCTTCTAAATTAAACAATGAGAGAATTCATATACAAAAATAATAGAGAAATGTCTTACATCAATTTTAAATGTTTTTAGTTATATAGGGTAACGCTTTATTACAAGAACCGGTACGATCACATGAGCGCTAATAATATCTATGTGCTTGGTAAACTTTTCAACTATTGGACTTATTATAATGAAATATGTATTATGCAATGTATGCAACAGGGTGAGTAACGTGTGCTAATTTTTATTTTGTGAACTTTATCATTTACGGCGGTGTAACCTAAACTGTGCTATCTTATATGTATTTCAACTATTAATTAAAAGTCACTTTGTGTGTATGTGCGTGTGTGTTCCTTCCTCGGCTGAACCTATCTTTTGCAAATTTCTCACAAAGCTAATTTATATATCTGGCAGTGTTCTCCGATAGTTTGTACAGACATTTAGATATTTTGTACAGAAATTTCTCCTATAAGCACCAAAAAATCGAAAAAATCCGATTAAAAAAAAATAGTCTTTTCTCCTTTATAGATAAAAAAGATGAATTTTACAGGGTGAATATTTTACGTTACACCGGCGAGGGAAGATCATAAAATCTTAGCAAATCATTTCTTCTTTAAAAAAAATACAGATTAATAAAACAATCTGGAGATATAACTTAGTGGTAAAGCATTCGATTACAGATCGAACGATCCCCTTGTTCAAGTACGAGTGTATGTCACCGTCATATTTCAAAATATTCTTATTAATGAGTTCAATTTACGATAAAAGAAGACGTACCATTTAAAATCGTGGCAAATCATTTCTGCATTTGCCTTGTTTTAAACTTAAACATTAATCAGAAGTGAGTTTTCAGAGCATTCATTGGCAAGCCGAAATATCAGCTGACGTGATATTGTAAACAAACACAGACGGAAGTTGATGGACGACATTATCGTTATTATATTTTAATTTTGTTTTTTGCGAATTAGTCCACCGAATATATTGCTCCTCGTAATATTTAATAATTAAAAGAAGATTGATCCTATAATAATTCATACGCAATCTGCACAAATTAAAATATCATGTTTAAGCATATTGTACAACCGGGCAACGCCAGACTGAATGCTAGTACTACTATAAAGAAGAAAAAAATAACTTTAAAATTTATGCTACAATATTGCTTATACCCGTCATGGGACGGGTATGCTATTAGCTTAGCATATGGAAGATATGTGTGTCGGCAAGTGAAGTATTGGAGAATTAGAAAGTTCCTTTCAAAGACACGTAAAAATGTCGGCGTATTCTACAAAAGTTAAAACACTAATTTCATCTCAGACCAATTGAAAGCATTGATTGGTTTACACGCGTGTGTTTGCCGATTAAAAAGATGTCTGATTTTTCATTAGTCTGAGAATCAAATTGAATTTGTGACAACTTTGAAAAACATAGACAATTGAATTAGTCATTTCTTTCTTTTTTTTTTTTTAGTCCACTTTTTCAGATAAACAGACAGTTGGGTGTTTAGCTAAAAATGTCAACAGTGAATACAAATTTCTGAAAAAATATAATAAAACAATTTTTTTTTAAATTGTTATTTGCAAGACTCATACATTAAATGTGCTGTATGTCGGGAGGGCGAAAGTACAATATGTCGTAGAATTGTATTTGAGCGGCGAAATAACACTTTGGTCAAAGAGAAATCACAAATTTATAAAATGTGTTTATGAAAAAATAATCCTTCGTAATTTTATACCATTTACATTTTGGCATGATTTTTCAATTTCAATAATTTGTGAACGTTTAGTTAACCATTCATGAAATTTATTTTCTAACGAACACTAAGTCCGAATGGCAAAGTCGTAAGAACACAAGTATTGCCTAAAAGTGTAAACGTCGCCTTCCTTCCAACTAAATAAAAGCCTGGTGTGTATATATATATATATATATATATATATATATATATATATATATTCAAATAAATTCAGTTTTCTTTTGTGTGTATCGATATTCATATTAAAACCCTCTTTTAAATTTATTTAAAAAGAAAATACAATTTTCTTATATATGGATCGTAGAATTGCATTCACCGGCAAAAGATCTAGCTAATTTGCATATTTTTTAAACATTCATTTTAATTAATTCCTTATTAGTTTTTTCGGTTTTCTTATGGAATGATAATCTTTAGTTAAGTATTACGTGTTATTCTACATGATTTATACTTGCATAATATTTGCGTAAAAAGTGTGCAGTAAACACAAAATTGTTTTCATATATATTTATCTATACGTATATATTTTTGTTTAATCTATAAAAGTGAACGTGTCTGTGTGTCTGTCTGTCTGTCTGTGTACATTTTCGAACGCAATAACTCTGTCAACTTTCAGTCTTGAGACTCGAAATTGGATATACAGGGTACTGAGATTTGGGAAAATCTATGTGATCCGTTTTCAGCCAGAAATTCGGCTATTAAAGGAGTAAAGTTCAACGATTTAACCTTTGAGAAGTCTACCAATCTCCTCCGACATTTTGGGTCTAAACACTTGAAATTTTAGATATAGGTTCTTTGGACATGGGTCTAACTTAATAACTTGATTTGAGCCCAAAACAATAGATGTTAAGAGATCATAATTGGGGTCAACGTTAAAAAAAATTGACCATTTGTTTGTTTTTTTGTTCAACATACACCTCTAAACACCCGGGCAACGCCGGGATGAAATGCTAGTCCATCTATACTCCTATAAATTCGTTTTTCTTTTGTGTGTATTGATATTCATATTAAAACCCCTCTTTTCCATTTATTTCAAATGAATATACAATTTCCTTATATATGGCTTGTGGAATTGCATTCACTAGCAAAAGGTCTAGTTAATTTGCATATTCCTTTATTCATTTTAATTAATTCCCTATTAGATTTTTTCGGTTTTATTATGGGATGATCACCTTTAGTTAACTATTACGTATAATTATATTCAAGCAGGTATTCTACATGATTTATACTTGCATAATATTTGCGCAAAATATTTACAGGAAACACAAAATTGTTTCCATATATATTTATGTATTCGTATATATTTTTGTTTAATCTATTAGTCTATCTATCTATATATCTATAAAATGAAAGTGTCTGTGTCTGTCTATCTGCGTACATTTCCCTACCCAATAACTCTATCAATTTTAAGTCTACAGATTCCAAATTTGATATACAGGGTACTGAGATTATGAAAAACCTTAGGGATCGGTTTTCGGCCGGAGATTTGGCTGTTAAGGAGTCAAAGTTCAACGATTTGACCTGTGAGAACTCTACCAAACTCCTCCAACAATTTGAGTCTAAACACTTAAAATTTTAGATATAG
>NC_136501.1:54440567-54545567 GCF_053919585.1 Euprymna scolopes | reverse complement strand
CCTATATTCCAGTGTAGCAACTAATGAAAAGCTCTCTGATCGCCCCCGACTACAGTTGACTACTTACCTTCATTTTAATGTGGCTAGCTGGAAGCGAAAAACAGGTCGGGAGGCTGTAGAAACGGAGTTATAAATGTCCATTTTTTTTTTGGTTTGTCATAATTCTTACAATATTATTCCATCTTTTCCGCCTCTTGTGTTCTGTGTTCAACTGCCTAGCTGTCTCTAGATGTCTTATGTCACTTTCTTCAGTTATGGTTGTCACCGAAGAACAATAGTGTCAAATGCTAAACGGCTGACACTTCGCCGACTTCCACTCTGTGAACATACATCCTTTAATGATTTCTAGCTGACATACATACATACGATATTTAACACTTGAGCGATTACATTGCAATGATGCTGTGTAAAATAAAACCATACCTTCTATCTTTAAACGAGGAAATTAATTTTGAGGAAGATTTGTTTGTTTTTTAATTAAGCTGTTGATATGACGTACATCTCACTAATTGCGAGAGAGAGAAAAAAAGTGAGGATGCAGATTTGGGGCCACATCATAACTTTACTCTTTCGTTTCTATATGTCAGAATTGGCTGGTACCTCTGTAGAAGAACAATACCCCCAAATGTCAACCGGATGACCCTTTGCCAATCCTTTCATCCAGCCTAGTTTAACAATAATCTTTCGGCGAACATAACATTTATTAAAATTGTTAATATCTGATGTACATAGTCTGTTCAAAACTAGTTCCTTTTCCGTAGTAAAAATGTTAATACTAATTGTCGTATCTCCTAGTAATTGTAAGCTGACTTTTTGTGTGTCTTTAGCTCCATATTACATTATAATGGTTTCTTTAATTGTGTAAAAAGCCATAACAGAGTAATTTGATTCTTGAACTAATTAAGACCGATTCTATCCGGCGGATCGACTAACATATGGAATGTGTCAGAAGACAAAAAAAACAAAAACAAAAACAAAAAACAGAACACGACAGAACAATTAGCATTATTTAAATTATTGTTTTCATTATAAATGTTATTCGCACGTTTCTATCGATGAAACCTCCGACCTTATCTATATGGATCTTGTTGAACTCGAGAATCTTTACATCGAAGACACATGGATCAACAGTTCTCGATAAAATTCAATCGTAAATAAAACTATTCAGAAAGTTTGAAGATTCAATACACAGCGCAAGCGATATTAAGAATGCAATTACTAATGATTAAGGACATCTTCCTGGTCATGGTTCACCGAACAGTGACTTGCTTCCCCCGTGAGAAAAAATAAAGGGTTCCGTTCCAAATTCCGTGGATATTCTCGAGTTCAATAGAAATATTCCTGAATTCGATACGATACGCCTGAAAGGGGATTGGTGGTTACATCGACTGAAACGTCATTCGGATAACACTAAAGACGAGAAAAGTAGTAAAATAATACAAATAATACAACTTATCAAACCTCATCTCCAAAATTAAAAATCGTAAGATAGAATAATTTTTGAGCAAATCCCAGTGTATCATGTATCATCAATTATCATCAATAATCATCGTAAGTATTCAGTTTGATTTATCTGCCAGAGTCGTTCTCACAATTAATGTGATTGTGGATTAATCAGCGGGCGCCCTTCTGATTTAGAAATATATGGAGAAAGAAAGAAAGAGAGATAAGGAAAGAGAGAGAGAGAGTGAGAGAGAGAGAGAGAGTGAGAGAGAGAGAGAGAGAGAGCTGTGGACACCGATCTTATGGGTAAGAAGTTAGAAAATAACTTTTTACATTTTTTATTTTTATTCATGGAAACTTACAGTACCATAAGTGTATGTTTTTTGTTAAACAACAAAACATATTTTAATGGAAACAACTATGATCGAAAACAATTTTTTCTAAAGAAAAGCATCAGAATTTTTTTTTCTATTTACGAAAACAAATATTCTCTTGCTGATTGGATAATCGTGCCAGTTTTCCAGCCATTTTCCTGGCAGTTTACTGTAAACTGTCGAATGATGCTGGCATAAACTGGGGCCAGGTTCTGGATGATTATTTGTTTATCTTATGTTTAGTAGCGTTAATTGAATTGAAATCTCTGTAAAGGGACATATACTAGGACAGAACTATTCTGTTCGGGATATTTTACCCGTCCCATGACAAGTATTATTTTAGTCTTTTTTATAAAATAAGCTGGTAATCTTATTATTTTCATGATATCAGATGGCGAATTCTAGATTCCAGATCGTATAATGTTTATCTTTGTGTTCGTCTTTTACTCATCATGCGAATTATACCATCAACATACACAGGCTTTCATGTAGAATTAGTTTATGTCTTGTATAACGATATTAGGAAAGCATATTATTCCATGAAAAGTGCTCTTCACTATGACACGACAAAAAATGATAAGTTATCAATTAGATTAGAAAGGTTATTGACAGTACTTTGATGTCTACTTCGTTTTTCTCTTTTTACATGATACATATTTCGTGATATTCTTGTCAATTCCGCATTTTCTTTCCCGAAATTCCGCATTTTCTTTCCCGAAAGTACATGACCAAATTATATATATATATATATATATATATATATATATATATATATATATATATATATATAGTCATCCACATACAGTACATTTTCGCTCTTTATGGTCATTTAAAGAGTGTATACATTTCATTGGGACACCCTATATATATATATATATATATATATATATATATTTATATATATATATATATATATATATATATATATATATATATATATACTTGCCTTGGTGCCAAGCGTTGCCTGGGTGCCCAGCGTTGCCTGGGTGTTTGGAGGTGTGTGTTGAGCAATATATATATATATATATATATATATATATATATATATATATATATATATATATATATACATATATATATATATATATGTATATATATATAAAGTGGTAGTAGGAAGGAAGGTTCCAACCCGTACCGCAAAAGAGGAAAAGAACGGAAAAATACGTGACGTCTTTGCTGTTACGGCCTCCGCCAAACCGGAAGTGATGTAGGTTTAAATTAAGGCTAGAAAATCGAAAGGAGTGGGTGACTTTCGAAAATATCGATGAAAAAAGCGACCCCCCCGAAAAGTGCCTAGTTTAATGTAAAGAAATTTATGTTTTTTGCCAATTTTTCGGTATTTGTCGTGTGAAAGGTCGCGCTTCAAAACGATACTGATCTTGTGAAAATCCGTCGCCTCCATCGAAAGTTTTAGGCAGACATGCAAACATAAATGCATATATTTATATATTGGTAGCTCAAGTTTTCGACCCAAGCCAATTAAAATGCTTGCCCTTTCTCTGAATACCCTTTATGTAAAATTTCAAATGCTTGGACCAGAAATTGTCTGAGTTATTTGGTACAGACCGCAGAGGTAATTTTTTTTAACTGTGATCCTTTAATATTAAGTGTTTTGGAGTCGAATCAAATTATTAATTTAGATCCATGTCCAAGAAACCTATATCTAAAATTTTAAGTGTTTAGACCTAAAATTCGCGGAGGAGTTTTGTAGAATTCTCAAAGGTCAAATCGTTGATTTTTGACCCCTTAAAAGCCAAATTTCTGACGGAAAACGGATTTCAAAGATTTCCCAAATCTCAGTACCCTGTATATCAAATTTTGCGTCTGTATACTTAATATTGACAAAGTTATGGTGTCGTGAAATGTACACAGACAGAGGGACAGACACACAAACAGACAGACAGTCACTTTCACTTATATATATATACAGTTTTGAATAAAATAGGCGGAAGTTTCTCAAGAGCTCTTTCGGCTATCATCTCATCAGCAGAAAATCGATAGCGTACAAAATAATATTATGTCGAAAATACAGAGTTCTAACGAGGAACTTATTGAATGTGCCCAAAGTACGGGAGCATTAAAATAAATTTATTAACGTTTAAAAAAAAACGATTAAAATATTGTCATAATGAGGGGGGAACTCCCCCCAAAAAACGGGAGAAAAGATTCAAAGTTCCCCAAAGAGAAACAATGCGTTTTCTGTTTCCTTTTGCCGACACAAAGAAGGTTGACGCATCGCAATAGAGACAGACTCCAAATTCTTTAAATGGTTTCTTGAGTCCGCTCTATGTAGCACTTCGAACCATTCTATTTTATATCTATCGGCACAGCACGGGTTGTCAACCAAATGCTGACCAATAGCAGAGTGCAAAGTGCAGAAGGAGGGAGACTACCAGACCCCATCCTCCCTTTTCTGATCTTCGATGGAACATGCTGTTTTATACGAGTCAAAAGATGCAAGGATGTTCGCCTAACATAATCAGCATCGCACTGGCATTTGAATTGATATACAATATTGCTATTTTTTATGTAAGGCAAACTATCCTTGGGAAAAGACGGAAAAGCAGGTCTCGTAGTATATACCAATCGCAAGGACACAGAATAAAAGCAGTCGTAAATACTTCTGCGAATCTGTTTGGAAAGTCTGTTCCTCTTTTCCCCAATTCACGGTAATTTTAAATAAACCGGGCATTTCAAGGGCCCAAACTTTTTAGGGGATTTGAAATCCGCAACCTTTTTGAAAAATACAGTCATCAATAAGATCAACAGGATAACCATTATTGATGAATATTTCCCTGATCTTATCGAGTTCAGCGTCTAATCTGTTAGGCGAACAAATCATGAGGGCTCTATGTACCATAAATGGATTGACGAGGATACTTACGGACTTTAAAGGTGGACGAATAAATTGTATATCTGCCTTACTTTAAAAATGCTAGTTTTATTTTTGGTGTTTTTAACACCCACCTACTCTTTGTGCTGATGAGGAGACTTTGTTTTATAAAATCAAATGATAAAATTATTGTCCATGATGTATTGTCTGTCTCAATGAAAACATCGTTTCCGAAAAGATCGTACAATTTAGTGACTTTGTTTGTATTTCCTTTTGAAACCGATTTTTAATTTTAATTATAAATTATCAATCATTTTACTCAATATATATATATATATATATATATATATATATATATATATATATATATATATATATATATATACAAGGAGTACCAATAAAATGTATACACTCTTTAAATGGCCATAAAACACGCATTTATTATAAAGAAAAGTTCCATTCATCAAAATACTGTGAACAAATATAGAAACCACTAATTATCGAAAGTGTTAAAATTGTTGGCCATTGTGATCCATGAACAACTGGCAATGCTCACTGATTGAATCGAAAACGTTCCTAATCAGTTCAATTGGTATGTTGACACATCTTCTTTCAATGGTTGCTTTCAACTCCTTCATTGTAGCTGGTTTTGTGGTGGGAAGCTTGTATTTAACATGCCCCCACCCACACTCGAAATATTCAAATTCAGTGAGCGTGGCCAGTACTCGATACTTCCTCTTCGTCCTAACTATCGGTTTCGCAGGTGATTATCAAGATATGCTTATAGGTCATGATGATAGTGAGGAAGTGCTCCATCCTGCTGAAAGTGCCATTCTTTATCCTCAAACATCTCTTGGGTACTTGGTATAGCGTATTTATGTAGCAAGTATAAATAATTTAAAGAGTATATACATTTATTGTGACACCTTGTATATATATATATATATATATATATATATCTGAATTACAACGAGCACTGTTCTTTTCTTGTATTTTAATTAAATAAGTAATTTTACTATCACATTAAAATACACTCTGCTCTTTAGACTACTGTTCTAACCCCCCTTCTCTCTCACTCTGTCTCTGTCTCTCTCTCTCTGTCTCTCTCTCTCTCTCTCTCTCTCTATATATATATATATATATATATATATATATATATATATATATATATATATATATAATCTAGTTGTTCTCCCGGCGTACAATACGCTTAGCCATGATAACTTAATGATAATTTTATGTATGCAAATTGCGTCTATATTATTATAGAATGAATTCCCTGTTGATTATTATATATTACAAGACATAATATGCCCAGTGGACTAATGCACAAAAATATAAAAACACAAAAAATAATAAAGATAAAGGTAATCAAATTCCCCTGTATTTGTTTGCAATATTACGTCAGCTGATATTTAGACTTGATGATGAATGCCTTGGAAATTCACTTCTAATTGACGTTTAGTTTTAATAGATGCAAACGAAGAAATTATTTGCGGCGATGTTTAATGGTACATCTTCTTTTATCATAAATTGAATTCATTAATAAGAAATATAAAAATATAATGATGAAATACATCCGGGCCTGAACAGGGGATAATTCGATCCGTAGTCGAATACTCTACTACTGAGCTATATCTCCAGAAGAAAATATTTTTTTTAAAGAAATGATTTACTGACATTTTATTATTTCTCTTGACCGGTTGAACGTAAAATATTGCGTCTGTAAAATTCATTTTCATATAAAAAAGAGAAAATACTATTGCTAAGCTCGTATTTTCTCGATAATCGATACTCATCGGATGAATTTCTATAAAAAAACATATTTAAGAACACTGCCAGATATATAAATTACATTTACGTGAAATTTTCAAAAGATAAACTGTGTCGTTTCGGAACCTGTGCGGAAGGAATACACACACACACACACAAAATAGTATATATACATAGTTTTTTTTTGTTGTTGATATTTTTAAACGATATTGAGGTTAGCGTGTTCACCTTGAAGATCGGATTTTTTTTTTTTAGACATTGCCCATTTTTTATTTTGGACGTAAGCAAGTTATATTTTTATTTATTTATTTATCTATTTTTAAAACAGTAATCTACGTACATGCATTTTTCGGGGCCGTACCCTCTTCAGCGTAGCTTGACTGTTATTGGGACTCGAACCCTGGACCTTATGTATTTCAGTCCAGCGTCTTATCCATTACGCTATGATGTCATAGACGATTTACTGTTTAGTTTTTATCGTTTATATATTTACGTTTACATATTTATATCGTTTATATATTTATATTTATTATTTATATTATTTTATCGTTTATATATTTATTTTCTAAAAAAACATTCGATCTTCAAGGTGACCTCAAGATCGTTTTAAAAAATCAACAACAAAAAACTACGTAAATATATAAACGATAAAAACTACATAATAAATCGTCTATGACATCATATTTACTATAGAGGATGAGAATGGCGGTCGCTTGCCCTTTCTTGACGTTTTAATTGAACGTAGTAAGAATTCTTTTCTTACGACTATTTATCGTAAGCCGGCATTTATCGACCTCTACACAAATTTACGTTCATTCGTCCCTACTTCAAGAAAAATAGAGCTCATTCACACATTAGTGCATAGAGCCCTTAGAATCTGTTCTTCTTGTAAACTGGATTGTGAATTAAAGAAGATTAAAGACATTTTTATCCGGAGAAATTGGTTGATAATATTATTTATAATAAAGTTAAAGCTCACAATTCTTTTACAGTTTTTGGTCCCTCCAAGTGTCCTGTTTATTTAAAAGTCTATTGGATTGGTGACCCTGGTCAGTGTTTGGGTAGACTTGTTACCAAGTCTGTATACAATTGTTTCCTATCTGTTGCCCTTCGCTTGGTTTATCGTGTTAAGTCTGCATTTCCTTCAGTTGTGAAGGATAGTTTTCCCTACATCACAAATAGTAATGTGATTTACCAATTCAGCTGTCAATGTGCTGATGTCTATGTAGGTCGAACCCGTTTACATTTGCAGACAACAATAAATCAACATATGCTAGCAAGCATCAGACTAGGTAAGCCTCGTCACCCCTCGTTCACTTTGAAATCTGTTATTGGTCAGCACGTCGCTGAAATTCCAGCGTGTGCCAATGTATATAAAATTCGAATCACCGGAGGATTCTGGAGTCAGTCTCTATCCTTTCACGCAAGCCCTCTCTCTGTCGACAGAAGGAATTCGTAAAATCTTATTTGGGGACATATTTAAACTTCCCCACATATCTAATTTTTGCATACATTTTATACAATTGTATATATTCTACAACGTATAATTTACTCGTAATTTATTTTTTACTCGTAATCCCATTCGCCCTTCATTGTTATATATATATATATATATATATATATATATATATATATATATATATATATAATGTTTTTTCATTTCATTCATTCGTTATAATTTTATGAGTAATCCCTACTTAAGTCTTCGCTCTTTGGTGACATTTGCTTTACACTTGATAGAAATTCAACGATTGACTCCTGATGAGCTTGTTGATGAAAAGGGCCCCTAGAGTCTTCCTGACCTTATTTAAAGCGCTTTATAAGTTTTGTACCGTAAAACACTTATTTGAATTCTTTCGGACTCGGTACAACAATGAACAAATAAAATAAATTAACAAACTATCTCGTTACAGGAGCAAAATAAGATCTATAAAACGCTCCATTCGTTTTCTTCGCTCATACCTTGAAGAAAACGTCTCTCCATTTTATATTAACAAAATAATTATTTCTTTTAAGGTAACACCTAGCCTACAATTGTATATATATATATATATATATATATATATATATATATATATATATATATATATATATATATATATAATGATTTTCCACAGCCGAACCAATGTCGCAGCTGTGGAATATCATTATATATATATTCTCTCACACTTTCTGAACATTCTATTGATTACTCGTAAGGTTAGCTTGTTTGGGTGACATCGTCCTTTCGAGTATATAAAATTCCTACTAGTGAGACGTCGGCTTGGGTTAAATCTGGTTTGATAACTCGTCCCTTGTTCGATATGAGGTAGGTTCTTTCCACTGTCGGATCTGTGCCGCGGGTTGCTTGATCTGTGTAAGTTAATAGACATTCTTGTGTGTGTTGCTTGTTTGCTCAGTTGGTAGAGTGCTCGCCTAGCATGCAAGAGGTTCGGGTTTCAAATCCTGAGCGCGGATATGTCTAACTGATGAGCGAAAATGAGGGTGAAACTCGAGTCTTGGACTTTCGGTTTGTTTGATTTCTTTGTTCTTGTGGGCTGTGACATTGTTTCGGCTGTGGAAAATCACACACACACAATATATATATATAATATATAGTAAGTAAAGCACTAGTTGTTAAAACTGGAAAAGCAATTGACAAGATATTCTAATAAAAATATAATAAATTTATAACTTAAAATATTGCAGCATTAATAATACAATTTATAACATGATATGATCAATTCTGAATGCAGCAATATTTTAAGTTATAAATTTATTATGTTTTTTACTAGAATATCTTGTCCTTGTCTTTTCCAGTTTTAACAACTAGTCTTTTACTTTTCCATGTTTAAGCTTAACCATATTACTTTTCAATATATAAATATATGCTAGCAGTTCAGCCCGGCTTGGGTGAAACCCTATGTACTCTTCATAACTTTATGTGCATATATATATATATATTATATCTATAAAAGTGAACGTGTCTGTCTGTCTGTTTGTCTGTCTGTGTGTCTGTGTGTCTGTCTGTCTGTGTACATTTCCCTACGCAATAACTCTGTCAATTTTTAGTCTATAGACTCGAAATTTGAAATACCGGGTACTGAGATTTGGGAAAATCGATGTGACGGGTGTCAGCCAGAAATTTGGCTGTTAAGGTGTCAAATTTCAACGATTTGACCTTTAAGAACTCTACCAAACTCCTCCGACAATTTTGGGTCTAGACACTTGAAATTTTAGATATAGGTTCCTTGAACCTGGATCTAACTTAATAAAGTGATTTGAGCCCGAAACTATAAATTTTAAGGGGTCATAATAGGGGTCAAAGTTAAAAAAAATTGACCGCTATTTTTTTTTGCTCAACATACACCTCCAAACACCCGAGCAACGCCGGGCTGAAATGCTAGTATATATATATATATACTAAAAAGTTTGATTTATGTCCAGGTAACCTACATCTGCAATTTCAAGTGTTTATACCCAAATTGGCGGATGGCTTTTGTAGAGTCTGCAAAGATCAACTCTTTAAATTTTGACCTTTTCGCAGCCAAATTTTCGCCCCAAAACTGATCAAAATGCTTGCTGCATGTCTGAATACTATATATGTAAAATTTCAATTATTTATTTATTGAGATTGTCGGACTGACTTCCTGATCTTGGTTGTTATAGTCACAACGTTTCGGCCGTTTTTCCCTCCGACCTTCATCAGGTGTTTTGTATCGAACTAGTCCTAGTGACATATGGCCGAGTGGTCCTAGACGTTGTATCATAGTTTTCAGTTACCCAAAGGTGCTGAGTTCAATCCTGAACGAAGGCAGTGAAAAGTAACATTCAAAAACAGAGAATCAGCAACTATATCCCAGAGCCTAGCTGGAGTCCAAACACGGTACCCCCGTAATAATAATAAAGGGTTGGGTTTGAGACTCCTAGCAAACGGTTCCCCAGTTCGATAAATAACACTTGATAAAGGTCGGAGGGCAAAACGACCGAAACGTTGTGACTATAACAACCAAGATGAGGAAGTCAGTTCGACAATCTCAATAAATGAAAACACATCATCTCAAAAATACAGAAAATTACTATTTAATTATTTAGACTCAAAATTGGCTGAATAGTTTTTTTTAGAGACCACAAAGGTCAAATCTTTTGACCCCTTAAAACCACTTAAAAAGTTAGCTCTATGCCTGAATTCACTTTATGTAAAAATTGTAATGTTTAGACCAAGAATTGGCTGAGTAATTTGGTAGAGACCGCAGGGGCTCCTCGGGTTTTGCCGGCTATTTTCTTCAAGGCAATATATATTTGGTTTATTTTCGGCATCGGCTTAAAAAAATCTCGCATCTCTAATTCTTTCCTTTAGTCCTCACATTTTAAGAGTGTTGTTTCTGACAACGATGGAAAAGTTTATGTTTTCTGGGAAAGAATCTGTTCCATCAAACACTTATCGTGGTTAAGTTTTGACCTTGAATTACTATTTCCTTTCTAGCTCCTAAAATCAAGTGGCTTCAGGTCTTGTGCTAGTTCCATAATATATATATATATATATATATATATATACAGGGGACCCCCCCCAAAAAAAAAGGGCGCCAACTCTAATAAGGTCCTGTTTCTTAGTGTTTTGTCCGAATGAAATGAAACTTTGGTCATAACTAGTTTATTATATTCAAGACATTACATCAAAACACTAGGGTCTTTGGCCTTTTTTTCTCCGTTCTACAGCATATGTTCTAGAAGGCCTCCATTTAGCTTTTGTTTTCTTTGGGTCGCCCTATATATATATATATATATATATATATATATATATTTTTTTTTTTTTTTCTGGTTTTCCAACTGAAACCAATTTCCCTCTTTCCTCATTCGATTCTTAGCTTTTGATTTATCATTCTGACGTTTCCTCTTAGAGGGTCAGACGATAAGGCCTTAATGAAATTTTAACAATTCCACCTGCCCGTTTTTTGTTTCTTTTTATCTTTTGATTAAATTAAATTATGTTTCCTCTGAAATTTCTCCTTCCATTTTGCTGTACCAAGAATTTACTTATATATATATGCATATATATATATGAGCAAACAGTTAATAAAACATGTTAAAAAACACTTTGAAAAAGAGTTAAAAACATATTTAATCTGAAAAGGAAACACTTGATGAGTGGATAGTCCTTAATCCGCGGAGTTTCGAAAAAATACTTTCCTTCTCATCAGAGGGTAGGAATTAGCAAAATGCGGGATCGGATTTTGCATACAAAAGTATTTGATGAAACAACAAGTAAGTCAAAGATCTTACTTGATAACAAAAAAGTGAAGCAGAGGGAATCTGGCGAAGAAAAAGGTGATTACACGTGAATGGATAGTCTGTTGAAAGATAAATAAACCAATGACGGTAAAATCGAAAAATATAACTTCAAGAAAGTTAATTGAATTTCCATTTGCACAAGTAAAATCCAAGGAAATCTCGTAATTGGAAGAGGGTCCAAAATAATCCAAAGGTCGAAATCCATGGAATAATTCACAAATATGTACAAAGTAAAAGAGGAAAAATTTCAATAATATTAATAAAAGAAAAATAAGATATGCTTTTATCACTTCTGCCGAGACATAAATATTATTTATTTAGAGAGAGCGTGAAACTGGGCGAGAGTCGAAGAGACAGACCCACAAAGTACAGACAGTCCCTGGTGGTAGAAGTAAAGCTGTTACTTTATGGAGAACTTAAAATAAACGTTCCAATTACAAATGCAAAAGCTTTATATTTATTTATGAAATGTAGTACGCATTATTTATGAAATGTAGTACGCATTATTTATGAAATGTAGTACGCATTACAATTATGAAACTAAGTTTCTGGTCCTGGATATGACCTTAAACTATATCTAGTGGTGAGACCCCGTTAATTATTCTAACATGTTTTATGAACGATATACAGTTTTTTTAGTTGTTTTTCTTAAACAAATTCCATATCACCTTTATTCGGTTTAAAAGCAAACTCGTCCGGGCATCATCGCAAACTTATCGAAAAGTCCGTTCCGTTTTGCTAATCTACAGGGAAATTATTTGTCAGAGATCGCAATCAGCTGGTCGATGTTTTTCTTTTTATAATCGTCCGTTGGCGTATTATGGGAAACGATGAAAAATAAAAAAAAAGAAAATAAAGAAAAAGAAACATCCATCAAGAACTGAATCCAAATTGTAGTGTGGAGTCTAAGAGACGTTGGCAATTTGTTAGTTTCGAAATGAACGCTAATCTAGTCTAATATGAGGGTTCTACGTCCGACTATCTGTCTTTTGATTTATTTCTATTTAATCGCACCCCCACAGGGGCAGTGTTAGACACAAGGTCAGTTTTTTTATGTGTGTGTGTGTGGAGGAGTTAATCCAGCTCTAGTGGAACTCTGAATTGGAAAATAATGTGAAATTTGCCTCTTCAGTGGACAATTTTAGAGAAAGGCTCAGGTTTTAATGTAGAACATCATCTAGCTCCCCAACAAGAGTGAACTTTTGTTTAGAACAATATATAAAATTTCCTTCCCCAGTGGGTAAAATAAGACAAAAGATCAATTTTTAATGTGAGGGATAATCTAGTTCCCTTTATAAGAGGAATTCGGATTGGAAAAATATAAAATTGGTCTCCCCTACTAAATAAACTTTGACAAAAAAAAAAAAAAATCAGTTTTTAATGTGGGGGAAAAATCTAGCTCCTTCAAAAGGGAAATATGGATTGGAAAAAATATAAAATCTATCTGTCAAGTATACAAACTTGAACCAAAGATCAGGTTTTAATGTTAGAATAATCCAGCTCCCTCAAAAAGGGAAATCTGGATTGAAAGGAAATCAAAATCTTTCCGCCGTCAAGAATGCTTTCTTTTTTATGAACCGATGGTAAAAAAGAGATTAAACGTAGCATTAAAACAGATAATACTCCTTGCTCTCAGTTAAGATGACAATCTATATTTTGAATAATTTAGATGATTTCCCTATAGTAGACTTACTTAGTCGGTTACATTTGAGATTTTTCGTTTGGAGTAAATTTTATCTTTTTCTGAAACTATATTTAATAATTTCTGTCCTGAGTCAATAAAGAGGGGAAATGTTTCTAGACAAAAACACATTAAAAAAATTATCCCAATCTAGAGTGCATCTATCTGAGGGAAGGTGGATTTATTCTCACATTGAAAAACTGTGTCTCACTCTGCCCTCGTGGGGAGGCAAGTAAAATGGGCACGAGCATTTAACCCTTTACAACCTGAATCATGACGTAGATGATTAAAAAAATATTTCGTGTTGATTTTAGATTGCGACACACTGAATGTAAGCAATAGACAATTGCAGTCTCCAGGATGGAACGATAAAATTGTCCCTCTAGAAAAGACAACATGATTCCATTTCCATTTGATGAACACCGATTTTCTTTTGTTGCAGACCATCTACTATTTGGCCAGTTCTGTACAAATCCCAATAGCGAGCATGAAAGTGACACAATGTTCAACGACCGTACAGCTCATGCTCTCTACGGATCCAAGTTATGAAGTTAGGACCATCGTCAGCATCCTCAAAATGCAAATCCGGACGGTTCAACGCATGTGGGCACAGCTCAACTAAGTTTCCGGTCACGGTTATGGTCTTTGGTGTGGTTTCAAGTGATGGCAACATCATCCCACCTCACATCTTCGAAGTCGGCTTGAAAGTCAACACCAAAGTGTACCCGGATCTGCTGAAGAGTGTGGTGATTCCCAGGTGAAATCAGTTGGCGGCTGGAAGACCGTGGGTATGACAGCAGGACTCGGCTTCGGCCCACTAGTCCAAAGAGACCCAGATTTGGCTTCAGACTTTGTACTCTTTTCTCGCTGTCCCTCCTCCTCCCTCTACCTGAACCCGCGGAACTACTTCGTTTGGTCGAGAACATCACCAACAGGACCTTCCTCACCACCAAAGTCAGCCTGATCGTCGCCATTTGCTGAGTATTCGCTGAGCCTCCGCTGGCGCTTATGAAAAAGACATGCTGTTAGTTCTGGACTCGTATTGAAGCAGTGATTGAGGCTGAAGGCGGCTACATTAAATAGATGCAAGCGATACTACATAATCAAGTCACCTGAATTGATTTTTTCAATAAAAGTTTTAAAATAAAGCTATAGTATTGTTTTCTGTAGGGCGACACTTTTATCGTTCCATCCTGTAGGTGTATCTGGCAGATACTGAACTAATATGTACAGATGTGTTTGAATCAATTCCCACGTTATTTATACATTTATTTACGGCTAAACTAATTAGTTCAAACAGGTCATAAAAGGGTTAATAGACGAACCCTGTTTATTAAGTAGTCTCAAATCTCACTAAACTGTTGTTCGATCTGCTACGCTTAAATCTGAAATAGAATTTACATCACTAACAGCATAGTTGAAATGGAAGCATGCTTTAATTGAGTCGTATTGCTCCTACCACAAAGCGTTCTACTTTAATAATTTTTCTCACCGATTGCTAGAATTTGAAAATCTGTCCTTTTCTCTTGTTTCCTTGACTGTACCAAAATGCAGAAATCACAAAAAAAAGAAAAAAGAAAAAAAAAGGCAATTGTCTGTGTGTTTATGTGTGTTTTATGTCGGATAATAACTTTTGTCATGCGCATCGTACACGCATCAACGCGGCGTTGTTAGAAAGAGCGATCTCTCGGACAAAATATATCGAAACATTGGAAAAAATCATACATTATTATTATATCCTCTTCTTTAAAGGGGGGTCAGTTAAAAAAACTTGCTTTCGATGCGGTTTGAAAACCATGCATGCACGAATTTCGTTGCGTTCTTTCGTTATAAATAACTAAATTTACGGTGTTTTAGTATATGTGTTCTCGTAGGCACATCAATGTAAGTGGTTGTTAAATAACTTCTGTTGTGAGAGTTCGCGCCCAGCACACGTTATTTTGTCTTTTTACTTACAAAATTTTTCTTTCGGTTTCAATTCTGGCTGATGGCACCCAAGTCCGGGGTTTTTTTACGACTGGGCAACGCGGTTCGACCTCCGCTCGCCCCACTAATTTTATCTTGTTACAAGTGTCACAAATTTGTATGCATCCCCTGTCACATGGTCATCTATAGACATGATTACAATTAATAGCATCTGGCGCCCAAGTGGCAATAAGTGTTGTTAAAAGTGAAAAAGGTATATCTTCGATTATACGTAGAAAATTGCTAACATTGATATTAAAAGCCAACGTTTTCTATTTAAAAATTATTAAAACGAACTTATTAATATACTAATACATGGATATGCGAGCAACTTCACGAAGGTTAACTAATTTGAATATTCCTTTAAAAAGCGAGCATTCATTAGTTAATTATTCAATTTTTGTGTGAGTGCGTTTGGATTCTTAATCCGTCCGAGGGATGTGATGCGTCTAGTTTGTTAGGTATAAGTTAGTGTTAAGTTCACGCTGGCATGCCTTCTCCCTTCCACTAACACCGCTGGCTAACCTCGTGGTGAAAAGAAAGCAGCTATACATAAGTCTTCTCTGCCAGTATATAGCCTCTCCATCATCAAGACTCCTACAGTGGCTCCATGTTGACCACATACGGTAACTGGATGGCCTGCGGCCCCATGCTAAACTTGTAGGAGATCTAGGAGTAGTAGAGGACCTAAGAGGAAGTGCGTTATGGCCCACCGATGTGTGGACATGCCCTGGCACACTACTAACTCCTACCCCACTGTCTTGTGCGTGCCCTTGGTTGAGCGAAGACTAGGGGAACCAACCCCAAAATCAAACACCACTGCCTTGTGGGCCTTATCACAGCAAAAGGCTACGAGATTAGAACTCTAACTTCAAATCCTACTGCTGCCTTGTCGTTTTCCTTAATAGGCTATGGAACCTCATCCAGAAAGAAAAGGCGTAGTAGCAGACACGACAGGGCGATAGTTTACTTCACTGAGATTATTTTCGGCTAAAAGCTGCGGCCTCCTCTGCTGTCAGTCGGAGAGGGTTCGCTCCACTGGACATGAGGATTGGAGGTTCAGAGGGTATCTATCTGATGCGAAACAGATACTGCACCTAAACTGCGCAAACAGGTTTGGAGCCAAGGTGGAAAGTCCTGTGATGATGGAGTGAGACTACGGCAACACCGAGGGATAAAGAACTGAGGCCCCGACTAGTCATCGTCAAGACTGACGCACTGCATGATAATGATGATGATGATGATGATGATGATGATAATGATGATGATTTAATTTTTGACGTTTCTTATGAGATGATTGGGTTCATTCATTAATACGCTTCTTTTCATACATCCTTTCTACATCGTGCATAATTGCGTAGAGTTTAGGATGAGCACCGTCTTGCATACAGAAATGTTATGTATGTCTATATCTATCTATATATCTATAAAAGTGGAAGTATCTGTCTGTTTGTCGGAGTGTCTGTCTGTCTGTGTACATTTCCCTACACAATAGCTCCGTCAACTTTCTGTCTACAGACTCGAAATTTGATATACAGGGTACTGAGATTCGGGAAAATCTTTGTAATCGGTTTTCGGCCAGAAATTTGGCTATTCAGGGGCCAAAGTTCAACAATTTGACCTTTGAGAACTCTACCAGACTCCTCCGCCAATTTTTGGGATAAATACTTGAAATTTTAGATATAGTTTCCTTGGACATGGATCTAACTTAATAACTTGATTTGAAACCCAAACAATAAATTTTAAGGGGTCATAATAGGGACCAAAGTTAGAAAAAATTGACCTCTGCGGTCTCTACCAAATTACTAAAGACAATTTCTGATCTAAATATTTGAAATTTTACATAAAGGGCATTCAGAGATAGGGAAAGCTTTTTAATCGGTTTATTTCGAAAATTTGAGCTACAATTATATAAATCTATATATGTATCTATGTATGTATGTATGTTTGCATGACTGCCTAAAACTTTCGACTGAGACGACGGATTTTCACAGGATCAGTATCGTTTTGAAGCTCGACCCTTCAGACGACAAATACCGAAAAATTGGCTAAAAACATTAATTTTTTCACCCTCAACTGGGCACTTTTCTACGGACAGGGGTTGGTTTTTTCGCCGATATTTTCGAAAGTCATCCCTTCTTTTCGATTGTCTAGCCTTAATTTAAACCTACGTCACCTCCGGTTTGACGGTGGTCGTAACAGCAAAGACCTCACGTTTTTTGCACGTTCTTTTTCTCCTTAGCGGTACGGGTTCGAGCCTGCCTTCCTATTACCACTGTTTTTGGCTCAACATACACTTCCAAACACCCGGGCAACGCCAGGCACCCATGCTAGTGTCTATAAAAGTTAAAATGTGTGTGTGAGTCTGTCTGTGTGCATTTCCCTACCAAATAACTCTGTCAATTTTCGATCTACAGACTCGATCTTTGACATAAAGAGTATTGAGATTTGGAAAAAAAAAACTTTTTAATCGGTTTTCGGCCAAAGAATTGGCTGTTAAGGGGTCAAAGTAAAACGATATGACCTTTGAGAACTACCAAATCTCTCTACCAATTTTAGGTCAAAACACTTGAAATTTTAGATATAGATTACTTGGACATGGATCTGACTTAATAACTTAATTTGAGTCCAAAACAATAAATGTTAAGGTGTCATAATAGGGGTAAAAGTTAAACAAAATTGACCTTTGCGGTCTCTACGAAATTACTTAGTCAATTTTTGATCTAAACATTTAAAATTTTACATATAGGGTATTCAGATATAGAGCAAGCTTTTTAATTGTTTTTTTTACCGAAAATTTGGCTGCCAATTGATAAAAGTTCAAAAGATTTGTCATTATCGATCTTTAACAAACTATTAAGCCAATTTCGGGTCTAAACATTTGAAATTTTACATATAGAGTATTCAGACATTCAGCAAGCTTTTTAATCAGTTTTGGGGCGAAAATTTCACTGCAAAGAGGTAAGAGGTAAAAGAGTTTACCTTTGCAAGCTTTACCAAATTCCACCGCAAATTCTGGATCTAAACACTTGAAAAGTTTAGATGTTGGTTACTTGGAGATGAGTTAAACATTTTAATTGAATTTGAGCCCCCCAAAATAAGTGTTATGGGGTCAAAATTGGCGTCAAATTAAAAAAAAAATTACCTCTAGTGTCTCTAACAACTTTTTCCTATGGTAATTAAGGGAGCCTATCATATAGAAAGGCATTACGGTACATATGCACACTTTTGAATATATATATATATATATATATATATATATATACATACGTGCATATATATATATATATATATATATATATATATATATATATATATATGCACATAAAGTTATGAATAGTACACAGGGTCCGAGTAAAGCTGTGCTGAACTACTAGTATATATATATATATATATATATATATATATATATATATATATATATATATATATCTTTGAGACTGTATTTGTGTGCGTACGAAACGTCTTTACCAAACTTCTCTCTGCATATTTAATCTACAGACAGGAAACTTGATATATAAGGTATTTGGACCTTTTAATTTCGTTTTAGTTTGTAAAAATATTTGCTAAGGGGTAATATTTGAAACAAAAAAAAACAGCTGACAATGACAAGTAAATCGACTATCTTCTTGAACATGCGTACGTATACAATATTAACCTGAACTCGCTTAATTTTGAGACGTTTTTTTCTGATGACGATATGTCGGATCATAACGAAGAAGGCTGAAACGCTAAATAACGACTATGGTTTAAGCATTGAATGTTTTGGTTTCCATTTTACCTGATGGTACATATTTTTTAGCTTTTGAAATTCTTACTATATATACTGGATAAAATAGAGAATTTGATCTATAACAATAAATACGAAATGTTCATGAATTATTGCTTAAATGTTTGTAGGTGCAACATTTATAATATACATGCATAAAAAGGGGAAATTAGATGTGCCAGGTAATTGAGGACAAACGATAAAATAACGAAATTTAATTCAATAGTCATTTAAAAACAATTAAAATGGCAGAGCATGGAATAGGCAAAAAATTAAATGTTCAAATTTCTACAAAGAGATTAAAAGTTTTCATAAATTTTTTTTCAGTAAAAAATTGCACGGAATAGGCAAAAAATGAAGTGTTCAAAGTTCTATGAAGAGATTAAAAGTTGTCATAAATTTCTTTTCAGTAAAAAATTGCACAGAATAGGCAAAAAATGAAGTGTTCAATGTTCTATGAAGAAATTAAAAGTTGTCATAAATTTCTTTTCAGTAAAAAATTGCACAGAATAGGCAAAAAATGAAGTGTTCAATGTTCTATGAAGAGATTAAAAGTTTTCATAAATTTCTTTTACGCAAAAAATTGCACAGAATAGGCAAAAAATGAAGTGTTCAGAGTTCTATGAAGAGATTAAATATTTTCATAAATTTCTTTTCAGTAAAAATTTGCACGGAATAGGCAAAAAATGAAGTGATCAAAGTTCTACAAAGAGATTAAAAGTTTTCATAAATTTCTTTTCAGTAAAAATTTGCACAGAATAGGCAAAAAATGAAGTGTTCAAAGTTCTATGAAGAGATTAAAAGTTTTCATAAATTTCTTTTCAGTAAAAATTTGCACAGAATAGGCAAAAAATGAAGTGTTCAAAGTTCTATGAAGAGATTAAAAGTTTTCATAAATTTCTTTTCAGTAAAAATTTGCACGGAATAGGCAAAAAATGAAGTGATCAAAGTTCTACAAAGAGATTAAAAGTTTTCATAAATTTCTTTTACGCAAAAAATTGCACAGAATAGGCAAAAAATGAAGTGTTCAAAGTTCTATGAAGAGATTAAAAGTTTTCATAAATTTCTTTTACGCAAAAAATTGCACAGAATAGGCAAAAAATGAAGTGTTCAAAGTTCTATGAAGAGATTAAAAGTTTTCATAAATTTCTTTTCAGTAAAAAATTGCACAGAATAGGTAAAAAATGAAGTGTTCAAAGTTCTATGAAGAGATTAAAAGTTTTCATAAATTTCTTTTCAGTAATAATTTGCACGGAATAGGCAAAAAATGAAGTGATCAAAGTTCTACAAAGAGATTAAAAGTTTTCATAAATTTCTTTTCAGTAAAAAATTGCACAGAATAGGCAAAAAATGAAGTGTTCAAAGTTCTATGAAGAGATTAAAAGTTTTCATAAATTTCTTTTCAATAATAATTTGCACGGAATAGGCAAAAAATGAAGTGTTCAAAGTTCTACAAAGAGATTAAAAGTTTTCATAAATTTCTTTTCAGTAAAAAATTGCACAGAATAGGCAAAAAATGAAGTGTTCAAAGTTCTATGAAGAGATTAAAAGTTTTCATAAATTTCTTTTACGCCGCAAAAAATTGCACAAAATAGGCAAAAAATGAAGTGTTCAAAGTTCTACAAAGAGATTAAAAGTTTTCATAAATTTCTTTTCAGTAAAAAATTGCACAGAATAGGCAAAAAATGAAGTTTTCAAAATTCTATGAAGAGATTAAAAGTTTTTATAAATTTCTTTTCAGTAAAAAATTGCACAGAATAGGCAAAAAATGAAGCGTTCAAAGTTCTACAAAGAGATTAAAAGTTTTCATAAATTTCTTTTTAGTTAAAATTTGCTGGCAACTGTGTATTTTATTTACACCGCAATCCTTGAAATCCTAGTTTGTGCCCTCCATAAAGACACGTAATTTATTTAAGTATTATAAAATCGTGCATAAAAAGATATCGACCACTCTATAACGTTGTCCGGGAACTAACACGTTGTAGTCTTAGTCGCGAAGTAGACACAGAATAGAAAATAAAGTCCACTTGCTTTTTTGTTGTACAACAACATTTATTTCCTCACTCCTTCGATATCGCTGTGACATCCCTAGACGTGATCATCTTCTCGAACGTCATTCACGCCTCTAACGTGATCGTCCTTTCTAACGTGCTCTTTCTTCTTTTTCATAGTCTTTCCTTACCGGTGACGTCATTTTGCATGCATTTGCATACGTGCGTCCGCGCTCTGTTACAACTCTACATAAGTGCAAATCAAGAACGGTAGAAAAATAGCCGATAGTCACAGCGATCGGCATTCACTGCACTTGAAGGCTAGTCAGGCATTATACATGGTCCCCACACCCATCCAAAATTCCTCAACATAAAAGGTATTGATTTAAGAACATTCCAACTACCGGTCAGCATAATTAGAAAATAAAACAAAAAATCAACTGCAGAATAGCCAGAGAATGGACCGGAAATTTCAGAAAAGAAAAAAATTATAGAAAAAATAAAGAAGGAATTTATAATAGAATGCGTATTTCTGGCCAGCTGATGATGTATTTGTGGGCTTAAAATGATGCATTTTTTAATTTATTCGGAGTTAACAATATAAAGAACATAAATCATGTCAGATTCAAGTGTTAGTATAATGTATACTCTTTCTCTCTCTATCTCTCTCTATCTCTCTCTCTCACTCTCTCTCTCTCGCTTTTATCGAATACGTTCCTGAAATGGATAAACACGAAAAGATAATGTAACCGGTAACCTGAACAATGGCAAGATTGCATACGTCAGAAAGAAAAAAACACACATCATATGCATAAACATATCGGCAAAATAAACTAAATAATTATCAAGGCAATACGAAAAGTCCATTAGCCGCAGACTTTCAGAAAATTCTTTTAATGTTAGTATTTGAAAAGATGAAAGATATCATACAAGAATCATGAACAGATAGCGAATACAAGCTAACACCAATATATGCGCCTATATTGTACAAATGGAAACGAAAAAGAATAAAGGACATAATCTGGTTTTACTCACCAAATAACAAAACCGGTAACGTTGGTAATGATAAATTATATAAGGGACTACTCTCTACTTCTCTAAATCAAGCAAACTTTCCAAAATGTTTCTCAAAATTTATCTTACAATCATATGAAAACATGTCACAAATAATATAAAAAATATTAAATCATTGATGCATGTACGAATTAAATTCAATGTATAAAATTTTAGCCCCCCCCAATTATTGAGAAACTCATCGTTCATTACAAGGATTCTATTAAGACAAAATACTATATTACAAAAGGGAGAAGTTCCATGTAGATAACAATGTACTACATCGCAGTAACAGAACAAACCTTCGAACAAAGATCATAAACGGTCTCTTATCAAACACGAAAATACTTAAACAAAAACAAGCGAATACTAACCCAAAACAAACTAAAATACTAAAACTCATACAAACCTCCAAAACTTATAGCTAAAAATTAATTCGCCACGACAAAAATATATATTTTATTTACTTAAAATAAAATGACTTAAAACTTAAATGATACTTGCAAACATACAATCCATACACATTCAATTATTCAAGTCAGTAAGAAAAGTCTCCTTCGCTCCTATATACAACATAATTACGCTGACATACTGGCTTTCGTTCAAACACGAAAGCAAGGCAACATTGTGTCGAGTGACTACATGATACGCGACCATTTAGTAATATTTCGGTATTCGCTACCGATACGACATCAGATCACTGATTCACTGATATGCAAACATGGGGGGGGGAGAAAATGTTCCCTGCAAGAATTACACACAAACGCGATGGAGCCCAGCCTCCTGAGAAATGCCCCAAAGGAGAGCCGAGAGAAAGATAGTTCCTCAACTCCTTATAATCCAAACTTTGCTCCCTGTCGCTTTTGGTTATTCCCTAAGCTTTAGGAAAACCAGAGAAGCTGTTGTAATGTGACACTTGCGGAGATGACATGGGTCGTTAGTACGCTTACATAACAGGACTTTCTTGGGACAAGAACTTGTTGGAACGGTACAATAAGTGAATTGCAGCTAGTGGATATTACTTCGAAGGAGATTAGAGTTTGATGTTTGTATTTTCAATAAAAGTGTCCATTCGAAAAATCCTGGACACTTATTTAAGGCATCTCGTATATGACAATTAAGCTACACATAATTCCCCGCGTTTCACTGCTGTCAGAACTTGTCAGGCTGAAATGATGTTATTGGGTGTTTTTATATATACACATGTTTCTAAGTTTTCTAGCAAATCAATCCAATTCTTTGCTATTCTCGTCACGTTTTTCTTAGCCAATCGCCGGCTTTTCATATTTTCATATTTCACATTTTTTTGTTTAGCTTTGAAATGTGACCTTGTTTTAATCTGCGCGTTCTTAGAGTGCGCTTTTTCATTTTAAAGTTTGTGTTTTATCTCGTCCTCTCCTGGCTGACAAATATCCAAAAACTGATCAAAAACATTAATTCTTTCACCGTCAAATGGGATGTTTTCTAAAAAGAAGGGGTCAATTTTTTTGTCGACATCTTTACAAAGTCATCATACGCCTTGCAATGACTAAGCTTAATTTGAACAGCGGCGACGTCATATGCCACGGTGGGCGCGGCGGAAAAACGCTTTGCTTTCGTTTTCAATTACTTTTCCTCTTAGTGTTACAGGTTCGAGCCTACCTGCCTTCTTACTACTTTACTTTTTCGCTCGCACGGGTACTCGCTGCTATTTTCATTATTTTAGTTTTTTTTTTGTTTGACACATTTTTAAGGGCTCAAACGCTCAATACCATTACCAAATATATATATTATATATATATACATATATATATATATACATACATATTATATATATATATACAGTGTGTGTGTGTGTGTGTGTGTGAGAGAGAGATAGAGAGATAGAGAGAGAGAGAGAGAGATAGCGTGCGCATGGGAGAAAGAGAGAAAAGAAAGGTAGATCTGTTATGGAATGATAAATATAATGTTATATATAATGTTATATATAATCAATAAATGTGTGATAGACAGATTGATTGTCCGATTGATGTCAAGAAGCATCTCCCAGACAGATCGATGCTTATGTTAACAGGTAGGTAGATATAACGGATGAAGAAAGAGTTTGCTAGACGAATCAAAGAATAGGAAATCTGGCTGAAGTAATGAAATGTGAACGGTCGTTGACATTAAGCTGATGAATCAGAAGAAAGAGACGTCTCCACTTTTGCTCACTCAGTGGAAACTGACATACTTGAGCCATTTCCGGATTAATATATATATATATATATATATATATATATATATATATATATATATATATATACTTAATCATCTATATATTAATACGATAGCGTGTCTATTATTTTCTGTATCACGCTTACACCCGGGTCGTTTAATTGTTATTTACTTCGATTTCTTGTAATAAATAATTTTACCAAGAACTCTTCATAAGTTTTGGTTTCGGTTTCGATTATAGCCGATGGCCCTCAGGTAATTTAATTTATTTATAAAAACTTTTATTAAGAATTCTTCATAATTTTTGTTTAGGTTTCGATTATAGCGGATGGCATCTATTTTTTTATAAATAATTTTACCAAGAATTCCTCATAAGTTTTGGTTTCGGTTTCGATTACAGCTAATAGCACTTCAATAATCTATTTTTTTAAAAACAATTTTATCAAGACTTCTTCACAAGTCTTGGTTTCGGTTTCGATTTAAGCTCATGGCACCTTCATAATCTATTTTTATAAATAATTTTATCAAGAATTCTTCATAAGTTTTGATTTCCGTTTGATTATAGCTATATATATATGTATATATATATATATATATATATATATATATATATATATATATATATATATATGTATAAGTTGAGGATTCGGTTTCGATTCAAGCTGATGAACCCAAGTCATATAGATATATTCTTTATTTTTGAAATTGCAACTTTATAATATGTAAAAATCGATTTAAATTTAACTCTAAAATAATATATATATGAAATCTGCAAAAATTACAATATCCTATTTAAGCGTATTTTACGATCTGGCTACGCCGGAAATCCCGGCTAGCTTTGATAAATAATTTTGCAGTTTTAACAAAAGAGCTACAATAAAATCAGAGCGTCTTCATTTACGCTGAATATCTACAGAATGCACACATCATATGAATAAGTCCTCCGTGGAATTTTCACAGGTCCCGCTAGTTATTATAATTATTTTTTTTTTATTCCTACATAAAACAGTCTTTCTTTTCGGCGATTTCACGGATTTCGATGACAATAAAAAATATAGGAGTGTGAAATATTCGTTGATCATCATTCAATTCCGGGCAACGTCGGGTCTCCCTGCTAGCGAGTTACTAATTATCGAAACTAAAACTGACTCACAGATCAGACTTAATGAGATGTATAGATTGACAGTCGAATGTTAGAGTATATTAAATCAACACTTTTTGCATACATATACGATATCAGTTGTTGGTTGTATATTTGGCGACAGGACAGAAAAAGGAATGAGAAGCGAACAATGGAACCTAGCCAAACGTATAATTCCACAATCCAAAACCCACTTATGTTTAGCATAATTGAGGAATATTGATCATAATTCCCCATCTCCGCAATTTACATACACTCTTTTATTGAGGCGGGGGGGGGGGGCGGTGAGATATTTTAAATCCAACAAACTGTTGCTTTAATTAGTAAAAACATCTTTTTTTACTGTTGAACAAATAATTCCTTAAATAAATTTTATACGAAATTATATTATCACTAACTGTTTTCATGCTTGAACTGAAAAATAGCGATCTTTATTTTGGACTAACACTATGCCCGGCGTTGCCCGGTCGTTAAATACGCTTAAATTTGATATTTTAATTTATGCAGATTTCGTATTTATTACGATAGAGCCAGTTTTCTATTGATTATTGTAACATAGCGCAGATGCGCGCGCGTATGTAAACGAGAAGTGACGTCACCGGTGGTGGGAAAGGACTATGAAAAAGAAAGACGGAGAGACGAGATAACGTTCGAAATCTTGCGAGAGACGTAGAGACGTTGTACATCACGGGGATGACGTCACAGCTGTAACGACGAAGAAATAAGTATCGTTGTGCAAACCAAAAAAAACAAAAAAAAACGAGGAGTTATTTCCTGTTCGTTTGTCCATTTTTGATTGATGTGTTGTTTGGTTGTTTTTGTTTTACGGCATATCAACCTTTTTCAGGTTATTTAATGCCAAATCTAGTTATTTTGGGGAACGATTTTTAATGGAGTATATTTGTTTTTTTTTTAAAGACGGATTCTATTTAACACATAGTTGGGACCCTAACAGGTACTACCACTCCGGGTCAGAGTGGACCTGGGAGCAATGGTAATTAAAGGGTGGCTCCACACTCCCCAAGGCCCGCAAGGTGGGGCCTCACCATCGGATATAGTTTTAGGTCATATCCAAGACCCATTTTTGATTGAGGCCACAACGTGTGTACACGTGTAAACGTTACTTTATTATATTGTACCGGTATTTATGAAATTTTTGGCGCCCCTATTTTCGTATTTCTGTTTTTACGATTTAAATTATGGTTTAAAAATGTTAATCTTGACCTATCTTGAATTCGGATATGATTCTGAATTAAACAATTTTTAAATTTATTATTGTGTGTGTTTTATTGGTTTCTCAACTTCAAGAAATTCGGTTGGATTTCACGTTTAATATCTGTTCTAAGCCATTCCGGAAAAAAGTTTCATATCCTGTGTTGCAATTGTATTTTTTTTTTACAAATAAAATAAAATATTTGAGCCAATTTACCTGGCTTAATTTTTATTGATATATGTACATTGCCACTGGCTACTAGATTTTAATATATTAAACCTTTGGGAAAAATTTTATAATACACACACACACACACACACGCACGCACACACACGCACACACACATACATATATATATATGCATATATATACACACATACACACACACATATATATATATATCGCCTCCATTCATTCTCGAAAGACAATGGATACTCTATGTAAAGGTAGATGCGCGTGTAATTGTGAAAAAAAGATTGCACAATCCTCAGACACTCCTCATGTTCAGATACGCCTTAACATTGTATTACTTCCAATCAGTCTGATGAGATGCCAACCTTGAATATTTTTGAACAATAGAAAATTAAAAATTGACTAGTTAATGTCGAAACAGTTTGTAACATTCGAAAAAATACAAAACATGGTGTAATCTTTTTTCTTTCTTATTTTGGTTTTTGTAAGTATATATGAATGCTCGATTATAGAAATGGTTATCATATAGCTTAATATTTGAATCAATTCACTTGGATAATTCTTTTTTTTATACATGGCTAATAGATTTAAATATATTAAAACTTTAGTAAAAATTTTCTAACACACACACACACACACACACACACACACACACACATATATATATATATATATATATATATATATATATATATATATATATATATATATATATATATGTATGTATGTATGTATATGCAATTTGCAAAAATTTCTGGTCCATTTGGGCAGAATAAAAAATCGGAGCCATTATTTTTTGAACGCCGATCGTACAGAAATGTGTACAAGGATACAGCACAGCGGTGATGTGACAGGGAATAGGGTTTGACATGCAGCGTGGTTAGATTAGACATTTTTTTTGTATTTCCTGTGAAACAGTATTTATACTAGGCAACTAGGCAACACTATTCTATTTATTATTCATATTCACCAATATTGATAACTAGCAGGTTCACCCGACGATGCCCAAAATATAACGAGGATCAACGACTTTTCCACACTTTTATTATCATCGAAATTGGTGAAATCGCCCATTTTTCGATCAATTGCAAGTTACCGCGATGCACCAGGAAGACGTTTCTACATTCGTCCCGCAAAACCTTAATCCACAATACATTGTAGTATGCATGATACTGTAGAGAACCTACTGTTGATTTTATCAATTATTTTTACATAATGGTTTGAATGAAAATTTTAAATGCAAAAAAAAAAAAAAACACAAGTGTCCTGATTCAATTGCGCTATAAACAAAAACATCCGGTCCTGGATATGACCTTAAACTATATCCGATGGTGAGGCCCCAGCTTGTAGGCCTTAGGGAGTGTGGAGCTACCCTTTAATTGCCATTGCTCCCAGATCCACTCTGACCCGGAGTGGTAGTACTTGTTAGGGTCCCAACTATGGGTTAAATAGAATACGACTTAAAAAACAAATACACTATATTAAAAAAAATCGTTCTTCAAAATCACCAGATTCGGCATTAAATAACCTGAAAAGGGTTGATATGCCGTAAAACAAAACAACCAACCAACCACAAAAACATCCATTTTGAACTCTCTCCTCCGTCTAATTAAATAAAATACACTTGATTTTATGCGCAGTACCCTTTTGCTTGTTCAGCAATAAAACTTCAGAAATGCATTAGTGATGTTAGGCTGTAAAAAAGTGCTAATGTTAGTAAAAATCGGACTCTTTCGTTATTTAATCAGATTTTTTTCTTCTGATTTTTGATATTTATCTGAGGCATTCCGATACAAAACCTATCTGAGAACACTTTCAGACATATAAAATATATTTGTGTAATTTTTTTTTAATCGGCCTAGCTGTTTCGAAGTCTATAGGAAACGAACACACACATATACGCTCACACAGGCAAAGTGCTTTTATATATAAGTACAGATTACCACCTAGGATACTCTAGTAGAATAAACATGTAATTAATGTACCAACTTATCGGCTGCGTGCCCCTCCGAACAAACAAACAAAACAATATCATCTTCTCATGTGACCTTTAAGCGTAATATAAACTGGCTTACAGCCGTTGGAGATTGTTTATCCTGTGTAAGTTCCGAGAAAATCCAACAATCCAGCGAGTGGCTTCGTAATGGACATTATAAGGGCTTGATTCCAAAGCGCAGAACTCCGATAGACTTCGGTGGAAGAAGATTATCGTTAAGATACTTTATTTACATCCAAGCATTTCTTTAGATTTTAGTTTAGGATTTGAAACAGATTGTCCACAAAGATGCGTACAACATACACACATAACAATCTGTGTATAAAAATGACCTTGTATGTCTGTGTGCGGAAGGGTCTTTACGAAACTGCTTTGTCAATTGGTGGCATCCAGACATTAAACGTAATATATAATGGGGGTTTTACATTTGAAAACAAATTCGATTTGTATATTATGTAACTGAAATTCATTATTGAGATGAGTATTATTTATTCATTTATTTATTGCGAATAATTATCTTCATCTTTCTTAGATGTTGTTTCACGACGTTTCGGACAACTATTCCTCTGGCCTTCGTAAGGTGGTAATCGCGACGGGATAGGGACTCTGAATCTCCTAACTGCATTCTCAACAATTACTGCCATCCATAATTGTTGTCGTCTCACCACATTTTGGCCAAATAAGCCTCTGACCGGCTTTGGGGCTGTGGGGTATATGGTTAGAAAAGAAAAAACCCAAAAGAAACGTACCGGGCGTATCTGCATCGCTCTTTGGAAAATAAGAAGGAAAAGATGGCCAGCGCATTTGCATAGGCGAAGGGCATCTTGGGAAGGCAGAGCATGATGGGAGAATCTATTTTTTCTCCTGTCTCTTCCTTTTTTTCTAGATAGGGGGATATAAAAGCAGGGAAAATTTCCCTGGGGGAGGAGAGAGAAAAGAGTCGTGAACATCTTCTCTTGAAAAGAATTTTGTATTGCTGACGTTCGGATTATGCGGTGTGACATTGGTGGCGAGAGGTCAGGTGTGGTCGATTGGAAAAGAAGAGGGCGGAAACGTGCTGTTGTCGAGAGAGTGACTCACTCCTCCCGAACCCCAGAACCGAATCCTGATTATAACCCTAGAAAACGCTATCTTCAGACAATTCTTACCTGGAACCGTAGAAATTCAACGTCTCTATCCACTGCGCTACGGGCCCTGAAGGGCGATCAAGATTGGAATCTTGGCCAAAACGTGGTGAGACGACAACAACTATGCATGGCAGTAATGGCTGAGAATGAATTTAGGAGATTCAGAGTTCCTATCCCGTCGGGATTACCACCTGACGGAGATCAGAGGAATAGTTGGCCGAAACGTTGTGAAACAACGTCTAAAAAAGATGAGGATAATTATCCGCAATAAATAAGTTAATAACATCGATTTGGTTTTTAAAAGGCAAACTAGTTGCTAAGTTGGTCCAAATTCATTTCAATTCGTTTAGACAAACATTTTTTATCCGCACTTACTTCCTTCTATTCAACCCCCCCACATCTACATCTATAATTAATCGCACAAAAGCTTTTACTTACACACTAACTGATTTAATTTTGTTACGCACTTTCAAGCAATAGTTTCATATACTGATACCTATTTGCTTACATTTAAAGTCATAATGAATTTCCCGGTTCGAATTATGTAGACGTCAGTCCGTTTCAGAACCTATTACAAAGGCGAGAAGTGTTTCTACAGGTTTTTAACCTAATCAATGTGGCAATTTTGATTTATTTTTTCATCAAACAACTTTGTTTTGTCTTGAATTTCCTATTTCTAATTCGAACACTTTTCATCTGTAAATGTATAAGCACTCACTAAAGAAATCTTTCATTTACACAATGTATGATTTATTCCTACCCTGCATTTTCACCTAATAATTGTATAGAAAGACAACGATTTGTTTACATCCACATATGAACTTTCTGGATCACATTATGTACGCATCAGTAGTTGACTCGAAACCGCAGCACCCTCCAGCGTACATCAATGAATTAACCACATCAAAATAGCTGTTATCGACTAAAAACAAGTGTTTATGCCTAAAATTAGCAGTAATCAGCTCGAAACATCAGTGCTAGCTATTACCTGCTACTGTAAAATAGTGACAGTAATAACCTGAAAATCACTGTCAATCATAATCAAAATCGTTAAGTGTCCAACAATGCTGTCACTGGATGATAGTACCATACAATGAATGACCGCACGAATATTGAAGACAAGCTATTTCATTTAGAAACAGTATAATGGGGTTCAACTGTGACGTGAACGCCGCCGGGAGCGGTAGGGCTCCCCATTAGGGGAGATTAAGAAACACTGAATAATGCCGGGTAACTATGCTTGTATTTTTTGTTAAGCATTATTGCGTGCCCGGGCAGCGGCGGCCGACCTTGCTTTTCCACCCGTCCGTCGCTACCGCCAAAAACGAAGAGTGCTAATCTAATTGAGATTCAATAGTGTGTTTTGTAAGAAATCAGCAACTGGGCAATTGTATATAAGTTTATATCATATTTTGTAAATTTAACCTGAATTAACTCGGTAGAATAGAGATATCTGAGTATGTCTTTCTTTTGCGTGCATGAAAATCTATTCACTTCTAGCGTGACACGGCATATCAACCCGAAGATGAAATCGACACTGACCAACCGATCAACAAGATCCTGCTGCGCCGACAGAACTTGCTGAGAATTCCCTGTGAAAGACGACCACGACGCGTATGTGACAAAGGATCGCTGAGGGTTTACACCTGTTGCCAGTCACCCGGAAAGGTCACATTTGGTGGCCTGTGATAAGGATCCCTTCACACAACACTGGTCATGATGGCAACCAACAATGACCAAGCGCATGTAACCGCCTAAAAACGCGATTGCCCGCCAGTGCTAGCAATTGAATAAAAAAAATTTCTTTTCGTGGCCATCTGAGATCGATATTGTTCACGGCAGGTAACGTCGGCAGCAGACAAAGACAGTTAAAAAAACAACCAGTGTCCTTCAGTAAACGCGAGTAAATGCAATTAAACGCATCAAAACATCATTAGCTACAAGTAACCATCACTGCTCGCAACCGATAGCCAGCGTATATCAGTCCCACACAAGGCCTGAAAGTCGAAAACAGATGATTTCCTTTCGAAGCAGGCTAATGGAGACTGACACTCATTATGGCCGCTAGTGACTGCCAGTTACAATGCCAGCATATGCCTACCAGTACACGTCAGTACACGCCAGTACCTGCAAGTAATATCCTTTAACGAACACTACTCGCCAGTAACCACCCAGTGCTGACAATTGCCTTACAATTCTTTGCCTTACAATGCTCGACAGTGGAAGCTAGATGATTTTATTTGGGTCACGGACGCTAGTGCATTCTATTTTCCAGAGCTGACCACCGTGGTTTAATTTAATTTCAGGGGGGATCTTGACCGAATCTGTCCTGGCTTTGTGTAATGTGTGTGAACTTCCACCGGGCAACGCATGTACTTACGTCTATGAAATGTTAACGACTTCCGTTCGTGCAAACACTCTAAGATTGTCATATCTTCTCGCCCGAATTTGGCGTTTAATGGTTCTTAATTCTCTTCATTCATGTGCCAGTTGTTTCGTGGCCCCGAGGTAGAGGCTCGGCAAGAAAAGCAAAAGATGGCTTTCTGGCTGGGCTCGAATCTCAAAACCGGCGGGAATTGTTACTTTACAATGAGGACTGCGTAGACATGTGACACCAATGTCTGTAAGTAAAAGGTAATATTTTTTTTAATTATATATAAATTCTATTTTTTTCTCAAGTTTACAAATTGAATAATTCTGCAAACTTTTAGCAAGTATAACAATTAATATTAATATTTATGGGACAATCTTAACCAAATGAAAATGCCCAATATTCAATATAAAAAAAATTGAATTTATACGATGCAAACTAAGATTTACAACAGATTTATTATTCACAAAGAATAAAGGTTGGAAACTTGAACATTTTTCCTTAAAAATGGCTCTTATCCTCGGAGGAAATTACTTATCAAAATGTTAATCAGAGAAAGGCTATACATTTTGCTGGTCAGCAAATAAATTGAAAACTACAAATTATGAAAGACGTCATATTTGTACGAAAGTTCATAATAATGTAATCTTAAAAACTACAGAGAATATGGAATTTTGGAAAAGTTTTCAACTTGTATCCCTTGTCGAATAACACACTTGTAAATTCTAATTTACAGAATTTAAATTCAATTTCTAATATACGCACGTTGCATACGTCTATGTAGCGAAGAGCTGGGCGACCTCTTGGGTTCTGTCATCGGTAGGAGGAACCCTCGCATCCCACTGATCAGCTACTGCCCGCCTCAAGCCGGGTAGTTCCCGGCTTACAAGGTGTTGACCTGCCACGATCTGTTTGCTTCACTGGAGTTTAGAGTGTAAACAAGACCAAACGTTGGTTGGCTTTAGTGATTTAACTGGCAGGAACAACATTACGTGGGGCAGTGTTAGACTTTTAGGTCTATTTACTCATATTGCTTAGGCTGAAAGTCCGACTAAAATATATATTTTTGCCCCCAAGAGAGGATAATTAGGTTCTGTCCTCGGGTTGAGGAGGTGGGGAATTGACTCGGTAGAGGTGAGAGAGGAAGGAAGGGTAGGAAGTGAATGGAAAAGTGGATGGAAAGGGAAGTGAGGGGAAGTAAAGAGTAGACAAAGAGGAAATGGAGAAAGCAGAAAAGGAAATGAAAGATGAGAGATAGAATGTAAAAAACGAGAAGAGAGGATGGGAAGAGTCGGACAGAGGATGAAGAGGGAGATATAAAGGTAGAGAGATGTTTAAAAATGAAGTTACACATACTTTATAAACATTTTTATGTTGCCCATGCCCCGGGGCAACGTCAGATAGCCATGCTGTACACACACACACACACACACACACACACACACACACACACACACACACACACACACACACACACGCACGCACACACGTATGTATATATATCGGCGTCGAGACGTAGAACTTTCCTAGTTAATATCTAAATAAGCGATTAATTCACTGGGAGAGAAGCACCCCACCCCAGTCATCGTTAAGACATGCATCAAGGAGAAGGAAAATTCTGATATAAAACTAGAGGGCTATTGTCTGCTCTTCCTTGTGGTAACGATTGCATCGACTAAGGTTAGCAGTTCCACCAAAAAGTTTAGTGTGTTCTACACAAAAGCTTCATCACTATAAATCAATCATCTATGTGGATTTCCGAACCACTTGGCTATGACTAACCTCATACGTCGAAATCTACGGGCGTATATATATATATATATATATATATATATATATATATATATATATATATATATATATATATATACACACTCACATATATATATATTAGATTACCATTGACCCGTTGGGTCAGCATGTTATATTAGTTATGGAATTAATGTATGAGAAAATAGTTTTTGTGACATAACAGAAACATTTCTATGAAAGTATATTAAAAATGAAAAAAGAATATAGATAGATTTCTATGAGTCGTTCTGTTTATAATTATTTATTTTTGAAATAAAAAAAAAACTTACAGCCATTGAATTATAAGTGGTTTGCAATACTTATAGGTAAAATTGCACTATTCATATTTTGATATATCGTTTAATTTAAACGGGGAAAAACAATTGGGACGCTGAAAACATACACAGTAAAACAATACGTTGTAAAATGCTCTTATGGTTGTCAACGAGTTGAAGTAGATTTATTTTAAGAAAATTGCGTTAAAATAACTTAAACGTAATACGGAAATGAACGATGTAAAAAAATGCAGAAAGTATTAACAATTATTTAGATAATTTAAACGCGAAAAAAAAAACAATTGGGACGCTGAAAACGTACACAGTAAAACAATACGTTGTAAAATTATCTTATGGTTGTCAAAGGTTAAAGTAGATTTATTTTAAGAAAATTGCGTTAAAATAACTTAAACGTAATACGGAAATGAACGATGTAAAAAAATGCAGAAAGTATTAACAATTATTTAGATAATTTAAACGCGAAAAAAAAAACAATTGGGACGCTGAAAACGTACACAGTAAAACAATACGTTGTAAAATTATCTTATGGTTGTCAAAGGTTAAAGTAGATTTATTTTAAGAAAATTGCGTTAAAATAACTTAAACGTAATACGGAAATGAACGATGTAAAAAAATGCAGAAAGTATTAACAATTATTTAGATAATTTAAACGCGAAAAAAAAAAACAATTGGGACGCTGAAAACGTACACAGTAAAACAATACGTTGTAAAATTATCTTATGGTTGTCAAAGGTTAAAGTAGATTTATTTTAAGAAAATTGCGTTAAAATAACTTAAACGTAATACGGAAATGAACGATGTAAAAAAATGCAGAAAGTATTAACAATTATTTAGATAATTTAAACGCGAAAAAAAAAAAAACAATTGGGACGCTGAAAACGTACACAGTAAAACAATACGTTGTAAAATTATCTTATGGTTGTCAAAGGTTAAAGTAGATTTATTTTAAGAAAATTGCGTTAAAATAACTTAAACGTAATACGGAAATGAACGATGTAAAAAAATGCAGAAAGTATTAACAATTATTTAGATAATTTAAACGCGAAAAAAAAAAACAATTGGGACGCTGAAAACGTACACAGTAAAACAATACGTTGTAAAATGCTCTTATGGTTGTCAAAGGTTAAAGTAGATTTATTTGTAAAAAAATTGCGTTAAAATAACTTAAATGTAATACGGAAATGGATGATGTAAAAAAATGCAGAAAGTATTAACAATTATTTAGATAATTTAAACGCGAAAAAAAAAACAATTGGGACGCTGAAAACGTACACAGTAAAACAATACGTTGTAAAATGCTCTTATGGTTGTCAAAGGTTAAAGTAGATTTATTTGTAAAAAAATTGCGTTAAAATAACTTAAATGTAATACGGAAATGGATGATGTAAAAAAATGCAGAAAGTATTAACAATTATTTAGATAATTTAAACGCGAAAAAAAAAACAATTGGGACGCTGAAAACGTACACAGTAAAACAATACGTTGTAAAATGCTCTTATGGTTGTCAAAGGTTAAAGTAGATTTATTTGTAAAAAAATTGCGTTAAAATAACTTAAATGTAATACGGAAATGGATGATGTAAAAAAATGCAGAAAGTATTAACAATTATTTAGATAATTTAAACGCGAAAAAAAAAACAATTGGGACGCTGAAAACGTACACAGTAAAACAATACGTTGTAAAATGCTCTTATGGTTGTCAAAGGTTAAAGTAGATTTATTTGTAAAAAAATTGCGTTAAAATAACTTAAATGTAATACGGAAATGGATGATGTAAAAAAATGCAGAAAGTATTAACAATTATTTAGATAATTTAAACGCGAAAAAAAAAACAATTGGGACGCTGAAAACGTACACAGTAAAACAATACGTTGTAAAATGCTCTTATGGTTGTCAAAGGTTAAAGTAGATTTATTTGTAAAAAAATTGCGTTAAAATAACTTAAATGTAATACGGAAATGGATGATGTAAAAAAATGCAGAAAGTATTAACAATTATTTAGATAATTTAAACGCGAAAAAAAAAACAATTGGGACGCTGAAAACGTACACAGTAAAACAATACGTTGTAAAATGCTCTTATGGTTGTCAAAGGTTAAAGTAGATTTATTTTAAGAAAATTGCGTTAAAATAACTTAAATGTAATACGGAAATGGATGATGTAAAAAAAAATGCAGAAAGTATTAACAATTATTTAGATAATTCAAACGCGAAAAAAAAAAAACAATTGGGACGCTGAAAACGTACACAGTAAAACAATACGTTGTAAAATGCTCTTATGGTTGTCAAAGGTTAAAGTAGATTTATTTTAAGAAAATTGCGTTAAAATAACTTAAACGTAATACGGAAATGAACGATGTAAAAAAATGCAGAAAGTATTAACAATTATTTAGATAATTTAAACGCGAAAAAAAAACAATTGGGACGCTGAAAACGTACACAGTAAAACAATACGTTGTAAAATGCTCTTATGGTTGTCAAAGGTTAAAGTAGATTTATTTTAAGAAAATTGCGTTAAAATAACTTAAACGTAATACGGAAATGAACGATGTAAAAAAATGCAGAAAGTATTAACAATTATTTAGATAATTTAAACGCGAAAAAAAAAACAATTGGGACGCTGAAAACGTACACAGTAAAACAATACGTTGTAAAATGCTCTTATGGTTGTCAAAGGTTAAAGTAGATTTATTTGTAAAAAAATTGCGTTAAAATAACTTAAAAGTAATACGGAAATGAACGATGTAAAAAAATGCAGAAAGTATTAACAATTATTTAGATAATTTAAACGCGAAAAAAAAAAAACAATTGGGACGCTGAAAACGTACACAGTAAAACAATACGTTGTAAAATGCTCTTATGGTTGTCAAAGGTTAAAGTAGATTTATTTTAAGAAAATTGCGTTAAAATAACTTAAATGTAATACGGAAATGAACGATGTAAAAAAATGCAGAAAGTATTAACAATTATTTAGATAATTTAAACGCGAAAAAAAAACAATTGGGACGCTGAAAACGTACACAGTAAAACAATACGTTGTAAAATGCTCTTATGGTTGTCAAAGGTTAAAGTAGATTTATTTTAAGAAAATTGCGTTAAAATAACTTAAATGTAATACGGAAATGAACGATGTAAAAAAATGCAGAAAGTATTAACAATTATTTAGATAATTTAAACGCGAAAAAAAACAATTGGGACGCTGAAAACGTACACAGTAAAACAATACGTTGTAAAATGCTCTTATGGTTGTCAAAGGTTAAAGTAGATTTATTTTAAGAAAATTGCGTTAAAATAACTTAAATGTAATACGGAAATGAACGATGTAAAAAAATGCAGAAAGTATTAACAATTATTTAGATAATTTAAACGCGAAAAAAAAACAATTGGGACGCTGAAAACGTACACAGTAAAACAATACGTTGTAAAATGCTCTTATGGTTGTCAAAGGTTAAAGTAGATTTATTTTAAGAAAATTGCGTTAAAATAACTTAAACGTAATACGGAAATGAACGATGTAAAAAAATGCAGAAAGTATTAACAATTATTTAGATAATTTAAACGCGAAAAAAAAAACAATTGGGACGCTGAAAACGTACACAGTAAAACAATACGTTGTAAAATGCTCTTATTGTTGTCAAAGGTTAAAGTAGATTTATTTGTAAAAAAATTGCGTTAAAATAACTTAAATGTAATACGGAAATGAACGATGTAAAAAAATGCAGAAAGTATTAACAATTATTTAGATAATTTAAACGCGAAAAAAAACAATTGGGACGCTGAAAACGTACACAGTAAAACAATACGTTGTCAACGGGTCAAAGTTGATTTATTTGTAAGAAAATTGCGACAGTATACTTGTAATACAGAATAGTTGCAAAACATCCTCACCCTTCCCATATTAAATAATAATTTCTAAATAATAACGTTAATATTTCAGTGCGCAGGTCAAAATCTGCAAAAGATGCGATTTTTGTTTATTTGTTTACGTTGTTATGGGTTAACGTTTATGCGCGCATGCGCAACCGAATGTCGTAAACCGAAAAGTAGGTTAAATCACTCGTTACAAGGTCATTTGAGTTTTATAAATATATATATATATATATATATATATATATTAGGTTGATATAAAAATAATGTCGTTTTTTTACTTGTAGTTGAACGTCAAAAAATATTTTGTATCAACCTAATATATATATATATATATATATATATGCATATATATACATTCAGAGAGAGAAAGAGAGAGATAGAGAGAGAAAGAGAGAGAGAGCGAAAGACAGGGAGAGAAAGAGAAAAAGGGGATCTATAGTTAAAGTTAAAATACTTGCATTTAGGATTCCGATCGGCGTACGATTACGTCATCCATTCGTAAATTACACGAAACATTAATACATATCTTTGAATATTTTGAACATTTATGCATTAAAACTTATATATATATATATGCACACACACACACACACATACACACACATATATATATGTATATATATATATATATATATTTATATGCAATACGATGCTATGAATTTATTATCCTAACCAAAGTACTTTAACAAAATTCCAACAAAACCTTGAATGTCATCGGCAACAATAAAATATTGATGAACGCTCCGAGGAGAAAATAGAAAATTAGCCTAGTACTCACTTTAAAATAAATAATTAATCTATTTCTATTTTCTAGCAGTGTTAGACATCACATTATTACGTACGGCAACAACAATAAAAACGACAACCGCACAATAGATCGACACAACGAAGGGAGAGATAATGTAGAGTCTGCTTGTAAGGGGCACTATCTGTGACACATTTTTCAGTGATACTGTGTAGGGAGCTGTGTAGCAAGATGTTTGTTTACATTACACTTTAACTTCTGCACGTCAGTTCAGTCCGGAAAGCAGAAACCCGGAAAGGAATACCAAAGTCTAGGAATCCTTAGGAAGAACTTATTATAGTAGGAGGCTTTCTTACTGTAATGTTTGACGTTCATCTTCGTTGCCAACTGTTATGCTTGCAGGTTGAACCAAATAACGTATAAGGCAATACAAATGAAGACTCAACAAAGGTAGATCAATAAGAAGTGTATTAGAAAAAGTATATTTACATAATGGTTGTCAGGTAAGAGAGTCTTGGCCGGAGAACATATCTGCTCTCGGCTCGGCCTTCGGTGGCTTCTGGTTAACACACACTCAGACTCACCGAGTCTTGCTATTTATGTGTAATATTATCCACATATGTAAATGAGTGGATTTTTACTGCGTATGGGTTGGATTTTGCTGCTTGTTGGATCTGTTGAGGGTATTTATGTCGAGGAGGGACAAAGGCTTGTAGTTCGTCGGAGTATCTACAATGAAAATACATATAAAACAGGCAAAGGAATGACACATTAGCGCGAGACCTATTAGGTTGGCGACTCTCTTTTGGAACCTGTCTTAGAGGAAGAGACTTCTATCAAATGCACCAGCCCAATTGTGGGAAAATACTCCATATATTGGGGAATCGTTTGTACGCTTGGCTTCATTTGATCTGTTTTCATTTTTTGTTATGTATATAATAAATTCTTGCTTTTTTGTTTTGTTTCAGCTATTTACTTTATTCGAAATATTTTAGGAATCCTATAGTTAGCTAGATTTCGTCTGCTTCCTCAAGTATTTCGACAACCGGTAGCAGCCATCTTGAAAACACTTATGTGCGTGTCACTGAATGAATCGATATATTTTTTTAAGAATGGCCTAAGGCGACCACCAAAAGCAACCAAATATATCGGAAATTTGTTCCAGTTCGTCTTGTTTTTTTATGCTTTGTTAGATTCTGCATTAACCAGTCGTTTTTATTCTTCATTTGATGGCTTTATTTAGCAATTTCCAATACCAACTTACATAAAATCTTTGAAGGTGTTTTTAAAAAAAACTTTTTTAACGAAAATTCTTCCTGTTTTTCGTACGAAATAACTTCGAATTAACTCTTCCCCGAAAAACGTTTTTCACTTTATTTTTATTTATTTTCACACGAGTTCCATTGGCTGTTGACATGAGCATTCATCCGGTGGTTATTTATATCTCAGAATCAAATAAGAGCAGCCTAAATCTAAGCCAGACACAGATACGTATTAAGAGGACGAGATCCACACGGGCGTATGTAGAATTAGAGAAAAAGTTGCGTTAATTAAGGAAGACTTATGTCTGCATTGCCAACCAGAGAGAATGACATCTAATGAGATGGGGAAAATGGACAAAAACAAACGTCTTAGATATTGACGACATCACACAGAGAGGCGTGAAGAATAAAAAGAAAACAGAAATGGTCAACAACAGGGCAAATCTATACATGGAACATAGAGAAGGAAAAATATCCAGGTAATCTTCATTATTCATTTTTAACCTATATATATATATATATATATATATATATATATATATATATATATATATATATATAGTAATTTATAAAATATATATGGCGATTAAGCTACACTGAATATTCGGCGTTTCATCTACTCTAGGATTCCTCAGGCTTATGCGCATAATTATTATTATTCATTTATTCATGCAACTATTATGATCATTTTTGAAACTATACATATATATATATATATATATATATATATATAGTAATTTATATAATATATATGGTGATTAAGCTACATTGAATATTCGGCGTTTCATCCACTCTAGGATTCCTCCGGCTTATGCGCATAAGCCTGAGGAGTCCTAGAGTGGATGAAACGCCGAATATTTAGTGTAGCTTAATCGCCATATACATTTTATAAATTACTAACTAGCTCTACCTACGTATTAAGCACTTTTGAAGTAAATACTTAAAGTTTACGCATAAATCTATACTTTCGTATATTAATTTTATGTGAGTAAATTAAGTAGCATATATATATATATATATATATATATATATATATACACTTGTGCCCGATATTATTCATACCCCTCCTTGAAAATTGAGTTTATTAGGTGTAACTTTGTAAGAATTTATTGTTTACGTCCATATTGATACATATTCTTAATAAACCTCTTCTGATCATTTTCGTCATTTTAAAATCTCGGGATACTTGTAATAAAAGAAATATACAGCTATTTATAAAATCTGCAATGTTCAAAAATAATCATACCCCCTTATTTTTTCAGTATTAATCGAGTTTCTGACTGTTTGTTTTCTGTTTGATTCTTATTTTGAATGCTTTTATACAACCTTTGATTAATTTCATTTCGTTTTTTGCATTTTTCAGAAATTAAAATGATATCAACTGAAAACCAATAAAAGAATAAAAATTATTAGAATGGGGAAGAAAAAAGAGCTTAGTAATGATCTTAGGACTAAAATTGTGAATTCACATAAGGATGGTTTAGGTTACAAGTCAATTTCCAAGAAATTTGAGGTCCCTACAGCAACAGTACAGAGCATCATCAAAAAATTCCAGAGCCACCACACAACAAACAACTTGATTGGTAGAGGAAGGAAAAGGAAACTGTCTGCTAGAGCCACCAGGGATATTGTAAGAAGTGTTAATGCAAATCCAACCACCACTACTAAGGACATTTTAGAAAATCTGGAGTCTTCTGGCATAAAAATATCAAGGCAAACATTGCAAACGACTCTGCATGAAAATGGTCTGAAAGGAAGAAGACCAAGAAGGACTCCATTGCACACCGGAAAACACCTTGCAGCACGTCTAAAGTTTGCTAGGACCCATGTGAATTCTTCAGAGTCCGTTTTCTCAAGTATTTTGTGGACTGACGAAACAAAAATTGAATTGTTTGGCCATATGGATGCTTCTTACGTTTGGACGAAGAAAGGAGAAGCTTACAACCCAAAGAACACCATACCCACGGTGAAACATGGTGGCGGTAGCCTAATGTTTTGGGGCTCCTTTTCGGCTAGTGGTCCAGGTAGTTTGGTCAAGATAGATGGAACCATGAAGAAGGAGCAATATTTGGAGATACTCCAGAAAAACATTAGACAGGATGCGGAGAAGCTCCATTTAGGACCAAACTGGGTCCTTCAACAGGATAATGATCCAAAACATACTGCCAAAATAGTCAAGAAATGGTTTGAGGATAATCAAATTAATATTTTGGAATGGCCTAGCCAGAGTCCCGACCTGAACCTTATCGAAAACCTCTGGCACATATTGAAAACTAAGGTTAAAAAGCGGAAACCTAGAAATTTGAGGGATTTGGAGAACTACTGCATTGAAGAATGGTAAAAAAATCAGTGTTGATGTTTGTAAAAACCTTGTTGATAAATATCCAAAACGGTTACAGGCAGTTATTAAGAATAAAGGGCATGCTATTGACTATTAGTAAGAGACGTATGAATAATTTTGAACTAGTGCCATTATTGTTTTTCTTTGTATACTGTTTCAAACTTGCATAATTTATTTATTTGTTGAGTTTAAATTAAATGCTTATGCTTGATTTATTGTTTGAAATCCCTTTAATATTGTCTACCTTCTGGTTTGAGCAATATTCTTATAGAAATCTCAAAGATCCGAGGGGTATGAATAATATCGGGCACAAGTGTATATATATATATATATATATATATATATTATAATATAAAGCGTAACGTCTGTGTGTGTGTGTGTGTGTGTGTGTATGGTCACGAATAGGCTACTACATGGTTGACTATTTAAAAAAAAACTGATTACATATAATGATAGAAGATGTATCGAGGATCAGGAATGGGTATGTTTGGTCTGGCAGAACGGTGGTTCATAAAAATTGTCGGGTCTGCGTTCGCGCCTGGCCCCAAAAGTATGGAAATAAAAAATGAAAAAAAAAAAAACAAAACAAAACGTTTACAAGGGTTTTTGATATAGATGTACATAAGAATATTTGATAAGTATATTTCGACTTAAATGGGGATGGTATAATAAATTTGTGGGGTTTGCGTTCGCGCCTGTACTCCATGGAAATATGGCACAAAATTTAACAAAAACTTTTCATATATATTTGCGAAAGTATACTTTGATAATTATGTTCAAGTTTGAAGAAATATGGTATAATAAAATTATTGAGTGTTCGTTCGCGCCTGAACTCTATAGAATGGAAATATGTCACAAAGTTTAACAAGCTTTTTTAAAAGGGGAGAAGGTCCACAATAACACCTTAACTTTAATCTTAATTCATGTTAGCTTTATTTATATTTTTGAGTTGAATCATATTGTGTCGAATAAATGTACCTCATAAATTCACGTTCTTATTAAAGTGAAAGCCAAAAAAAAAAAAAAAAAAAGTCGGAACATTAGACCATTCTCGATACAAATGTTGCATAGCTCTGTTTTTTTCTTTCTCCACTTGCACGTGCCACTCTTTCGAAAATAGATAAATAGATAAATAATAAAAATAAGAACGTTACTTGTTATCGTGTCAGAAGAAGGAAAAATCCTGCTCACGTGATTACGTGTCTTTTTTGTCAGTGTACTAGAAGGAATTCAGTTGATTACAACCTTTTCTACGGGTTCTTTACATTACAATAGTACAGCACTGAATCCGACGGCGCAATACTACACCGTTCAATTCTGAAAAACTGAAACGAAGCTGTTCTGCTTGAAAAGGAGCTATTTTCTTCTTATTCATATTTATATCGATTCTTTGCTTTAAAAAACTAAAGTAATTACGTGTTTACTTTTTTAATATCCCATTTTGCTATGTCGGATTATTTTACTAAAGTAAGTAAAGCTTCATTATTTTTCAAAACTGTTTTTGTTTCTTTGTTTTTCGATATTTCGTCAATATTATTTAGTAAGACTGTTTAGCAGAAAAGCCAATAAACGACTCGTCGAAAAAATAAATATACAGGAAACAAATATTACCATAGTCAATAAAAGTTCAATTCATGTTTTTTTTTGTTTTGAAATAGTTTTTAATGCTCTTTACTTGAAATAATTTCAGCGAACCGAAATTAAAACGAAACTTGAGGCGATAACTACTTAAATTAATTTTTATATAAACTACACATGCCATAATTGAATATTCCTAAAGCATAAAATAACGGAAAACATTTAAATATGCTTATAAATATACCTTATGTCGACAGAACTCTCTTAAATTGTTAACACAGAATGCCCAGACACCCCTCCTTCAAACTGTAAATGGGGCTCTACATTTCAAAGTCGCTGCCATTTTGATTTTTTTAAAACCGGTTCGTGAATTAAAAAAAAAACTTTTTTACACACTACTTAAAATACAAACCAATGAACTTTTCTACCATAAAAGTAACTTTTAATGACTATGGTAACATTCATTTCTTGTATATTTATATTATTATATATAACATTTTCTCTTTGTAAGGAAACATCATGTTGTTGGTCACTCTTGGCTACGAATGGAAACAAAGTTGATATAAAAATATATTTTCGAGAAAATTATCTTTACTTTCATCATATTTTGGTTGGGGTAACATTTTGGAGTATCAAAACTTATCTCTTTACAACCCCCTCCTTTTCCTAACCTATCATACTTTCATCAATCACATTTTCTGTAGGCTGTTTTTGAACCTTGTCAACGACGGGTACTTCTGCTATTATATATATAACTACTTAATTTACTCACATAAAATTAATATACGAAAGTACAGATTTATGCGTAAACTTTAAGTATTTACTTCAAAAGTGCTCAATACGTAGGTAGAGCTTAATATATATATATATATATATATATATATATATATATATATATATATATATATATATATATATATATATATATACTAGCATTTCAGCCCGGCGTTGGCTGGGTGTTTGGAGGTGTATGTTGGGGGAAAAATAGATAAATAAAAACAAAATACGGACATTTTTTTTAATTTGACCCCTATTATGCCCCCTTAATATTTATTGTTTTGGGCTCACATCAAGTTATTAAGTTAGATCCATGTCCAAGGAAACTATATCTAAAATTTCAAGCGTTTAGACCCACAATTGTCGGAGGAGTTTTGTAGAGTTATCAAACGTCAATTCGTTGAACTTTGACCCCTTACCAGCAAAATTTCTGGCCGAAAACCAATCCCACAGATTTTCCTAAATCTCAATACCCTTTATATAAATTTCGCGTCTGTAGAGTGAAAATTGACAGAGTTATTGCAGATGGAAAATGTACACACACACATACACACACAGACCCGTTCACTTTTATATATATGCTAGTATGGGTGACCGATGTATGTTGAGCAAAAAAAAAAAAAAAGTGGTCAATTCATTTCAATTTGACTCCTTATATGATCCTTTAAAATTTATTGCTTTGGGCTCAAATCAAGTTATTAAGTTAGATCCAGGTCCAATGAGCCTATATCTAAAATTTTAAGTGTTTAGACCCCAAATTTTCTGTAGAGTTTGGTAGAGTTTTCAAACGTCAAATCGTTGAACTTTCACACCTTAATCGCCAAATTTCTAGCCGAAAACCGATCACATCGATTTTCCCCAAATTTCAGTACCCTGTATATCAAATTTTGAGTCTGTAGACTTAAAATTGACAGAGTTATTGCGTAGGAAAATGTACACACACAGATATACAGATACACAGATACACAGACAGACACTTTCACTTTTATATATATATACATATATATATATTATTTACTATAATAATTATTAAAAACCTACAGACACTAGTGTTTCATCCTTTCGAGAATCATTTAGTGTAGGGTGTGACGATTAACATCAGTCTATAGATTCGAACCCGGCAACAGAAGCCATCTCTGACTTAACTTACTCGATTCGGCTACCGTTAACCGCAAGAAATCCCGTTGAAATTTAAACATTTATCTTTAAATGTTTCTAACGTTTGTAAAAGTTATCTAATCATTATATGATTATCTGCTCATACGAGGTAAATTGACCGACTTTATTTTAACTGAAAGTTCTCAACGATTATAAACGAGTTTCTTCATAGAGCTGACATAATTATTTACTATAATAATTATCTAACCATCGGGCCACGAATCAGTGCCGTATATATTTCTCCTCGAGGGTGTATTAAATCCACACCCGCCTGTCTCTTACAGTGCTCAAACCATAAGTTTGTCTATGAACAAATTAATAGTCTGCTGATATCTCTCTCTCTCTCTCTCTCTCTCTCTCTCTCTCTCTCTCTCTATATATATATATATATATATATATATATATGTATATATATAAGCAAACTATATATATATATAAGCAAACATATATATATATATATATATATATATATATATATATATATATATATATATACTGTGTAAGCAAAAACAAGACTTCAAAACAAAACAACAAAATGAAATGTGATTTTCCGTAACCACATCAAAGGTAGATGTTTCTCGCGTGCCTTTCTAGCTAAGGATTTCCCCTTCCTTCCTTCTCTTCAAAAATTCTCCATTGCCAAAAGTGTGCTGATTCATAAAGTCTGAAGAAATGCTGGTTTTGAAAATTTTCAAACGACATAATGTTTGAAATTGTCGAACTTAACATGGAAAAAATTGTAACGTAAATTGAAATACAATTCTTGCTGCCACCAACATCTTGTTTTGAAGTCTTCTTTTTGCTTACACAGTATATTAATGCTCAATTATAAAATTTGATCATTTTTTAGCTTACTCTTTAAGTCAACCATTTTTGGCTTAAAACTCATTGGTATATGAAAATTTACTGAATTTCACGAACTCAGTATACTTACATATTAGTCTCTTTCTTTCTCTCTCTCTCTCTCTCTCTCTCTCTCTCTCTCTATATATATATATATATATATATATATATATATATATATAAAGTTGTGTGTTTTTGGTATTAATTGATATTAAATACCTGCTTTTTTTATTTGTATTTATTTGCTTCCCCACGCAAGCAAAATCTAACAAAAATTTCATTTATTTATTTCGTGTAAAGAAATTTGAGCGTACATATTGGTTCTTCCATTTATCTTGAGACCTAATTCCATGTTTAAAACCCCACTGTGTATGAAAAATATATGTAAAGAATTAAAAACCTCTGTGGTCCGTTGGGGCGTCTTTGCTTGCTTGAATCTTGTATTATAATTAAATCGTATTTTTGGCAGTTTGTTTCCATCCAGCTTGATAATTATGAAAAAGGTACAATATTTCATAAATCAATTGTCATACTGCAAACGGAGTATAATACGTGCTTTCTTTATGTACTATGTATTCAAATAGAATCTTCATCGAAAGGAATAAAATCATTTGCATATTACATGAAATAAAATCAACTTTTATTATTAGCTGCACGTAATAATTATGTAGCATTTTTCTATTTAGAAATATTATTTAAAGATTATTAATTTATTTTATTTATAATATAATTCATATTTAATTTATTTATAATATAATTCATATTACAGTTATTAATAATATAATTCACATTTCATTTATTTATTATATAATTCATATTTAATTTATTTATAATATAATAAATTTTTAATTTATTTATAACACAATTCATATTTAATTTATTATATAATGCATATTTAATTAATTTATAATATTATTCATATTTAAATTATCATAATATAATTCATATTTAATTAATTTATAATTTAATTCATATTTAATTTATTTATAATATAATTCAGATTTAATTTATTTATAATATTATTCATATCAAATTTATTTATAATATGAGGTATATTTAATTTATTTATAATACAATGTATATTTAATTAATTAATGATATAATTAATAGTTTATTTATTTATAATATAATTAATATTTAATTTATTTATAATATAATTCATATTTAATTAATTTATAATATAATTCATATTTAATTTATTTATAATATAATTTTTTTAAATTTATTTATAATATAATTCATATTTAATTTATTATATAAATGATATTAAAATGATTTATGATATAATTCATATATAATTTATTTCTAATATAAATCATACTTAATTTATGATATAATTTATATTTAATTATTTATAATTCATAATTATTTTATTCATACTATAATTCATACTAAATTTATTTATAATATAATTCATATATAATTCATTTATAATATAATGACTATTCAATTTATTTATAATATAATTAATATTTAATTTATTTATACTATAATTCGTAGTTAATTTATTATAATATAATTCATTTTAAGTTTATTTATAATATAATTCATATTTTATTTATGAATAATATAATTTATATTCAATATATTTATAATATAATTCATATTAAATTTATTTATAATAAAATTCATATTTTACTTATTTATAATATGATTCATATATGATTCATTTAGAATGAAATTCATATTAAAATTATTTATAATATAATTCATATGTAATTTATTTATAATATAATTTATATATAATTTATTTATAACATAATTCATATGTGATTTATTTATGACATAATGCATATTTAATTAATTTCTAATATAATTCATATTAAATTTATTATAATATAATTCATATTTAATATATTTGTAATATAATTCATATTTAATTTATTTATAATATAATTCATATTTAATTTATTTCTAATATAATTCATATTTAATTTATATATAATATATTTCATATTTAAATTATTTATAATATAATTCATATTTACTTTATTTAGAATATACTTTATATTTAATTTATTTATAATATAATTCATATGAAATTTATTTATAATATAATTCATATTTAATTTATTTCTAATATAATTCACGTTTAATTTATTTCTGATATAATTCATATTTAATTTATTTATAATATATACATATTTAATTTATTTACAATATAATTCATATTTAATTTTTTATAATATAATTCATTTTAAGTTTATCCATAATATGATTTATATTTGATTTATGTATTATATTATTTATATTTAATTTATTTATAATATAATTCATATTCAAATTATTTATAAAATTATTCATATTTTATTTATTTCTAATATAATTTATATTTAATTTATTTATCATATAATTCATATTTAATTCATTATAATATAATTCATATTTAATTCATTTATAATATAATTCATATTTAATTTATTATACTATAATTCATATTTAATTTATATATAATATAATTTATATTTAAGTTATTTATACTATAATTTATATTTAATTTATTTATAATATAAATTATATTTAATTTATTTATAATATGATGCCTATTTTATTTATTTATATTATAATTCATATTTACTTATTATAATATAATTGTTATTTAATTTATATATAATATAATTCATATTTAATTTATATATAATATAATTCATATTTAATTTATATATAACATAATTCATATTTTATTCATTTATAATATAATTCATATTTAATTGATTTCTAATATAATTCATCTTTAATTTCTTTCTAATATAATTAATATTTAATTCATTTATAATATAATTATTTGTTTTATTTATTTATAATATAATTCATAATTAATTTATATAAAGTATAATTCATAGTGAATTTATTTTTAATATAATTCATATTTCATTTATTCATAATATAAATTATATTTAATTTATTTCACTTTATTACTAGAATGTATCAGTTGCCTTCCAAAAATCTGTAGTAAGGTTATTTATTAACACTGTTAGAGATATTTCTTAAGCTTTCCCTTTTTAATTTTCATAGATGAAAGATATGTATTCTATGCCTCTCTCAATCCAACACGTGACCAACTTTCAAGAAAATTGTAAAAAGTTTAAGATTTTTTGTATATCTTATATAGTACAGGATTAAACCCTCCTGTCGCTACTATTTTTCAACCTGGCAACGCTAGTATACATTTTAAAAAAGTTTTACCATTATTCTTTCATGATTTTCATTATTCACCCGACGGTTATTCATTATATATATATATATATATATATATATATATATATATATATATATATATATATATATAAAAGTGAACGTGTCTTTCTGTCTGTCTGTCTGTCTGTGTACATTTCCCTACGCAATAACTCTGTCAATTTTTAGTCTATAGACTCGAAATTTGAAATACCGGGTACTGAGATTTGGGAAAATCGATATGACGGGTGTCCGCCAGAAATTTCGCTGTTAAGGGGTCAAATTTCAACGATTTGACCTTTAAGATCTCTACCAAAATCCTCCGACAATTTTGGGTCTAGACACTTGAAATTTTAGATATAGGTTCCTTGAACCTGGATCTAATTTAATAAAGTGATTTGAGCCCGAAACTATGAATTTTAAGGGGTCATAATAGGGGTCAAATTAAAAAAAAATGACTCTTTTTTTTTTTTGCTCAGCATACACCTCCAAACACCCGGGCAACGCCGGGCTGAAATGCTAGTATATATATATATTTATATAAATATATATATATATATATATATATATATATATATATATATATGTGCGTGCGTGTGTGTATGTGTGTGTGTACTTTCGCATCAATTTTGGCATATATATAATATATATATATATATATATATATATATATACATACACATATATATATATATATATATTAGTGCTGGGACGATCCCAATGTTTTTGCCGATTCCGATATGATTACAGATTCCATACGAAATTCCCGATTCCGATACAATTACCGATCCCGATTCCGATTTTTTTAAATCACTAAATGCTTTACTATAAAGTCGTTATTTTGTTTACTGTAAAAACACGTCTTAAATGTGGATGCATTTTTTTCAGGCGTAAAAACATGTGAGGGTGTGATCTACAGATTTTAGTCTCACTGGAAGTTTAAATCAAATATTTATTATTTTATTATTACTACAAGCAATGACAAGCGTTTTATAAAAACAACATAAAATAACAAAGATAATTAAAGAAATCAGTTTTGCATCGGAAAATAGGCTCAAATACTTCCGATTCCGATACCGATTCTAATCCCTCCAAAAGCTCCGATTTTTTCGATTCCCGATTCCGGAACCGATCAATCGTCTCAACAGTAATAATAATAATAATAATAATAATAATATATATATATATATATATATATATATATATATATATATATATATATATAAAGTATCAAATATGCTAAACCTACACTCAAAATTAAAACGCATTTGCTTTAAAATAATTCCTTCGATTCTGTATATATGCATTAATTACATATTATATCAGATAGATAGATTGTCCGGAAAGCTCGTGCAAAAATTTAAATGGAATTAAAAGTCAAAAACATATATTCAGCATCCAAATATCGAATCCATTTGTGTACGTAAATTTTACAAAATGTTATGCATTGGTGTATGGTCATATGTTAAGCCGTTATACATTGCTAGTTGGGCAATGTGGGTTAGTTTCAGTTAATATCTTAATTCTGCCATCATATGTCGAGAGTAAGCTGATTGAACGTTCTTCATAAAAACTAAAATCTCCAGTTCTAAACCTTGCGAACCATTTTCATACATTACTGTTAACTAAAACATCTTCATCATACATTTCGCATATCTTGTTCTTGCTCGCGAGGCATTTTCACCCTCATGGATATTGAAAAAAAAAAGCATCAAGTACTTAAAGTAGATTTTACAACTTTATACTTTTAAAGGCCACCAAATAAATACTAATTTAAAAAAAAAAAACTCATGAGATAGCATTAAGTATGCTCTAACCGGAAATATACCTGATATGACCCGTGTTTGAACATCTGGGATTGACCATATATTCCTGACCTGGAATAGAAGACTTTCAGATCCGTTGCCAAAAATCAATAGAAAGATGGTGAGATCGTTCTATTGCACCAGAAAGTGTATCAGTTCTAACGCAATCATCTATCTGTATAAGAGTCCAATACAGCCTAACATGGAGTACTGTTCCCATATCTGAAGTGAAGCCGCAAAAAGCACCCTTTTCCTGTCTTGTCATGGTACAGGACCATCTTCAAAATTTGGCGGGTGATGATCTTTTCATCTACCTGATTCCTCTTTCTCACAGAAGAGACATTGCGAGTCTGTCTCTGCTCTATCTATCCATACATATGTATGAATTAGCTCCAATCTATTGCCCTTCGTCTAAAACATTTACAGCAAATATTCACCTAGCTAAAATAATCGCCAACAACTTCCCTTGCTCCCTATCTGTACGTAAAACTTAACGAAAATTCCATGAGCAGAGTTTGCTTCCATAGAGTTGTCCGTCTTTTTGTTCGAATTTAGGCTTACTATAACATGGTAATATTCAAGTTTAATGTGAATAAATCCTTTTTAAGTCATCTATTTAGATAACATAGCCTTCACCGTGTCTGATTTTGTCATACCATCTAACTAACACTTAACGCTTATCCTTGCGCGACCTCTGGGCCTTTATAGGTTCTGACCGTCTAAGTAAAAGATTTAAAAATTAGCTGAGTGATCTTGGTTGCGGTAAGTCATCTTACTGAACAGGTGCTCATCATTAAGCTTGTATAGCTTTAAGTGTAAGGCTTTCAGCGTACCTTTCGACGTCTACGTGAATGCATCTACAAGACGCTATTTATGGCTTAATCAGCCAATCGCATTCTAGTGAGGAAAAACCCGGATATACTCATATTTATTACATACTATATGTGTTAATTTGATATGTTCTAACGGATGGCAACATAGATTTCTAAAACATCTACACACATTTTCTGGAAGTCTTGAGACTAATGTACAGGGTGAAACGATAAATTTGTTGCCCTAAACAAAACATTACTACAGCTTTATTTTAAATCTTTTATTGTAAAAATAAATTCAGGTAATTTGATTATGTAGCAGACCTGATATCTATTCAATGGAGCCGCTTGTAGCCTCAATCACCGCCTCAATACGGCCCCGGAATTGGGAGCATGACTTTTTCATAAGTGCCGAAGGGGGCTCGGCGAATACTCGGTGGATGTCTGCGATCAGGCTGGCTTTGGTGTTGTTGAACATCATGTTGGTGATATTCTCAACATATGACCAAACCAACTAGTCTAACGGGTTAAGGTCGTGAGTGAAGGGGCACCAATTAGAGAAAGGTACAAAGTCGTCGCACTCCTTCTGAAGCGAAGGCTGCGCTATTTGGACTTGTGGGCTGGTGCTAAGTCCTGCTACCACATCTATGGTCTGCCAGCGGCTACCTGATTGCACCAGGGGATCACCACATTGCTATTATATCCAGGTACACTTTTAGTGTTGACTTTCAGGCCGACGTCAAAGATATGAGGAGGCATGATATGGCCCTCACTTAAAACCACACTAAAGACTATAACCGTGACCGGAAACTTTGTTTTCATCACTCAACATTGTGTCATTTTCAGACATGATAGAAGGCTCCTATTGAGATTTGTAGACAAATGGCCAACTAGTAGATCGTCTGCAAAAAAAAAAGAAAAGAAAAAGAAAACCTGTTTTTATTATCATCAAGCAGAAATGTAATCATGTCTTTTCTATGGTGATAATTTCATTGTTTCACCCCGTATGGATAGCAAATAAGTAATACAATTAAGAAAATTTGACAAAAAGTACAACCCATACATTTATGAATGCAACCTAACACATTCAGAACAAGAATAGATGAATGAATAAAGGCACGGAATTTAGAAGTGAAAGTTACATAAGACCCCCCCCCGTCCTTAAGAGAAAACAAATACCCAAACTTAAAATAAACGTTAACAACTGGAAACATTTGAGCAATAAATCTTGCGTGGATAAATAAATGAACAAATTTCTGTTCAAATGTACAAAAAAAAAAAAAAAATGGGGTAGGACAAAAAAAATTCCCCAATATATTTGTTCCCGTTGGCGAACCGACTAACAATTGAATCAGATCCGCACATGGACTGTTGCCTCACAAAACACCCAGGCAAAGATGTATGCCTTTATGTATGCATGGCCTTTCACTTCAACAAACACACCAAGTTTTTGGTGCGAAATAAAATTTACACCATATTTTTGGTTTTGTCATGCTTTACAAATTTCAAATTTAAAAACAATGCTTTCAAAAACGCTTGCCTATGGTATTAGACTGCGGTGTCAATACGCTTCGGTGCTACTTCAAAAAAGGAATTGATAGCAACAGAAACTGTATTTCATTGTAAGTTACAATTGTTTCCATACCGGTTTGACAATTTCAAGCTTTATGGCGTTTAAATTTTTAACATAATCAGCATTTCTTCAGACTTCTTGAATAAAAAACACTTTTGACAATAGAACACTGTTTAAAGAAAAATTCCCTTAACGGAAATGAAGCATCTGAAAAAAAACATTTACCCTGAAGGTATTCTCCGTGAAAAGACCATTATATATATATATATATATATATATATATATATATATATATATATATATATATATATATATATATATATATACATACATATATATACATATATATATATATATATATACATACGTACATACATATGAGTGTGTGTGTGTGTGTGTGTGGAACAGTAGATGTGTATATGTCTGTCTGTTTCTCTGTGCTGCGTGTAAATATTTATCTAATATACTCTTAATCTACTAGTCACACAACACTGAGATTAAAAGAAAATAGTAAGCATTAGGTACGAGCAAAATGGACGAATAAAGATAGGGAAACGTAGTTTTGAAAGCCGATTTATCAGAATTTTGTTTGTAGATTTTCGACTGCTTTTTGATTGTATTTGAAAGATTAGAAACTAAAGTTAATTTCTTAAAGGGGAAAAATATTTGTACACGTGAAAAAAAAGTTATAAAAATGTTTTCACAGCGAGCTAACCAATTCAGCTAACTGTTGAAGTCAAATAAATCCATTGTAAAAATCCTTTAAAAAGTTGAATATTAGTTTTCTGAGTCTATTACACAGATAATTAGTAAAGTAAAGTCCTATTCAGGGTTTAGCCGGCTTCATGGCAGTATGAAATTCACAAGCGGTCCCCAGTATATCCCCGTTAGGGGAGATGTCGACGTTAGGTTTTTGCAACTACTGTAGCGAGGTGTCGACGTCCTCCTACATACAACACCTGGACTTCCCAAATATGTCACCCATTTTAGTAATGACCAGGCTCAACGTTGCTTAACTTCGGTGATCTGACGGGAACCGGTGTGTCAACAAATTATGTCGTGATTAGTCCTAAGGTATTGAATTAAATAAAAAAACACCTTGCTTGTACAAGAAATAGATTAATTAGCCCCCCAAAGGCAAATAATTCTGCTGTTCGCCAAAACGCAACAAATGAAGTTTAGTAAACACGATTATACGGAAACCCAAAATCACAGCCAATCGAAACGCTGTTTACAAATGAAGTCATGATATGAAAAGGAGGTAGGGGTGCCAGTTTTCTTTTCCCCCAGACGTGCATCCGAACATTCCATTCCTATCCTGAACGTTTGCATCATTTTTATCATTTAAATTTTTTTTTTTATTCCTGTTTGTAAATTAATTTTTTGAAAATTATTGCTCAAGATTATATAAAAATTATGTTCCGCTGAAAGTTTCACATTCATGCGAGAAAGGAAGTTATTAAAATCTTGCATATAAAAATTATGCAAACTCTGTAAATTTAAAAAACAGTAGAAATATTTCTGCTATTATATTTTTTGTGTGAAAATATTATATAAACAATGCTTAATTCAATGATAATATCGGTAGTTCGAGAAATCAATTTTTCTTCGTGTTATATCGAATTCATTAATACGGACTTTAGGAGCTTTTTTCGTAATGTTCATGTAAAAATTAAATACTCTTTTAAAATTGTTATAATTTACTATGCTTTGATTTCATAAAAAAAGCAAAAATAAATAAATTTATTTTTTTTACCATAGAAAACTATAACTTTAGTAAAGGTATTTTTTGTTTAAACAAAATGATACATTTTCACTAAGATTTCAAAAAAATAATGTGGTTATTATATTTGGTCATCATTATTTTATAAATATTGAAAATTTTATTAAAATTGGTAAATTTCCTGATTTTTGGTGAATTTTTTAATAAAGTGTGGGGTAAAAATGTTTATTTATTTTAAGCATCGCCATTCATTTTGCACGTAACCAAGGATGTTTTATCATGAGAAAAATCCTAGTTTGGACGGATGAATAACGTATACAGACATATGTCGGCAAGTTGAAATGCAAGCTGTTCATTTCAACTTGTAGGCATATTTCTATTTCTTTCAGCGCATGTTAAAATCCAATTCATTTCTCTACCTCGTTTAATATTTCTTACTCGATAGCTGCATCGGTAAGAAAGGCGGCTGGCGTGCTAAATATTTTGCTTTCGATTCTAGCTGAGGGCACCTAAGTTATTTTTTTTAACTTTTAAAATCACTGCTCTATATCTAATAAAATGTGATGTTCAATAGAGAATTTGCTCTGTATTATTATTCATCGGGCTACTTGAGTGTGATTTTCACAACGTTTCGGTCGATGTAACCTCCGACCTTCTTTAGGTGTATCTTTCGAACGCGGTAATATTTCTGCCAAACTCGGGAATTTGGACATAATTTCGAGTGGTACCCTCTATTTACTTCACGGGGATAGCGTGCTCTTGTTCCGTCATAGAAGAATTTGATAGAAGTCCTAAGTAATTCGCAAATGTAATTTTTCTTTCGGTCGCCCACACTAAAGATTGAACCTTCAACCTTCAGGAGAATATCATTTTTACAATTGAATTTTCCCAGTACTCTCACCACTGCGCCACGGGTCCATGCGGACAATTCTAGTACGAATTTTAGGAAGCTTAAAGCTATTTTATTTCTACTTGTAAATATTACTATGTATTAGTAATTTTGACTATATGTTAATGTATATCTATCTCTATACGTATTACTTGTATATATTATTGTTTTTACTTATTTCTTGTACAAGCACCAAGTTTGCCCAGTAATATCCAGTAAATAAAATGTTCTTTAGTAAATCGTTATTTTATTTTGCGTTTTTTTCTTTTGCATTTCTATACACCAAACATGGATATAAATATCACTAATACATCCGCTGGGTCATAAGCTTCATTTCGAACCGCCTGACTACATGCCTGCCTACCTGCCCGTTTCTGTCTCTGTCTGTCTGTCTGTCTGTCTCTCTCTCACTCATTCACTCACTCACTCACTCACTCACAACACAGTAAATCGAACTTACTAAGGGAGATAATAACTTCCGGTGAATACCGAAAAAGTATCTAGTAAATAAAACGTTCTGTAGTAAATCGTTATATATATATATATATATATATATATATATATATATATATATATATATATATATATATATATATATACGAGTAAACAATTAATAAAAATGTTCCTATCTCCTATTTGGTTTTATCGAGCTTTAACATCTGGCTGAGATAACTTTATAAATATTAATCCTTTAATATTTATAATATACTTTAGTTTTACCATCATGGATCATTTTGGTGAATTTAATTGTAATTTTTATTTTATTTTATATATATATATATATATATATATATATATATATATATATATATATATATATATATATATATATAAGCACCCATGTTTGCCCAACTGGGCAAACTTGAGTCCTTGTACCGAAAAAAATATCCAGTAAATAAAACGTTGTTTAGTAAATCGTTATTTTTTTTATTTATTTATTTATTTTGCATTTCCATACACCAAACATGGAAATAAATATCAATAAAACATCCGCTGGGTCATAAGTTTCATTTCGAACCGCCTGCCTGCCTGCCTGCCTGCCTGCCTCTGTCTGTCTGTCTGTCTCTCTTTCTCTCTCTAACACACACACACTCACTCACACACACATTTACACACAACACTGTAAATCGAACTTACTAAGGGAGATAATAACTTCCGGTAAATACCGGAAAAGTATCTAGTAAAGAAAACGTTCTTTAGTAAATCGTTATTTTTTTTCTTACATTTCCATACACCAAACATGGATATAAATATCACTAAAACATCTACTGCATCATAAGTTTCATTTCGGTACCTAACTTGCCTGAGTGGATTGCCTGTAGGCTGAGACAAACCGCGTCACACAAACACAGTACGAACATTTATAATAGGATACATTATCTATTGTTTATAATTACTGGTTCCCATACGTATTAAATTCCATACTACTCAGCAGCTAGTTATTTCCCAGCATATGTGCTGCTTTTTTCAGTCGTCTTACTCTCCACTGTTTCTCTCTGTCTATAATTTTTACTTCATCCCATAATAGTAGACGGTTTCCCTTTTCTTTCCAGATATGGTCAGCTATACCTGACTTTTCAGTCTCTCCACGTACTACCGATTTTCGATGTTATTCTAACCGTACTTTCAACGGACGACAGATTTCACCTCTGTATAGTTTTTTTTTTTTACACAGTAATCACCACTTATCAAGGCCCGGAAGCCACCCAGGGATAAGGGTTATTGCAAGTACATTACGTTAGTGTGGAGATTTGATGAAGTGTTTAATTAAGGGGGCGGTTCATTAGGAATTTGTTAACATTGGACTTGAAGACATCCAAGTTGTAGTCCGAAGGGAAGCAGGCAGACGGAACAGAGTTCCACAGGCGTGCAGTTCTAAGAAAGAAGCTTTGTTCATGGAATCCGCGTTTTGATTTAGGCACAGATATAGACTGGGGGAAATTTTTCACAGTGGATTCAGCTAGACGGGTGTTTTTTCGTGAAAGATTGGCGAGCGGGGACCAGAGATTGGAGTTCAGACGAGCACCTGCCATGGAAATAACGATAAAACAAGGATAGGCTCGCAACGTCTCTTCTGTGGGAGAGAGGTTGCAGGGTAGAGAAAAGGGCATCCCCCTCTAAGCCACGAAGTCTATTTTGTACTCTGTCAAGGCAGGATAGGCTGTTTTTAGCAGCTCCTGCCCAAATATGGCAACAGTATTCCATCCTTGGACGTACTTGGCTTTTATATAGATAGAGAATTGCATCAGTAGTGAGATATCTTCTGGAGCGGTAGAAGAATCCCACCATCTTTGCACACTTACATGGGATTTCATATACACATTTCTTAGTCATGATTTTTTTTTCTGCATGTGCCTTGACTCTCACAAGCCGTTTCTGGAGAGTTGAATCCCTCCTGAATTATTAAAAAACACAGCTTGTGAGAGCCATGATAGTAATTAAATGTGTTATTCTGACTTTTTCAACACTAAATGTGAGACTATATTTCCGCGATAGTGTGAGTTCGAGTCTAGTGCCAGACAGATTAGAATAATTTCGATTAGTTTATCTGTCAACAACTCTGCGCATAAGATTCGTAAGACTTTAGTATTGAGGCTGCTTGATTTCGTTGTTATTTCTGAGCATCACTGATTCAACGATCTCATTTTTAATGTGTATAAAAGGTGATAACGTACGTATGGATATGAATTGCCTTATGTTGTTATTATTTTTACGCTTTCGTTCAATCCCAAAAGATAATGGATACCTCCTGTAAGGGGTGCTTGCGTGTATAATTTTAGAGCAAGGATAGCACAATCACCAACCGCATCTCTCCTGAAGCGGCACTGATTGAGTCCAGTGGTATAGAGAAGTCCAGAATGACTAAAAACAGTGCCGAGATAAGCAGAGAGCACATACAGCAACTGGAATTCCCAAACGATCACACACTTGGTACTGACCAGTCTCAACGTTGCTTAACTTCGGTGACCTAATGAAAACTTTTTATTTTACTTGGGACTCATCACTTATCAAGTTCCTAAAACCACTCGAGCATAAGGTTTAATGAATATAAGTTTGTAGTGTACATAGAAATCGTTAATAGTGTAATGGGAAAGAAGCTTTGTTCATGGATTCTGCGTTTAGATTTAACCACATATAGAGAGTGGGGAGAATCGTTTATAGTGGTTATATCTAGTCGAGTTTTTTGTGAAAGTTTGGCAAGTGGGGAACAATTAATTTGGGGTTCAGTCGAGCACTTGTCATACAAATAACAATAGAGCAGAAACGGGCTCGCAACGTTTCTTCTGTGGGAAAGACGTTGCAGAGAATAGAAAAGAGCATCACTTGCTAGGTTTCGAAGCCGGTTTAAAACTCTATCAAGGCTGAATAGGGTTCACCGAATGGTTCCTGTCCAGATGTGGCAACAATGCCCCATTTTAGGGCGTACCTAGCTTTTATACAAATTGAAGATTGTATCGGCAGTGAAATACCTGCTAGAGAGGTAGAGTGATCCAACTATTCCTCCAGCGCTCTTGTCCACATAGTTGATGAATGTGTGTCGACGTGATTATGCCGTCAGTTGCAAGTAATGTTTGATTATTTATTCTATTGTTTCCGGCTATTCATTATATCATTGTTTTCCAATGTATTGTTAGATCTGATATAACACATTTTTTTTATGAATTAAGCGTGTGTTATCATCTTGGATCATTCATTCATTTCTTAAGAGCAAAATTGTTTTATTGTTGGCATTGGTTACCCCGATATTTTTCAGTAAGTATTCTTTTCAGTAAAACGCCTGGTGACCTATCTAGAAATCTATCTAGAAAAAGATCGTGTACTTACAGGACGGACAACACAGCGGAGATTTAATACATTCGGGGAAGATGTGTGCAAAATGGGAGACTCTAATGGTATGGCCACGTTGAAAGAATGGGTGGCCCTTTTTAAGTTAAGAAATGTATAACAGTTGAGATAGCAGTATCAGTTAACAGAAGAAGGCCAAAGAAAACAGAAGATGAAGAGACAAGAACAGACTTTAAAGACAGAGGGATATTTAAAGACCTGAGAAGAGATAGCTTAGCTTGGCACTGACTTTCTACAAACCGTCCAAGATGTGCCATGTAAAACGGACAGTAAACCGAGTGTGATGATGATAATGATGATGATGATGATGATGATGATGATGATGATGATGATGGTTGTTGTTGAATATCATTCGTGATGGTGATTTTATTGGCATTCATTTCCCCGATACCTTTGTATCAAGAATTTTTTCTTGAAGTATATCGCATACGTACGGGATGAGGGGTACCGCGTGAAGGTTACCAACTTCCCAAACATGAAATTGTTTCTGTGGTGCGAACTGCATTTGAAATTGGTACACTCAGGTTATCAGCACATGTAATTAACCACTGAATAACAATCGTCTCCCTGTTCTTGCTGTATTCATTAATTTCGTATGAATCAGATGATTATTGTTGGCATTCATTTTTTTCGATATCTTTCTTGATAGAATTCTTTGAAGAAAAACATTAGGTACTTATGTTTAGAACCCCCTAAATGTTGTCAACCTCCGTGTTAATGTGATTCTGTAGATCGAACTGGATTCGAACTTGGCACACACGGGTTATCAGCCCGTGTTGTCAACAACTCAGTCACCGTCACCTTCCTGTTCTTTCCTTTTTTACAAAGGAGTCACCACTTATCAAGGCCCAGAGGCAACTCGAGAATAAAGCTTAATGAGTGTACAGTGGTTAATGGGAACATATCGTCGTAATCGTAAGTAGTGGAAATTTGGTAAATTATGTTACTTAAGGGGACGACTCATCAAGAATTTGTTCACATTGGACTTGAAGACAGCCGTATTGTAGTCGGTTGGAAAGCAGGAAAATAGAACAGTGTTGTTATATTCAGTAATTTCGTATGGATCAGATGATATTGCTGATATTCGTTTCTACGATATCTTTCTAGTTAGAATTCTTTTAAAGAGAGGCATTGTGCACTTATGCTAGGAGCCACGTGAAGGTTGCCAGCATCCCTAAGTGAAAGTGTTTTTGTGGAACAAACTGCATTCGAACTTGACACTCCTGGATTATCAAGTCTGTTTCGTCAATCACTTAGTCACCGTCATCTCATACATCTTGGATACAGATGCAGAAATAGTCTGAACGTTCATTTGAATAAATGGTAAAATGGACTGAGACCTCATTTTAAAGAACAAGCAACAAAACTCTGAATAGGAATTGATAAGAGTCCTATAAATATTGAATATTAATTTCGTCCCTAAAAAAGAAAAATATTAAATTATTCTTTGTGATTAATAATGTTTACAAAAGGGAATTCTGCTTTGAAGGATAGCCATTCCTTTGTAGACCGCCATATTGAATTATTACCAAGATTGAAAAGAACTGAGACAAATTAAAAAGATAAGGGGAGGAATTAATAAATATAATATAAAAAATAAGTGACAAAAATAAATGGAAAATACAGAAATGTTTCAGGAAAGAGAGAAGTTAGATAGATCTTCACTGTTAAAAAGAAATATTTTATGTTCTGAAAAGGTTGGAGAATGAAGAGCAAAAAACAAAAAAAGAGAAAATGAATGACAGAAACAAGAAACAAGTGAAGCAGGCATGGTCCCCTGTTAGTGCGCAGTGAACAAGGCAAAAAATATAACCAAGTTCAGCATTTGCCCCCCCCCTCCAATTTAGACCCAAAAGTCCCCAGAGAACGTCAAATCCTGATGAAAATGAACAAACAGTGCAATTTTAGGCCTTAACATATGTAAATTTGAGTTCTGCACAGTGTAAAAAAAAAAGAAATGACCAAGTCCATCATTTGCCCCCCCCCATTTAGCCGCAAAAGTCCCCAAGGCTTTGACATATTTAAATTTGAGTTCAGCACCATGCAAAACTGCTTAATAGACATACGCAGAAAATTTTAGACAAATATGGTAAAATAGTCCCCAAAAATGGAGTGTTTTATTAGCCCTAAAAGAGTCCCTGGGGCACACCCAAGAGTTATAGCGAAGTACAGACAAACAAAATTATATAGAAATCTGTTAGTTGCAACTTTTCAGAAAGTTTTATAAAAATTCAAGAAATCAATTTTTTAAATATGTACAAAAGTGTCAATTTTAGCAATTTTAACCTGAAAGGCACCCCATGGGGCGCAAACCGGTGTCTTCCCAGAAAATCCCTTTTGTTAAGTTTTTACTCATATCATGTTTAAATTTTGTGCAAATTTTCCAAAAATTCCAAGGCGTAGTTATTGAGAAAAGTGCGGACAGACGAATGGATGAACGGACGAACAGACGAATGGACAAGGGTGAATTTACAGGTCAACCTTCCTTTAGTCTGGGAACCAAAAAGAAGAAATACAGATGCAAGAGAAATCAAGAGAAGGAAAGAAAGATAACGGGAAAAATTTCAATAGATAAATACAACTTTTTCGTATTATTTGTTTTATGTGAAATACTGTTCTAATCTTGAATGACACAAGGATATGTTCACTGAATATTGTTCAATGTTATATCTGGAGTGAATAAACACAGGAGAAAAAACCCTAATATTATCGTAGTTAGTAATAAACTTCCTAATGTTAACTTTTCTACTCAACGAAATAAGTGACGCAAACGGACAGACATCGAAATAACATTAGATCATCAGTTTTCTACATCATAGACCGTGTATCGTTTCGCATAGTTTCCATCGAGAATCTGCTCTGAATATGTTAGTTTTCCCTATGCACGAAAACGTAATGATTGTTATAGAATTCCAAAGGGTCACGTCCTGGTCAAACAGGTCGCAAACGAAACCCGACGCAGTGAGTGTTAATCAGTCCATAACTGTAGTTCTAGGTTGTTCTGATATTGGAACACCCATGATAGTTTAGTAATGTGTCCCTGATCCCTGTACGATGACGGGGTTTTATGCGCGACTCGAGTTATTCCTTTTTTTCACAAGTGGCCCGCAAGTAAAGAACAAAAATAAATAAAAAATAAAAAGGAGAAAAACAGGAAACAACTCAAAATCACCGGGGAATTAGTTGTGACGCGCTGTATCCGACGTTGGGGTAGGTGCTGCTTTTTCTTGCTGTCTCTTGAACGAAATTAACTCAAGTGGACTGTCTCGTTTGGTAGTAAAGCCACGAATCCCGTAATGAATAAAATGAAACTCCAATCTTCAGTTTTTGTTTTTACAAGTATTAATTATTAAATAAAACCTCTGACTACAATATTTTGCTATTATGAAGTGGAATTAAATTTATTTAAATTATATGTAATTTTTAACAACGCAAATATTTACAATCTCGTGCAATAGGTCATTCAGAAAAAGAAAATATCTATCTGTGACATAATTTGTTTCTTTTTTTCTTTCCCCTCTCACACACACACACACACACTCTCTCTCTCTCTCTCTCTCTCTCTCTCTCTCTCTCTCTCTCTCTATCTATCTATCTATAACTTTTGTGATATCCCCGTCGCCTGTGGTCAGTGAGAAGTATGATTCGCGGGGGGGGGGCGGGGGTGGAGGAGCTAGTTCAACACAACTAACTCGACTCGACTCAACTGCTAAGATTCGCTCTCGCATGTCTTCCTATAGCTAGGGAAAAGCTGACGAGGCCTTAAGTCTTATTCAGCCAATCAGCTCTGCATTATCAAAATTGAATTCACCCGCATTGGTAAATTTGGTAAAATCACCTGTGCATATTTATTAACTCTCTATCAAAAGCTTTTCACGCTCTGGGGAAACCATGAGGATCGATCTTCGGATCAAATACTGGTTCACAAGTTTAGACAAAACAACTTTGCTGCTATTCTCCCAAAATAAATGTGCTCCTTCACAAAATAATATTATCAATAAATATTATTATCCATTCCAAATCCGTTCAGCTGAAGTTATTTTTACCGTATTTTGGGTTGAATCATAAAACTAACAGTTAGAAATTGTCCGGGATTGTTCATATTATAGAATCTCTAACTCAGATATCTTTTAACTGTTATTAATATAAAACTCGGCATCAATAAGTGGTTGGGTCACATGTAGTTCGTCATCGTTCGACCTCTTTTGTCTACTTCTGTCCTATCCCCGCGTCAACTTTACTAACATGTCTCGGAGACGATTCTGTTTGCCGATTAACGTTATCCGGACATGCACTAAAAGTGACCCTTGTCAAAATACATAATAGCTAACTTAATCCAAATTGACGTAGGGTGCCTAATATGCAATACAATACAGAAAATGACAAATAAAATAAAAAGAAATGAGAATATGTAAATAAAAAAACTAATAAAAATTAAAAAAAAAAAAAAGGAATAAAAAGTAAACGGACAAGAAAAATAATCAAAAGATAGAAAAAAAATCAAACAAGGACACACAGATAATGAAAGGGAATGGAATCCATATTTACTGGCCTCCCCGCGAGGACAGAGTTAGACACAATATCGTTTTCCTTTTATAATGTGGCGAAATTCATAGTCTCACAAAAAACAATTTGGATAAAAAAAAAAGTAAAAAATGCCCCATAGATCGAGTGCAAAAAAAAACGAAGAGTAGTCTACACAGAACAAGACAATCTGAAAAAAAAATTCTACTTCATTAATAGAAAACAAAAGAGAGTAAGTGTAGCATCAGAACTGTCTTAGTCTTGATTGTTATTCGAACAACGTTTTTTTTCATGATAAAAAAATGATACAAGGAGGCGTCCGCTGACTCTTCTTGAATATTTTATTTTAGGTGAAAGAACTGAAGAGATACAACCTAATATTATCGTACTTAGTTATTTACTTTTTAAACTTAACTTTCTTCTTAATGTAAAAGGCTAAAGGAAAGCAATGGAGTTTCTACCTGGGATTTGACCTGGAATTAACGTGTATAACTCCCAATTTTTGATATTGTGACTTTAACCACCACAAATTTTATGACATTTGGAAATACATAATTATTTATTCTGATTCATACTTTAACTCCACTTCCAATAAGAGAGTTTATTGTTGTTCTCGATGTCACACAAGCTGGATAACAGTTGGCAGATTCCTCTTAGATAGGGCCAGGAGGAGCTAACTTAATTAGTCCCTTATATATATATATATATATTTTTATATATATATATATTTATATATATATATATATATATATATATATATATATATATATATATATATATATATATATATATATATAGCTTTGCAAAGAATAGGCATTTATTTTTCTGATCATTTTAAACCGTCAGGTTTCATTTGCAAGATCTACGTACAATATATATATATATATATATATATATATATATATATATATATATATATATATATGTATATGTGTATATGTGTATATATATATATATGTATTTGGGCTCAAATCAAGTTATTAAGTTAGATCCATGGCCAAGGAATCTATATCAAAATTTCAAGAGTTTAGGCCCAAAATTGGAGGAGGAGTCTGATAGAGTTCTTAAAGGTCGAATCGGGTTACAAAGATTTTCCCAACTCTCAATAACCTGTATATCAAATCTCGAGTCTATAGACTGAAAATTTATTTATTGCGTAGAGAAATATACACAGACAGACACTTTCACTTCTCTCTTTCTCTTTCTCTCTCTCTCTCTCTCTCTCTCTCTCTCTCTCTATATATATATATATATATATATATATATATATATATATATATTAGAAAAAATAATGTGCATTTGGTAATATTATTAGGCGTTTTAACCTCTAAAGTTTGGAAAATTACCAAAATGTTTGTTTCCATATGAGTCCTTTTAGCGAGGTTACAAGTATATTCTGCAGAGTTCCAGAAAGGGAAAATGTACTGCAAAACCTTTTCTTGAATTTTGGGCTTCGTTCCATGACAAGCAAGTACATTATAAAGATTTATTTTTTATTTTTATTAGGTAAAATTCTATTTAAATCGTAAGATATAATATAGTGTAACTGGATTATTTAGATACTAGCCTGGGTGCCCAGCGTTGCCCAAGTGTTTGTAAGTGTGTGTTGAGCAAAAAAAAAAACAAAAAAAAAAACAACAAAAAAAAAAAAACGTTGTAGTAGGCAGGCAGACTCGAACCCGTAACGCGAAGGCAGAAATGAAACTGGAGGTGTGTAAAGGTGTTGGTTAAACTAAAACAAAAAAAAAGAAGGAAAATTGCGAGCGCAAATAAAAAAAAAAATTGGTAGTAGGCAGACAGGCAGGCTCGAACCAGTACTGTGAAGGAGGAAAAGAAAGTGAAAAAAAAAACCGTTAAGTCTTTGCTGTTGCGTCCATCACCAAGCCGGAATTGATGACGTTTTAAATTAAGGCTAGTTAATCGAACATGAGCGATGATTTTCGAAAATATCGGCGAAAAAAGCGACCTCCCCTGTAGAAAATTGGCCAGTTGAGGATGAAGTAATTAATGCTTTTGGCCAATTCTTCGATATTTGTCGTTCGAAGGGTCGGGCTTTGAAAGTATACTAATCTCGTGAAAATCTGTCGTCTCTGTCAAAAGTTTAGGCAGACATGCAAACATGCATACATAAATGCAACAGGTGAGATTTATATTATAGAAGATGTCCAGTGTTGAAAAGAGGGGTCAGAAAACGTCTTGAATCAGCTCATTTTTTCCTCTAATCTGTTTTGTAGATATTCTTGAGATCACACAAGGAAGATCCTATGTTGCTGAAAATATGAAACCAACGTTTTGGTAATTTAAAATTTTTCGTATGTTTAAACGATACAAAATTCACAAGGCGTTTCCATTAATTTGTTTGGTTGGTTGTTTTTGTTTTACGGCATATCAAGACTTTTCAGGGGATTCCATGCGAAATCCAGTGATTTTGTAGATTTTTTTAATAGAGTGTATTTGTTTTTTTCAAGTCAGTTTCCATTTAACCGATAGTTAGTACCCTAACAGTTACTACCCATCCGGGTCAGAGTATACCTAGAAACAATGGCAAATAAAGGGTAGCTCTACACGTTTCAAATCCTGCAAGCTGGGGCCTCACTGTCGGAAGTAGTTTAAGATCATATCCAGAACCTTCATTAATTTGTTTAACTCCTATATATATATATATATATATATATATATATATATATATATATATATATATATATATATATATATATATATATATAAGTGAAAGTGTCTCTCTGTCTGTGTGTTTGTGTGTCTGTGTACATTTCCCTACGCAATCACTCTGTCAATTTTCAATCTATAGACTCGAAATTTGATATACAGGATACTGAGATTTGAGAAAATCTTTGTAATCCGTTTTCGGCCAGTGATTTGGCTGTTAAGGGGTCAAAGCTCAAAGATTTGACGTTTGAGAACTCTACCAGACTCCTCCGCCAATTTTGGGTCTAAACAATTGACATTTTAGATATAGGTTTGAGCCTAAAACAATAAATGTTAAGGGGTCATAATAGAGGTCAAAGTTCAAAAACAATTTGACCTCTGCGACAATTCTAGTCTAAACATGTGAAATTTTACATAAAGGGTATTCAGAGATATTGCAAGCTTTTTAATCGGTTTGGGTCGAAAATTTGAGCTACCAATATATAAATGTATGAATTTATGTTTGCATGTCTGCCTAAAACTTTCGACAGAGGGGACGAATTTTTACGAGATCCGTGTTGTTTTTAAGCTCGACACTTCAGACGACAAATACCGAAAGATTGGCTAAAAAAATTAATTTCTTCATCCTCAACTGGGCATTTTTCTACAGGGAGGGGTCGCTTTTTTCGCCAATATCTTCGAAAATTATCCCCTCTTTTCGATTGTCTAGCCTTAATTTAAACCTACGTCACTTCCGGTTTGGCGGTGGACGTAACAGCAAAGACGTCACGTTTTTTTCTCGTTCTTTTCCTACTACCACCTTTTTATTTGCTCAGCACACACTTCCAAATACCCGGGCAACGCTGGGCACCAATGCTAGTATGTATATATATATATATATATATATATATATATATATATATATATATATATATATACAGGCGGCAAAAAGAATGTCCGCAATTGTAACTTTCTGAAAAACTGCAAATTTAAGCTAAATTTAATGAAACTCTTTAAACAAACTATTCCTCATTTGATTCGCCTTTTATTCCTCTATAATTTTACCTGTTTATATTTGACTTTTAATTGAAATATTCTTGTGTGCACGTCAATGTAAAAGAATAACTTCAAATTGAGGAGGCAAAAAGAAAGTCAGCACAATGGAAAATTTTATTTTTATTTAACTTTAGGACATTAATACAACCCACATATAACGGGAACACAATGAATATATATAGTTTATATTTAGTAGTATAGCATATATATATATATGAATATATAGTGTTTATATTTAGTAGTATAGCCCTTCTGCAATCTTTTGGAAATTCCTTGAATTAGACTGCAGCAATACTTCGCGGAAAGGGCATCCCACTTTTCTTTAATTTTTGCCCAAAGTTATTTCAAATTTGCGTTGATGTAGTGCCATGCATTTTCGATAGGATTGAGGTCTGGTTATTGTGCAGGCCAATCCAAACACGGAATATCATGCTCTTCCAGTAACCTCTTGACATTGCCAGTTGTGTGAATGGGAGCATTATCATGCATGAAGATGGGATTATCATCCAAATTCCGACCAAAGTAGGGTAGAAAATACTCAGTCAACACATTAATGTACTTGGTCGAATTAATTCGACTTTGCAAGCGAACTATAGACCCTGGACTATTGGTACTAATAATGCTCCACACCAAAACTGAACCTCCACCATCTTGCAGCGTTGAAATTGAGCAGCTAGGATTAAATTCTCTGTCTTTTTCCCGACAAACCTACTGCCTACCATCACTTCTTTGCCTATTGAACTTGCGTTATCGCTAAAAAGCACTTTTGACCAATATGACGAGTCATGATCTTCATTGCACCTGATGAAGTCCAGACGGCGCTTTCTGTTCTTTACAGAAATCATTGGCTTGCGTCTTGCAACATATCCTCGCAAATTAAATTTCTTTAATCTGTTCTTGACAGAAGAAAGAGGGCACTTTTTAACAAGATTGCACTGTTGTTGGATTTGGAGAACCGTTTAAAATATGTTTCTTAGGCTGCGCATCTTGATAGCACTGTCTTCCCTGTTAGAAGTAACTGTAGTACGACCAGATTTAGGGGCATCACGAACACTGCCGGTGTTTTGGTGCTTTTGCGCAGTCTTTTGTACCGTTTTCTCATTACATTTCAATCTGCGGCCGATTTCTCGATTGGATAAACCAGAAAGGTGGAGATTAATGACTTCTTGACGATCACTAAGAGAAGGTCGTGGTATATGTACTAAATGTTACATTGTATAACCTGGAACAACAAAAATTACGATTAGAGATGCTTTGTTACCTGCTAGTGGATATTTTAAACTGGTTTAGGGGCGATAATGTGGTTTTAAGCGAATTTGTTGCTGCGAACCTTCTTTTTGCCTCCTCAATTTCAAGTTATATTTTTAATTGACATGAACACTAGAATATTCCAATTAAATTAAATATAAATAGGTAAGATTATAGAGGAATAAAAGGCGAATTAAATGAGGCATAGGTTGTTTAAACAGTTACATTAAATTTAGCTTAAATTTGCAGTTTTTGAAAAGATTAAAGTGCGGACTTTCTTTTTGCCGGCACTATATATATATATATATATATATATATATATATATATATATATATATATATATATATATATATATATCGTAGCGGGAGGCGCCCAGATATACTCGGGCGTGAAATAGGCTTAAATATGATATTTTAATATGTCTAGCTTTTCGTATATATTATTATAGAATTGTGATTTCAAAAGTAAAAAACGTATTTATGTGCTATCAGCTAGAATCGACACTGGAGCATTCCAAGTTGGTGACGTTATAACTGTACCAACGTGGCACGCATATAAACCGATTAAAAAAATCAAAATTAAAAATAAATTAAGCTGAATGTACAAAATGTATTACGCTTTTTTCAATTTTGACCTATTTTTATTGGCTAAAGACCTATAAAAGAACGGCCTTTAAAAAAATCAAGCCAGTTGAGGCCCCTAGCGCCGCTCTGTGACCTTTTGTTTCGGAAGAGATAGAGTTTGAAAATATGGAGACAGACTGACAGACAGACAAACATATGGCCGTTAAACTTTTGGTTCCATCTACAAAAGTTATCACAAATGCAAACGTGACAGACCGACGAAAATACCATTTTAAACTTTGACGTTACCAACTGACAGCGATGGACAATGCTTCGATGTATAAAATATACAGATTTAGTTAAGAAATGAATTGTTGAAAAAAAAAAGAAGGAAACCCCAAGGTCAAGAATGTATTATTTTCTGGTTTGTCTTTTGGAGATGTCAATTCTTTTTTCTTTTAAATAGAATGTCGAATGCCAATGGATTCCACTCGGAAAGAATGGAAGCCTTCATTTGTTCTGTCTCAGATTTCATAGGATTGCATCCCAACATTGATTACTTCATCTCGGATATCCCTACGAAGAACCGTTTTCTCATCTCCCACGCTTCTCGTTCTTTCTTCTCAACGCCATCTCCTTTTCCTTCTCCTTCGCTTCTTTCTACTTAGCAACGTCGTGTTCGTCATTATCATTATTTACACACAACATGCCCGCCCACAAGTCAATACTAGTAATCACTCACTGGCAACAACATAGAGTGTTCCTTGAAAACTGAGTGACAGCACTTTCCTAGTTTTCCAGGACGCACAGCTTCTGTTTCCCTTTGAAAAGCATCGTTCATTTGTAACGTTGTCCTTAATAGGTTAACACGTCGCAAAATAGACAAAGAATAGAAGAGAACTTCAACTCGTTTTTTCCTTTGTAAAAAACGACATTTATTTCATCACTTTTGTTACCACCATGTTACAACCGTGATCTCGAACCTTTTCCTCTCCTGTGATCCACGTCTCTCTCCTCATCGTTATCTACATTCTTTTTTTATAGTCTTTCTTTCCTTTACCGGTGACGTCATTTCATATGCACGTCCGTACTGTTACACATTCTCAGAACAGTATCAAACCATGTGGCCATTCCACGGCCACCGATTTCAACGTTTGTATCTTGCTTTTTTTCTTTATCCTCATCTTCATGTCCTGGCCGTGTCGTCTCTTGTTTTGGTGATCACGGTTTTACAAATTGTTTTCTTGGCAAGTAACAAAAAATGACATAAAAACAAAAAACACAGATATATACATTGAGTATTGGACAATTTGGAAACTGTGTGTGTGGAAATGGTATGAATCTTCGGTATATGTGTGTGTGTGTGTGTGTGTGTGTGTGTGTCGTTGTCCCTCTCCCTTGCTAGCTAGCTAGCTACCTACCTACCTACCATCTTTCAGTAAAATTGCACTACCTGAGCTTAGACTTTACTCTTCATCATGATCATAGCGTTTCACTTTATCTCAAGGTTCAGTGTCGGACAATGTCGTAAACATCCCTTAGATCCGCATCCTTACATGTCTCGCTTAGTGGATGTGTATGATAGTTTTCACGTCGGCGTCAGGGACACCGAACGTCCTGTATGTATGACCAATTGTGTAGCATTCATTCAGATCCGGTAAAGTGTTACTTACATTTTCGGAGGAGTTCAATGCCTGCTGAAGGCCCTTTTTTCGGAATCGGGAGAGTTTCGTTGTTGTCTGACTGCCTCATTCTACCAACGTAGGCGAAAGCAAGCTGGTGTTGTTCGTCCGAAACATGTCACAGTGGCAAAGCTCTTGCAGTATGGTGGTCCATACGGCATCTCTTTGTGTCCAAATAGGGGATGGCGATTGTCACTGCTATGTTTGCCACGCTCTGCCTTTGCTAACGCCTCTTGACGAATCTGCAGTGGAGCGATTTCGGACTTCTTGTAGACAGATGGAAGGTTGGTCGATTTCAGTTTGCCGGTAATTGCCTTGCATGCTTTTTGAGCTCAAAGTCAACCTTTTCAGCTCATCTCGGCAAAACATCCCTAAGACCATTTAGCTATCGAGGTAAGCCATTGTACTCTCGAATTCGTTTACTAGATCACCGTTCTAGATCTTGATCTAGACTACTCCCACTGACTCTCGTTCGTTCAGTCTCCTACAACTATATACTTTCGACCAGTAATCCTAGAATAACGGTTGTTTCCATTATTATACTAGTTTGGTACATCTACAACTAATATGTCACTAATAAAGCAATCTCATATCTAATATTGGCAAGGCTCGGAATTCTGTCCCTGAGCCTGTTTTAAAAGAAGCTTCATGAAATATGCTTTGACAAAATCAGACCACTTGTAGTTTCTACGTAAATTATCCCGATTAACCCTCAAGCAAACAAAATCACACGCCTACTATTTCTGCTTAGACTTTGGTATTTTTCTGCTTATCCGACTAAACCACGAGGATAGTAGTAAAGAAGATAACAAGAAGTCGATTCCTGATCATTGTTATTGTTATTATGGTTGTGATTGTTTTTGTTGTGGTTTTGATTGTAATTGTGATTGTTGTTATGTTTGTTGTTATTTTTGTGTTTGTTATTGTCATAGTTGTGGTTAGTGTTGTTGTTGTTGTGGTTGTGGTTATTCTTGTTACTGTTATGGTTGTGATTGTTGTGGGTGTTTTAGTTGTAGTTGTATGATTGTTTTGTTTGTTTGTTGTTGTTGTTGTTGCTGCGGTTGTTGTGGTTGTGGTTATGTTTTTGCTTTTGCCACGATTGTAGTTGTTGTTGTTTTGGTGCTTGTGTTTGTTGTTGTTCTTGTTATTATTGTGGCTGTCGTTGTGGTTGATGTTGTCATTTCAGTTGTAGTGGATATGTTTGTGGTTGTTGTGATTGTAATTGTTGTAGTTTGGTTGTTGTGATTGTGGTTGTTGTTGTGGTTTTGGTGGTGTCGTGTTTATTGTTAATGTGGTTGTTGTTGTGCTTCTTCTAAATGAATAAAGTTCAGTAGAACAGGCTCCAGATATCAATTATAATAAAATTGTTTCCACCTTTTCGATGCTTTTTCCTCTTCCGGTTTTATTTATGTTTATAAAATTCTCCCCATGTTGTACTCATCTTTCGCTCTTTCTCACAATTGATATTTGGACCATCGACAAATTTCTCACTTTTTCATTCATCTCCAGTTTCAGCGTAGGTTTCTCTTCCGTTTCATTTAGATTATGATAAAATTTCCATCGCCATTATTAACTCTACGACAATACATTCCTGTAATGGCAACATCGTCGTCATCTCAAAATCTTCCTCTCTCTTCTCCTTCAACTCTCTTTCCCCCTTCTTCTCCTTTCCTTGTTGTTTTGTTCTTCTCCTCATTTTTGCCTTTGCAATTTTTATTTCTGCATCGTTATCATCTCTGCACCCTCCTTGTTTTTCACCTTCACGTGCATCATCTTTTTTCCTCCTCCTTATCTTCCACTTTATCTTTCTCGTATTCTCCCCTTTTGATTATTTTTCTGTTTCTCCTACATCATCGTTTCTTCTTCCTTCCCATCATCATCATCATCATCATCATCATCATCATCATCATCATCATCATCATCATCATCATCATCATCATCATCATCATCATCATCATCATCATCATCATCATCACGCATGCTTCTTCATCCTTCTCTTTCGTATTTGTCTTCATCATCATTTTCATCTTCTGCTGGTTCTTTTAATTTTCTTATTGCCTTTCTATAATACTATTATTTCTTTACATCATCATCATCATCATCATCATCATCATCATCATCATCATCATCATCATCATCATGTTCCTTTTCTTCTCTTTTTCTCATTTATCCCTCACCTCTCTTTCTTTTTCTCATCCTCCTTCTCCTTCTCCTTCTCCTCCTCCTTCTTCTACTTCTTCTTTTCTGCATCGCCATTCTTCTTTCCCTTCACTTTAGGTATCACTGTCCAGGATCGATCAGTTACAAAAGCGGTGGTACCCCTTGGAGTCTAAGTGTCAACTTGTTTTCAATAACCTTCCGCTATTTTGGGTAAGTACGACAAAAAAACTTAGCGCTCTAGCAACAGGCGCTTGCTGTTTAATTCTCATTGTAAATAGCTGATAATTTCTCTGCCACCTTGGGACTTACTACTTTCCAGTCTAAATAATGCTTCCCCCCTTTTCATCAAATTTGTCGCTTCACTGCCTGTGTCACCACAAGAAGGCGGCAGCTCTCATTATTTCACTCACTAAAACCCCTCACACAGGTCATCATCAGAGATTGCTCACTGGCAAAAACCGGTGACATTCCCTGGTGTTTGAGTGACAACAAGTATCCTCAGATTTCACGTACTCTCCAGCTCTCCCAATAACTTATGTAAATGAATTTGCATCATCGCAACAGTCGCTTACCATTAACTTCTCGTTGGCGATGACTATTGCTTTTCATTGGGATTTCTTGCCAATAAGGCTCCCCAAGGTCCCAGTCTTCTCGCACCCATTTAGTGGAGGTCTGGTTAGTACCTTCTCTCCTCGATCTTTGCATCCTGCTTGACCATTCTTAACTATTTTGTATGGTGCCCTTTCGATGCCATTATTATTATTATTATTATTATTATTAATATTATTATTATTATTATTATTAATAATAATAATGATAATAATAATAATAATATTGTTATTGTTATTACTATTGTTATTGTTATGATTATTATTATTGTTACTGTTATTTTCATTATGATTATTTTCGTTATTATTATTATTTTCATTGTTATTCTTTTCATTATTATTATTATCATTATTATTAATATTATTAATATTATAATTATTAATAATAATATTATTAATAACAATATTATTATTATTTTTTCATTATTATTATTAATATTATTATTATTATTATTATTTTTAGTATTATCATAGATTAGTCTCAATTTTGGACGCTTTCAGTTGGATTTTTATTTGGAACATCAGACATATTTTTTTACTTTAGACATTACAACTTTAGACATTACAGTTTTAGACGTTACAACTTTAGACATTACAAGTTTAGACATTACAACTTTAGACATTACAATTTTGGACATTACAGCTTTAGCCGTTACAACTTTAGACATTACAACTTTAGACGTTACAACTTTAGACGTTACAACTTTAGACATTACAACTTTAGACGTTACAACTTTAGACATTACAGCTTTAGACGTTACAACTTTAGACATTACAACTTTAGACGTTACAACTTTAGACATTACAGCTTAAGACATTACAGTTTTAGACATTACAACTTTAGACATTACAACTTTAGACATTACAACTTTAGACATTACAGCTTTAGACGTTACAACTTTAGACATTACAACTTTAGACATTACAACTTAAGACGTTACAACTTTAGACATTACAGCTTTAGACGTTACAACTTTAGACATTACAACTTTAGACATTACAACTTTAGACGTTACAACTTTAGACATTACAACTTTAGACGTTACAACTTTAGACATTACAGCTTTAGACATTACCACTTTAGATATTACAACTTTAGACATTACAACTTTAGACGTTACAACTTTAGACATTACAGCTTTAGACATTACAACTTTAGACGTTACAACTTTAGACATATAAATTTAGACATTACAACTCTAGACATTGCAACTTTAGACGTTACAACTTTAGACATTACAGCTTTAGACATTACAACTTTAGACATTACAACTTTAGACATTACAAATTTAGACATTACAACTTTAGACATTACAACTTTAGACGTTACACCTTTAGACATTACAACTTTAGACGTTACAACTTTAGACATTACAACTTTAGACGTTACAACTTTAGACATTACAACTTTAGACGTTACAACTTTAGACATTACAACTTTAGACATTACAACTTTAGACGTTACAACTTTAGACATTACAACTTTAGACGTTACAACTTTAGACATTACAACTTTAGACGTTACAACTTTAGACATTACAACTTTAGACATTACAACTTTAGACATTACAACTTTAGACGTTACAACTTTAGACATTACAACTTTAGACATTACAACTTTAGACATTACAACTTTAGACGTTACAACTTTAGACATTACAACTTTAGACGTTACAACTTTAGACATTACAACTCTAGACATTACAACTTTAGACATTACAACTTTAGACATTACAACTTCAGACATTACAACTTTAGACATTACAACTCTAGACATTACAACTTTAGACGTTACAACTTTAGACATTACAACTTTAGACATTACAACTTTAGACATTACAACTTTAGACATTACAACTTTAGACATTACAACTCTAGACATTACAACTTTAGACATTACAACTTTAGACGTTACAACTTTAGACGTTACAACTTTAGACATTAAAACTGTACTTCAACATTTACACTGTTCCTAACAGGCGAGCCTTTTGCAAAAATTGAAAAACTAATTGTCTCGTCAATCAGGTTAAGCCATTTATGGTGGCTTTTTTTTATCGTTCTAAGCGTTCCAATTACAATGGGAATCACTTTGACTTCTTTATATTTTCATAATCCAATTCTTATTTTAGACCTTTATATTTATTTTTTTCGCGTTCTCTCTTATTATTGTTGTTATTGTTATAGTTGATGTTGATGTTCTTCTTCTTATTGTTAATACAACTACTACCACTATTAGTCCTATTTGCATCATCTTCTCCTATTTATTCATCATGATCCTCTAAGAGCTATTATATTTTTTTATCTTTCCGCGTGCCAACTCACCAATCCATTTTTCTTCTTCTATATTTTTGTATTACACCATTTTCATCATTATCTCCCCTTATTCCTTAATTATCAGACTCTTTTACTTACTTCTTTTTTCAACATTTCATCTCTCTAATCCAGCCTTCGCCATAGTCTTTTCCTTCTTTCTTTGATTTCTTCTTCTTCTTCTTCTTCTTCTTTTCTTCCTCTTGTTCGTTTTTTTTCCTTATTATTATTCTTTCCCATTTCTCTCCTCTTCTTATTCTTCTCATTAGCATCCTCATAATTGTATTTCTTTGTTAGTTTTTATTCATTATTTTTTATTTTATTATTATATTTTATTTCAGTTCTCCTCCCCAGTTACTCCTCCCCAGTTTCTCCTCATCCACAATCCTATTTCCGCCTCTTTGTCATCATCATCATCATCATCATCATCATCATCATCATCATCATCATCATCATCATCATCATCATCATCATCACCATCATCATCATCATCATCATCATCATCATCATCTTAAACATCATAACTATTGTTTAAAAAACACTGGCAACCTCTAACTTTTTACTCTTCATTTAGCCTGATTTGCATATTCATCTCTATTTCCGTCCAGTTCCGCATTTCTTAAGTGATCTAAGGACCATCACCATCTTGTTTTTCAAACAACATTTTTATCCTCTCCAATTCCGACATCTTATCAATTTATTTCATTCGAACACAAACAATAAAGATCAAGCAATAGAGAAGAAACAAAGAAACTCATAGAATTAATTTATTTGTCCTGTTGAAAAAAAAAGCTATTAATAATCTGGGAATTATTTCCGTGAAATTAAACGCCAGTGTCTCCTATTTTCTTGCCATACTTTATCGCTTTCCTTCTAATCTAAATGCAATGATGCGTGTCTAATCACACCTCTCTTCTGTTTAGTCACTCATAATCACATTTAAACTCTAAGGTAAAAAAGACGCCTCACCAGAGACGCGTCTTTTCATCTGTCTGATCACCATCAAACATTGTGTAACATATGACACTGAAGAGCAACCAGACGCAAAAAGAAAGAATAAATAAGAGGTCAAGTATGTCCAAGGATGGAGTACTGTTGCCAAATCTGGGTAGGAGCTGCGAGAAATACTTTTTTCCTGGCTTGGCATTCAAAATAGACTTCGTAGCCTAGTCGGGGATGCCCTTTTCTTTTCACCGCAACCTTATTCTTACAAAAGGGGCTTATCATTATTTTCGTGGCCAGTACTTTTCTGAGCTACAATCTATTGTCTCCCTCGCCAAACTATCACGATAAATAATCGTCTAGCTGAAAGCGCTATCAATAATTTCCCCCACTCTTTATTTGTGCCTAAACCTAAGCGTAGGCTCCACTAACAAAGCTTCTATAGAATTACACACCTGTGGAAATCTTCCGTTTATCTGCTTTCCAATTGACTACAATATGGTTGTCTTCAAGTCCAACGTAAACAAGTTCTTGATGATCCGTCCCCTTAAGTAATCCAATTCACCAAATTTCCACTACTAACGATTACTACGATATTTTCCCATTGACTACTGTACACTTTTTAACTCTCATCCTCGAATGATTCCCGGCCTTGATACGTGGTGCCCCTTTTGTTAAAAAAATGGAATAGGACTATTGAGATGTATTAAACACAAATGTTACATCATCTTAAAGCAGTGATCAGTGCGGAAAGAAATTTGTGAATTGTATATTAAACATTAAATTTCCAAAAATCAATTTTCAAAAATCGGTCATGAATTCAATAGTTGTATTGAGCATTTCCTTAGCCGTAGAAGTATTAGCTAAAAAAACTGTCTTACCACTGTTTTAAATGCCTGTGCCCCCATCCGCCATGAAGTAGTTATTCGAGCGTAGAAACTAACTTTAAAGCAGTCTCGATAGGAGTGTAGGGTGGATTATTTTTAAATGTTTACAAAACGTACTTAATTGATTTTCATAACATTAGCACATGCTTGAGGACGACTTATGCGGGTCGAAAACGTGTGTGGTACTAGCGAGTTCCTATTTATGCTTGGGTGTAACATAAGATCTTTGCTCCGCCAACTCGAAATGTTGGATCCAATAAAAAAATAATAAATTGAAACTTAAACCTTCGTTAAAATCAAACCTGTATAAACAACACACACGCACACACACACACACACACACACGCGCGCACACACACACACACACACACACACACACATATATATATATATATATATATATATATATATATATATATATATATATTATATATATATTACATGATTTTCTTGGGGGTACAAAACTTTATTAAGGCAATCATGAAGGGAAGACGTATTCCTTCTGAATTCATTTTATATTAAAAAAAAGACCGATGAAAAAAGGAAATGTAGGGAAATAGGAAAAAAAAAAAAATCAAAACGAGTCAATTGACATGTTTCGCCCTCACTCATCAAAATTGGAATCGAGGGATTTATTTTTTTAGCAATTTGTTTTCCTTAATGATAAAATCTAAAAAAAGAGACGGGAGCAAGAGCAATCGTATGGCGATGAATTTTAGAGGTTGATCACGTTCAAACCCAAGAAGCAACCCTTTTGCTTACAAAGGGAAGGCTTCCTAAGGCGAACGTGAACAGTCTCCAAAACTTTTAGATGCTATACGGATATATATATATATATATATATATATATATATATATATATATATATATATATATTACTAAAAAATAAATCCCTCGATTCCAATTTTGATGCGTGAGGGTGAAACATGTCAATTGACTCGTTCTTTTTTTCTATTTCCCTACTTTTATTTTTAGTCGCTATCCATTTTCCTTATCTTCTCGGTCTTTTTGTTTTTAATATAAAATGAATTCCGAAGGAATAAGTCTTCGCTTCATGATTGCATAATATATATATATTAATAAAGTCAATTTTTCCGTGCACTTTAGTTTCAATCAAAGCAGTATAAATAACATACTAATGCACACGCACACACACACGCACACACACACACACACACACGCACACACACATATATATATAATGTTGTGGGTGAATCAACCACCAAATGGACTGTTCTATATAAATATATATATATTATATAAACCAAAGACCTTTTGATCCCAGGTGTGGATTAAACACCAGAGCTCCCGGAGTCTTTATCGTCACGTTGGTTTGTTATTTTTCCTGCGATTGTTTTACATATTATTATTGTTATTGCCGTGTTAAATTTGTTTTATTTGTTAAAGTTGTTATTGCTGTTATCTTCCTGCTGTTATTTTTGAACGGGACTTTTACCTTATTTTTTTTATTATTTTTTTCCCCTCTCTAACCCGTCGGCCATGGCGTCCGCCAGCAATGTGCCGTCGGAAGAGGACAAAAGTGGTGAACAAAAGAATGGGTGGGCAAAACCACCCAAAGTTAAAATAGACGTTAACAACTTTTTAACGGAAGCAAGGAAATGTTTGCAATATGTTACAGAGACAGGAGTTACGTTAGAAGCACCACGGCTACAGGAATTTGCCAAGAAAACGATCTCACTTTTTGTGGTAGATCGCAAGACCAAAAAATTGATCAGGTCAACAAAGGAAACTGTAACTAAATTACTGGCAACGGCAGGAATGCGTGCGGATCGTGTAACGAAATGCAGAGGCTACAATACCTGGGCCGCCCTGTTTAAAACAGAAGAAGAATGCGTCGCACTAACTAAAAAAGAAATCATTACACAAGAATACATTTTAAGAATGGAGTACCTAGGACGGAGGAGAACGACTGTTTCTATTTTCGAAGTGCCAGGGGCGGTCCCAGGTGAATATCTAGCTGCCTACCTCCTGAAATTCGGTGATATCACTGGTATAGAGGTGGACCAGTACAACGGAGTCTGGTCCTTCGACATACTATTAAACAAAGAAGCTTTCCTCGAAATACCCTACTTCCTGGAAGCGGGAGCTGAAAAACTCCCCATTGTGGTCACAGGGAGGAGGCCGACCTGCTGGATTTGTAGTGAAGTAGGTCACTTAACCTACACATGCCCGAAAAAGACCAAAACCAATGTGACAAACACAACAAACCCTAAAGAGGTGATTGTTGGGCACCTCGAACCTGAGGCTAGAACGCCAAACACAAGCAAAAAAATTGAAGTGATTAAAGAAATCACAACAGAAGAATTTGAGAAAAAATTCAACTCTGAGATGGAATCACCTAAAAAGAGAGAATGGACGCTGGTACCGTTTTCTAAATCGCCTCGTAAAACGTACGCGGATAAACTGACCAAAGAGCAGATACTAGACATTAGGACCAGTAAAGACCCGGGGGGCAACAAGTTTAAGGCCCTGCTAAAACTAAAGGACTCGCTTGATGAAAAGCGCAAGCAAAGCGAGAAGAAAAAAGAAAAAGAAAAAATATTAGATTTCCCCGAATCTCTCTTCCCCGAAAAGCCTGCCCCTCCTCCTCCAAAAGAGAAAAGATCACCCCGTAAAGCGCCACCCCTCTCTCCCGCAAACGTACCAAAAAGAGACCCAAAGTTGACAACCCTAGGCTCCCCATCCAAAAAGACCCCTAAACCGTCCCCTAAACCGTCTCCATTCTGCTCCCCAAACAATACACCCCAAAACTCCCCTCCCGCTTCCCCTATGAAAATTGACATGCCCCCTCCTCCATCACCTCGCCCTTCTACTTCTGAAAAGAAAAGACAAAGAAGTCCCTCCGTGGAAAAAGACCAGAAAAAGAAAAGACCCCCTTTTTTTCAGGGCAAAGACGTGTGTAAGATCACGGCTAATATAGAGACCATATCCAAAAATCACGTTAGAAAAGACTACCGAAACCTCTACGCGGTGAAGCAGATAAGCAAACTGGACATTACAAACCCAGAAAATTTTCCTAATGCCAAAAGACTTTTAACTGTGGTCAGAAGTCGTGAAGAGGCCAGAGGAGTTTGGACTATGCTGGAGGAAGCAAACTCTGCTTTTAATATCATTCCTCCAGCAGCCTTTTTTAGCGACTCCGACATACTTAAAATGGAGAAACTATGTGTTGGACGGGTCCCCATAAAAATCCACCCTTCACTTTATAGAGCGATTAAGTTAACATTTCCTCTAGACATCGGTGGTCTGTCCCCTGATGGGGCCATCACTAATGAGATGACCTCAGGATCATTGGGGACAGCTGTCGGTGTCTTGGCACCGTCCATGTTTGTTAAGGATACCCAACCCTAGATAGATCACAATGGCTTTAAGGTTAGCTACTTTGAATGTCCGAGGGTTGAGGGACGCCTCTCGTAAACTTCGAGTTGCACGCGACCTTCAACGCCTCGGGGTGGATATATGCTGTGTACAGGAAACGCACTTCATTCCCAGTGATTATCAGGGTGTGCTGCTTAGAGACTTCCAGCTCTATTCAGCACATTTTGATTCCCACTCGAGGGGTGTTTCCTGGCTAGTTAGACGCACTCTTGATGCTTCGTGTGACCCAGTCTATGCTGATCCAGAGGGAAGAGTGCACGTGCTGGATGTTACCGTAAAGGATGTGGCATTTCGATTTATTGGGGTTTATGCTCCCAATAGCCATGGCGAGAGGGTTTCCTTTTTTCGGGGGATTGAGCCCTTCATGAATTCGTCTCGGCGGATAGTTTTAGCGGGAGACTGGAACGCGGTCCTGGATCCCGATTTAGATCGCGGGGGTAATACTTCAAGGGCTACTAACCAGAACCGGGATGCTAAGGCGTTTCGAGACTTTATTGACAAGTTTGATCTTGTCGATAAATTTCGAAACGAAAAGCCCGGGGATGTAGTTTGGACTTGGACAGGTAGACGCGGCTCCGATCCGGTGCAACTTTCGAGTTACATCGATCGGTTCTTAGTTAAGAGAGTCGACTTAGGGCTTTTAGACTGTCCAAGTTTTCATAACATAGTTTATTCGGACCATAGGTTAGTCCGGGTTCGGGTAAACTTAGATAGCGTTAAACCTAGGATGGCTAGTTACTGGAAGTTCAACACGTCGTTGTTCGACGTGAAGGGCTTCCGGGAACAGCTTTTACTAACAATACAGAGGGAATTGACGGGAGCCATTATCGGGAATAAGTGGTGGGGAAAACTTAAACAAGTAATTAGGTCCTTCGCTGCTGATTTTAGTCATCGACTCAATCTTAGTTCTAGAGCAGCGAAAGCGGCACTAGATGATAGATTAAAAAGGGCGGTGGAGGAGGGGGATAGTGATAGTTATACTTTAATTAAGGCTGAACTGGACTCCCTGGATAACAGGAAGGACCAGGGTCTAGTAGTTAGGGCTAGGTTAAAAAGAGTGCCGAACGAGGCAACAAACATGGCCGCGTCAATGCGTGCGGAGGAGCGTCGACGTGCGACTGATCGACACATCGCCAGTGTCACATTGCCGGACGGACGAACCGTAACATCAAATGATGGAATCCTGGAGGGTTTTCGAGCTCATTTGCAGGAGCTTTTTACCATGGAGCCCGTCTGGAGATTGAGCAGTTTGACACGTATTTAGCTGACTTTTCTCGCCTTGAAGCGACCGAAGCAGCTACGTGTGAAGGTAGCATAGAAGAGGAAGAAGTCCTTGAGGCTCTGAAACAAGTCGGGCTAGACAGGACCCCTGGGATTGATGGTCTGCCTTACGAGGTGTACTTGAGGCTGTCGCCCATTTTTATTCCTTTGCTGGCCACACTCTTCAACTCCTGGTTTAGGAACGGGTCTATACCTCAGTACTTTACCAGGGGAATCATTAAATTGCTTCGCAAAGATAAAAATGGAGGGGATGGGATTAGCAATTTCCGGCCCTTAACGATGTTAAACACAGAGTTAAAGATGTTGGCCAAGATCTTAGCAAATCGTCTGCAGGTTGTTTTACATCGTCTCATAAGTCCCGAACAGACGTGTTCTGTTAAGGGCCGGACGATTCAAGATAATTTGCACGCGATACGCTTGATCATAGAGAAAGTCGACACAGAAGCCGCGCTGATCAATTTAGATCAGTCCAAAGCATTCGATAGGGTTGACCATCGTTACCTAGGGGCTGTTCTTTGCTCGGCTGGGGTTGGACCCCAGTTTCGCTCATGGATTCGCCTCTTGTATGCTAACACCGGTGCTATGGTGGAGGTGAATGGGGTGAGATCGAAGCCCTTCAGGTTAACAAGATCTATCCGTCAAGGTTGTCCGTTATCACCCATGCTGTATGTCATCGCGCTTGAGCCCTTTTTGCGTCAGCTTAGGGTGAATCCGGTCCTTCGCAGGATTACTTTGCCAGGTGGTTCTACCCCAGTAAAGTATACCGCCTATGCCGACGACGTGACTGTGCTTGTAACGAGCAATGCCGAGATTAGAGTCGTCGACATGGAAACAAGACGGTATGCACAGGTAACAGGGGCCATAATCAACCACGTTAAGTCTATTGGCTTACGTGTTGGTGCCTGGAGGGGAACGCCCCTTCAGGGGCCCTTTGGCTGGACTGATGGGCCCTGCAAGCTACTCGGCGTCTGGTTTGGCCCCGACCTCCAGCTGGAGAAAAATTGGTCGGAAGTGTTGAAAGCGGTCAAGACCACAGCTCATTATTGGTCTTTGAGAAATCTAACTTTAAAGGGTCGGGCGGAGGTATGCAATACTCATATCTACCCCCTGATCCTATACCGTCTATCAGTGCTTTCACTCCCGAAGTCCTCACTACTTGAACTAGTGCGTGCTCTTTTCGCGTTCTTATGGCGCGGAAAGCAAGCCATGGTTGCTCGGGAGATCTGTTGCCTGCATCCGTCTGAAGGCGGTCTGGGTATGCCGAATATCAAAATACGTAGACACACTCTAAGGCTGATATACCTAGACCGAATGTGTACACCTGACTTAGGGAACGGTGTCTTCTGGATGGATGACACTAAGAAAGCCTTTCCGGCTTTGGAGAGTGTGCATTCGGCTGAGGGGGAGGCACGCAGGAGGCCCCGAAACGAATGCCATTTCTATCGCGAGTGTCGACAGGCGTTGAAGTTCCTTCAACGGGTGAATGAAAGCCTCTCTGACACCCGGCTGTTGTCTCGCAAAGCACTATATAGGGTTTTAGTGAGGGGATCTGTCCGAGACGAAAAGATTGAGGAGTTCGGTTTCACGAATGAGGAGCGTCGCTCGATGTGGCCTTGGGCGCACGGGCTGAGCTGTTTCGATAACTACGAGGCATCGCTCACCTGGCTGGTAATCCGAGATGCCCTCTGGGTTCACAAAAAACTTTTCATAGCGGGTTTTACAATGACACCTAGTTGTGTCTGATGCGGAGAATGGGAGGAAGACCTAAGCCATGCTTTCTTCCGCTGCGCTATCGTTCGACCGTTATGTGAGTTAGTTGAGAGCTTCACGGTTCGCATACTGAACGGGCGTTTTTTTGTGCTGGATGCGGTTTCCCCGTGCTGCAATTGGGCGCCGAGTATGAAGAAAGAGGAACGTTATGTTTTTCTGTGTTTGCTAGCTGTTATGAGAGGCGTGATTTGGTCGACACGACAGAAGGAGGTTTACGGAGATGAGACCTTCACTGCTCCCCAGCTTGTTCTCATGTTCAAGCATCGGTTGAAAATGCGAATTAAGCTGGAGAAGGTGAAACTCACTCCTGTGAATTTCAACGAAAGGTGGGTGAAAGCTTCGCGACTGTGTAGAGTGACTGGAGCTGGCCTTGAATTCGTTTCTGATTTGATTTAGGTCAAAAAGGATTTTGGGTATCCTGAACTAACAAGACATCAGTATCGGACCGATTAGTTTAGTATGGGTTAGTTAGGCTTTATTGTTTGATTTTTTAACTTAGCTAGAGTATGTATGTGTTCATCGTCCCAGTCCCTCTTTTAGTTTGCCCTTGTCCCCCCCCTTTTTCCCCCACCTTAGGTTCGATAACCCCCATTCCCGACCCCAATTAGGTGACGGATGGACTACTTTGTCAGTGATGCAGGTCGTCTTTGTGGTGTTTATTCAATAAAGTCAGTTTTCGTGTGGACCTGCGTCTTTTCGACTGACAAAGCTTTCTATCTGCCACAATTAGTAGTGGGGGGCTCTTTTACTAACTACTATTTTTTCATTGTAAATATTTCATTCTTTTTGTATATAAAATTTTTAGCCCCAACCCCCCCACAACATGTATATATCATTTTTCGGGTTATAATTAGGATTCCCATAGAGTGATTCTGGTATTCTGGTGAAAGTCTAGTTAAGTTAACTTTATGTTAGATAGGTCCACATTAACCCCCCCTATTTTTGGCCTTGTGCCACATTTTGTGTATATTTATGCAAATAAATATTAACACCATAGCGACTCTCGCCTGCTCGATGACGTTTACTACTCTTTTCAGTTGTTCTCTTTTCTTTGTGGCTTATTGCAAGCCATAACACTGGCGACATTGGATTCGGAGAACGCAATCACGTTTAAAAACAGTGTTCTAAAAAACTAAACACTGACAACATTGGATTCAAGGAGCATACTAAAATCGAGACCAGTAACGACATTGAAAAAAAATACTCGCGTTGAAATAGTATAGTAAAAATACTAACAACGTCGAATTCAAATGTTATCAAGACTAAGGAAGTGTCTAACATAACACTTGCAACTGAAAGATTCACGGTAACTAAAATAAATAAATAAATAAAACGCAGATCATTACGGGGGAAAAAGAGTTGAAAAGAAAAAAGTTCGTCACGACTTAGAAAGGTAAATTTTTATACTTTTGGCAAAAAAATTCGTCACTTGTGGTTTTCGCTACTAAAATCGGGCGTTATTTTTTTTTCTCTGGAGAAAAATATACACTTGATTTTTTTTTCTTTAGACAATGAACTTTTTATATATTTATGTTTTTTCTGTTCGGTTTATTGTCTGGAGGAAGAAATAAGAAAGTATAAAACGGTTTTGTAAAATTCAGCAAACGTTTATAAATTGCTAATGCTGACAAAGCAAAATGGACAAATTGAAAGTAGCGTTGGAATATTTGTCTAAGTTGCATATCGATACCGTAAAGTGCCAGGTACGATTCGAGGAACAGCAAAAGAAATTGCAAAAACAGTTTGCGGAATGTCAAATACGAACCGAGGAACAGCAAAAAGAAGTTCAAAACAGTTAGCCGAACGTCAATTACGAACAGAGAAATTGCTTGTAGAAATTGTTAAGAATAATGCGAACGCGGAAAGCAATTCAGCATTTTCTCAGAATACAATATGGACCGCGATAGACAATTTTAAATACGAGGAAGAGGAAAAATCATTCGAAGCATATTTTCGGCGTTATGAATATTTTTTTAATATTGACTGCCGCAACTGGTCTGATCAAAAGAAAACCAAACTTCTACTACGAAAATTGGAAACAGCAGAGCATGATAAATTCGTGGATTACATCTTGCCTCGGAAAACAGCAGATTTATCAATCAATGAGACGGTAAATTTGTTAACAGAACTTTTCTCGCCGAAAACGTCTCTTTTCCATAAGCGTTGGAGATGTTTGAATGTGGTAAAAGAAGATAATGACGATTTTGCTACCTACACAGCTGTAGTGAACGAACACTGTGCTGACTTTAAGTTGTCTGAACTAACAGCAGACAATTTCAAATGTCTTGTGTTTGCGCAAGGGTTAACCTCGGGAAAAGATGCGGAAATTAGGCGGAGAGTCCTTACAAAATTAGAAAATGAACCGAACTTAACACTTCAAAAATTGACTGAGGATTGTCAAAAAGTAGAAATTATAAAAAAAGATGCAAGAAATATCGAAACAGGCATCACGAATATAAAAAAGTAACTAAGAAAAAACCGTCGAAATGGCACACAGACACTAACCACCGAAACTCAGAAAAAGTAAAAGCACCGAGCGCTTGTTTCAGATGTGGTGGAATACATTGGCTAAAGGATTGCCCATTTTTAACAAAACGATGCCATTTATGAAATAAGATCGGTCATAAAAGTTCGCACTTAGGAAAACTCAGAATAGAAGCCGTGTACGTCAGACCAGAAGTAAGGACGTCGTAGATGAAAATCTACGCAAATATGTTACGGTTAACATTTTCGGCAAGGCTATTAAATTCCAATTAGACAGTGAATCGGATCTTTCAATAATAAATCTCAAAACGTGGAAAATATTGCGAAAACCAACAATGTTAAAAACTAACAGAACGGCGACGGCCGTTAATGGTACAAAAACTCATTTTGAAGGCGAATTAATTACAAATGTCACTTTACGGGGGAAAACAAAAAAAACTAAGATTGTATGTGGTAAAAGATAGTGAGAACCTGTTCGGTTCTGACAGCATGGAGTTTCGTCTCTGGGATTTTCATATATCCACATTCTGCAAGAAAATAGATACCCGCCCAGCAGAAACGGAGAAACTCATAACTTGTTTTAAAAAATAATTCACAAACGTATTTACTCATGGCCTGGGGAGATGTACAAAAATGGCCGCAGATTTTAAGTTGAAACCTGGCACACAACCGGTTTTTAAAAAGAAACATAATGTCCCGTTCGCTTCTCTGAACAAAATAAATCAGGAACTAGACATTAAAAAGCATCGGTATACTGGCTAAAATTGAATATAGTGAGTAGGCTGCTCCGATAGTTTACGTAAAGAAAAGGTCCGGGGAAATTCGCGTTTGCGCCGACTTCGCGACCGGACTCAACGGATCCTTAGAAGATGTTCACTATCCATTACCTAGTCCAGAAGAAGTGTTTACGAAATTAAATGGCGGCAAGTTTTTTTCTAAGATCGACCGAAACGACGCTTACCTGCAGATTCCGGTAAACGACAAAAGCGCTAACCTCCTCTGCATTAACACTCCTCGGGATTTGTACAGATACGAAAGACTCGCGTTTGGTATGACGGTGGCACCTGCAATATTCCAGCAATTAATGGGTACTATGCTGACCGGCTTGGACACCGCAGTCGCATATCTTGATGACATTATCATAGCGAGCAAAAGCAGGGAGGAACATGGAAAACATATCAGACGAGTATTCAGTCGAATACATGCTTATGGATTTAAGATCAAAGCAGATAAATACGAGTTCTTTTTACAAACAATTAAATACCTGGGTAAAATAATCGATAAGGATGGCAGATTCCCAGACCCAGATGGGGCTATCGCTATTAAAGAAATGCCGGCACCAGTAAACATAACTCAATTGCTGAGTTTTTTTAGGTTTGGCAAATTATTACCAGGGGTTCATCCTAAATATGCACAAATTGCGCGCACCACTTAATGAATTGCTGAAAAAGGATAATGCTTGGGAGTGGACAGAGGATTTCCAGGCATCATTCCAAGAAATAAAGAGAATCCTGACTTCAAAACTATTCCTAGCGCATTTCAACCCGCAGTTGACATAATAGTAGCTAGCGACGTTAGTCAATATGGCATCGGGGCGTGCATGCTACATCGAATGCCGGATGGCTAAAAACAGCCTATTGCTCTCTTGCCAGCGGAAAAGACTTATTCTCAGATCGAGAAAGAGGCCCTAGGAATTATATTTGCAGTTTCAAAATTCCACCGGTTCTTGACGGACGACATTTTTTTCTACAAACCGACCATAAGCCGTTGATATCCATTTTTGGATAAAAAAGGACTTCCTGCATTCACTGCGAACCGAGTATTAAGATGAGGACTATTCTGCTGAACTATAATTTTACAATTAAATTTCTCCCCTTAAAACAACTAGCCCATGCAGACGGTCTATCGAGACTGATTCCTGCCAAAATGGAACCTCTTGAAGATTCAGTAATCGCGGCACTACGTATTAATAGTGATGTAAAAACCATGATAAACAATATTATCCGCGAACTGCCGGTCACACTTCAGGATATTAAGTCAGAATCCCTAAATGACAATTTCATTCAAACCACGAAGTAGAAATTAGCACTGGGTGACACCAGTTCAGACATTTTTTCTGGTTGCGACGAAATACTGTTATACGGTGAAAGGGTTGTCATCCCCCAAACTCTTCTAAAAAGAATTCTCAGGGATTTTCACATGGGGCATCCAGGAATAAACAGAATGAAAAGCCTAATGAGAAGTTTTGTTTATTGGCCAGCTATGGACCAAGATATTACCAACATGGTAAACAGATGCAAAGGCCGTGCTTTGGCTGCAAAAGCGCAACCGATAACATATAAACCTTGGCCTAAGGCTGAACAACCATGGTCGAGGATCCCCATCGATTATGCGGGACCTGTGGAGGATTTTTACTACCTGATAGTAGTTGACTCTTACTCTAAATGGGCAGAGGTACTAAGATGCAAAACACCGACCACGACAGCAACAACAAATTTTTTATTGGAATTGTTTGCTCGGTTTGGGGTTGTAGACTGTCTGGTTAGCGACAACGCTACACAGTTCACCTCGACAGAGTTCAGAGAATTCTTCGAGACGTATCAAGTCAAGCATATTAGGACATCCCAGTACCACGTCAGAAGCAACGGCCAGGTCGAACGCTTCGTCAATCCGCATTAAAAAATGCGTCCGGTACACCGACAGAAAAAACCCTTCAGCAATTTCTGCAGGTTTACAGAATCACGTGAAATCCGATCAAACCAGATGCGGGATCCCCAGCAGAAATCATGTTTGTACGGAAAATAAATTCCGTATTTGATAAACTGCTACAAAAAACACATAGTACACAACAGAACCTCTACAATGCCAACGAAACGGTTTAACAGCGGAGATAACGTGTGTTTTATACATTTTAGAAATGACGTTTCTTTTTGAGAACAGGGCACGATCTTACGAAGAATCGGTCATGTTACATACATCATTCAGGGCCCAAAGTTCCAACATAAGAGGCACCTGAACCAAATCAGGACACGTTTCTATAAGGGTCAAGAAGAACCACCGCACGGGAAAAATTGACTCACGGTCTTTAAGGTTTGGTTTCCATCTTAGCTCGAGCATTTTATTACTTACAAGAAGTAACTTGTTTGGAAAAAAAATAATCGCATGAACATCTTAGTTTCTATTTATGTGTTTATTTTACTATTATATATTGGGTACAATATAATAATCAGTAAAGGGTTTGCCTAATAATAATAAATGCGAAATTTGCCAAAACGAAATATATTTATGCCTAGCTTACGACCAGACCAGCTGGGTAACCTGCAAGTATATATATATATATATATATATATATATATATATATATATATATATATATGTTGTTTTTTTCCAAACGATAAATACGGTTAAATAGTGGTTTCGCCTCAAAGCTCATTTTTTATTTGCTTAAAAAGTCTCTCATAATTTGTAAGAACGTATATAACATTTTATTTATTTTATTTATTATTTTTAAAACAGTTATCTACGTACACGCGAGTTTCAAGGTAACTACCTCTAATCAGCGTAGCTTGACTGTTTCTAGGAATCGAACTCCAGACCATGTTATATATATATATATATATATATATATATATATATGAATATATATATATATATAACTACTTAATTTACTCACATAAAATTAATATACGAAAGTATAGATTTATGCGTAAACTTTAAGTATTTACTTCAAAAGTGCTCAATACGTATGTAGAGTTAGTTAGTACTTTATAAAATATATATGGCGATTAAGCTACGCTGAATATTCTGCGTTTCATCCACACTAGGACTATATATATATATATATATATATATATATATATATATATATATATATATATATATATATATAGATAGATAGATAGATAGATAGATAGATAGATAAATTGACCTGTTGTCCCATTTTTAAAAGATGGAATCGCCCGACTCCGAATATAAGATTCCCGTCAGCACGGCCGGACGGTCCACAGAGTTTTATATATATGCTTTTCTCGCTGCACTGATGAGTTGTGATACAACGAAACAGTACTGTATGTGGATGACTATTAAAGCCCCCCCCTCTTTGGTTTGAGCACTTTTCAAATATGTTTTAACCCGACGCGTACTTGTCAATTACAGTGTTACAAATGCACTTTCACCCGATGCTTGGTTTGGCCACTGACCGTTTGTTTGTTAACAAATTAGCAGGTTGGGCACTGTGAAGCGATGGGCAAGTTCTTATTTAACAGGCACATAAAGAGGGACATTTGCGGGCACCGATTCGTAGTCTTCTGAGTAGAACAGCCGACTGTTAACTCGATGGTTGTAGCTTCGATCCACAGGTGGGGATGGGTACTTGTCTAGCCCCACTGATGAATTTTGTGACAACGAAACAGTACTGTATGTGGATGATATATATATATATATATATATATATATATATATATATATATATATATATAAACTCTGTGGACCGTCTCTCTTTCTCTCTTTCTCTCTCTCTCTATATATATATATATAAATATATATATATATATATAAATATATATATATATATATAGTGAATCTTGTTAATTAATTGCCAATGTAGCCGTTTTATTGCCTATCTAATATATTAAAAGTTTAGTTTTATATTATGTCTTTAAAATACTTTTATCAAAAAGAAATTTGAGTAGAATCTTTAAATTAACAATAAATATCTATTGCGATTATTTCGAAAATTATGGAAGGTATGAACCTAGACTAAACTAAATATAGTTTACTTTATTAAGCTGAACACTTGTATAACAAAATTCATGAGATAGTTTTACTAGTGTAGTCCATCCGGATGTATATAACATACACGTAATTAACGTTATATATATATATATATATATGTATATATATATATATATATATATATATATATATATACATATATATATATAGTGAGTTTTTGTGGTTTATGTTCTTGGCGTCATCCTGTTTGTTTCATCATTAGTTTTCGAATATCGATTTTATCCGTTTTCAAAAGAAAATATGAATATTTTCGTAATAACAATTCAGATATCTTTTGACTCTCTTTCATAGTGCAAAAACTATTACAAAAGAGTGCGCATGCGTAAAAAGCGATGACTATAAATGTAAATGGCGAACATGAAAACAAAAAAAAACGTATCCCGACTTGTAAATAAATTCAAAATGTCTGCCGTCTAAGCTTTTAGCCGTTTCTCGCAGGAGATACGAAATTCGCCATGAAAAATCATCTGGAAAGATAGACCATCATTCCAGGACGGATTAAACCATCAACGGAAGTTACTGAGAAATCATTTTTTTTTTCTATTTCATCGCGTTTTCTTTTATTTAGCAATAGTAAACGATCGATTGAAGATAATGTATAAAAGACGAAGCAGTTATTGCTGATATTCCCCAGAGACTAGCGTTCTTTGAATCGATCATAAACTATGGAGCGATAGCCGATGGAATTCTTTAAAAGCCATAAAATTGGAAAATAGAATTAAAATACAAAAATTATATTTTCGTTCAGCATGTGAATGAGATTATCTGAAAAACGTATTCATTTTCACTCTTATTTGTATTTTTTTTTTACATAGGCATCACCACTTATCAAGGCCAAAAAGCCACTCGAGGATAAGGGTTAAAGAGTGTACAGTATAAATTGGACAATATAGTGACCGTTAGTAATGGAGATTCGGTAAATTTGTTAACTTATATGGAACGGCACATCAAATTTATTTTCACACTTGTATGACCCAATATAGAGTAGTGACCGTTCGGCGTTGCCTGGAGTTGCCTGGCATTGCCCAGTGTTACCTGGCGTTGCCTGGTCCTAAAATGCGATTAAATATTATAGTGCAATTCATACAGATTTTTTAGTATACACTGCTGATCAAAAATTTAAGACCACTTAAAAATCTTTAAAAAGAAACACCCTTTTTAAAGATAGATTTAAAACCTTTCCGACTTAAGTTTACTAATACTACAATCTAAAAGGTTATGGAAACAAAAAGCTACATTCCAAAGATTTATTTTTAAAATTTACATTTTTATTAAATTAGTCTTTTTACACATGATCGAAATTTTAAGACCAGAGAAACAAATTCTATCAAATTGTACAAAACTTGTATGAAAAGTGTATGAAAACATGAAACAAACTTAATAATGAGTTCTACCTCCACTGCTTTTGATGACTTCAAAATTTCTTTGGGGCATCCTAGAAATAAGGGTTTCCATTAAGGTGCGGGGGATCTTGTTCCAGTTTCTGAAGATGGCTACACGAAGTTCACTTTTTGTTGAGTATTGTTTGCCATTTCGATAAACCTATCTTGTCATCCATCCCCAAACATTTTCAATTGAGTTCGTGAGCATGCAGGTGTCCCAAGAGATGCACTCCATTTTCTGGTAGGAAGCTCAAGGTCCGTCTTGCAGTGTTGAATGCATCATTATCCTGTTAAAATAATCATCCATCCCCACACAAACGATAACCCTCCATCATCGAAGATGCTTTTTGTAGCATGCTAACATAATCAGCTGCTGTCTGACGACCCTGTAGCACCTTGAGCTCCATCGTCCCTCTGTAAGAAAAGGCACCGCATACCATTACGGACCCTCAACTAATATGACGCGTGGAAAAAAATTTCAAGGGGCATATTTTTGTCATGCCAATATCGCTGGAAGCCATCAGGACCATCTAAATTGAATATTTTTCTCATCAGAAAACAGGACTTTCACTTCTCAACATCCCAGGTTTGGTATTCATGACCAAATATTAAAATGTCCACTTTGGGACGTGGAAGCAATCGAGGAATTTGTTTACGCTTTTTATTTACCATGCCGTTTTGTTGTAAGTGTCGTCTGATAGTTATTGGACTGCAATCAGCATTTGTAACCGCCTTAATTTGACTAGAAGAAAGGCCTCTGTCATTCATAACAACTGATCTGATTTTCTTACTCAATGCAGGAGAAATTTTGTGGGGGCCTACCTAACGATTTTGCTTTTCCATAATTATCAGTGTTCTTTAGAAAGTTACAAATAACAGTTTTACTGCGATTTACCTTAGCTGCTATCGTTCGCTGTAAAAAAACCTTGCTCAAGGAATCCTAGAATTCGAGAGCGCTCAACTTCGGTTGGTTCTTGTTATAGGGATAAATGGTAATAAGAACGAAGGAACCCAGGATTTTTTTAGAAACGAACATGCATTCACATAGATTACAGGCAAAGCGAATTTCGCGTGTGCAATCTCTGACTGCGGGCACCGGTACTCGATATCGGAAGTGACGTCACCAGAGGAAGAGCCGTCATGAGATAGTCCATTAATCCCGTGATAGCTAATCTCTAACCGAACTAAAAACATTAGAATTACCATAAATCTAACAATTTATACCCTTGGTCTTCTAATTTTGATAATGTGTAAAAAGCCTAATTTAATAAAAATGCAAATGGCTAAATAACATTTTTGTAATGTACCTTTTTGTCTCCATAACCTTTTAGATTACAGTATTAGTTAACTTAAGTCGGAAGAGTTTAAAATCTATCCTTAAAATGTTTTTTTTTTAAAGATTTTTAAGTGGTCTTTAATTTTTGATCAGCAGTGTATCTATAAAAGTGTGAATGTGTGTGTGTGTGTTAGGAGACTTTTCAACCTATATACTCAACAGAATTTTTATCTATTAACCTGAAATTTGGAATATAAGGTACCCAGACATATAGCAAACTTTTTAATCTGTTTTCATCCGAAGAAAAGGGCCGCTAAGGATAAAATTAAAAAAAATTAGTACGTGGGGTCATCTGAGTTTTATCTGCTTGCTAACTGTTTTATGAATGCGCATGCGTGAATCGTTCTCATGACAGGTTCTTTATGCTACGAATAAGTAGGTTTGAAAACAGTTTTTAAAGATCGTGTCAGGTTAGCCTAATAGTTATCCTACTTATCGACGCACTGCCTTTAGGATTTTGTTTCCATCTTATCTCAAGTTCTATTAAAATTACGAGAAGGAAACTGTTTAGAAAAAAAAACCCCAAAAAAACATAACACTCACTTGCATATGTCTCAGTTTCTGTGTGTATTAAAATATAATAGTATGTGTATTTTGCGATCGGGCAAAAAGTCCAATTATTATAAATTAATTTTTTTTATTGATTATTATATTGTACCAAATGTATAGTAATGATTTCAAAAGTAAAAAAAAGTGAGTTGGGTGCCATCAGCTATGATTGAAACCAAAATATCTAACATTCTTGTGATATTTTCTACCATAAGACCTAAAGACAGGCGGATAATAGAACTTTAAACAGCAACGCACTTAAATGTATAAATGTGTATTTACACATGCATACAGAAGTACTTTAAGATGACTTATGCCTGGCATGTTCCGATTTTTCAATTTTGACCATTTACCAGCTATTTGTACGACTAAAACCCAAATCGAATTAATTTCACACGTCCAAATCCACTATATATCAAGTTTCACGTCTGTAGAACGAAAGTTTTCAGGATAGATTGTAGAGGGTGCAAATTGCACACGACCACATATTACTCATAAATTAATCAATCATTTTTTATTTAAACCATTGTAAACCATTTGCTATATACAGCGGTGCCAAAAAGAATGCCCACACTTGTTATTTTTTCAAAAACCGCAAATGTAAGCTCAATTAAATGTAACGGCTTAAACAGCCTTATACCTCATTTGTTCCGCCTTTTATACATCTATAATCTTAGCGGATAATTGAAGCCTTCTAGTGTTCTTATCAATTTAAAACGTAACTTCAAATTGAGGAGGCAAAAAGAAACTCAGCACATTAGAAAATTGTTATTTAAATGTAACGTTAGACTTTAATGCAACACATATACAAAGAAACACAATGAACTAGTTAATATTAAGTACCATAGCCTTTCTGCAAATTGAGAGCCTGCAATCTTTTGGGCATTTCTTGAATTAGTCTGCGGCAATACTCCGGTGAAAGCGCATACCACTTCTCTTAAATATTTGTCAAAAGATCTTCCAGGATTGAAATTTTACCCATGCGCAGATGTTCCTTGATGTAATGACATATGTTTTCGATTGGGTTGAGGTTAGGAGATTGTGCAGACTAATCCAAACATGGAGTATCATGCTATTTAAGGAACCTTTTGACATTGCCACTGTGTTAATGGAAGCATTATCCTGTATGAAGATAAGATAATCATCCAAATTTCGGCTAAAATAGGGTGGAATTAATTCGACCTTGTTAGCGAACTATAGGTCCTGGACCATTGGACCTAATAACGCCTCACACCAAAACCAAACTTCCACCTCCTTGCAGTGTTGAAACTGTGTACATATGATAAAAACTATTCGTCCTTCATCCGACAGACGTATTGCCTACCATCACTGCCTAGCCTATTGGATATGCTTTCGTCGCAAAAAATCATTTTCGATCAATATGAAGAGTCCTAATCTTCATTGCATCTTACGAAGTCCAGACGGTGCTTTCTGTTCTTGACAAAAATCATTGGCTTGTGTCTTGCCTAGCAAATCAAATTAAATCAATCTGTTCTTAACTGTAGAAAGAGAGCAATTTTAACAGGATTACACTGTTGTTAGAATTGGGAAGCCATTCCAAATCTGTTTTTGAGGCTGCAGACTTTGATAGCATTGTCTTCCCTGTAAGAAGTAACTCTAGTCCGGCCAGATTTAGGGGAATCAGGAACATTGCCGGTGTTTTGGTGCTTTTGCACAGTCATTCGTACTCTTTTCTCACCATATTTTTATCTGCGGCCGATTTCTCGATTCGAGAAACCAGAAAGATGGAGGCTAATGATCCCCTAACGATCTCTAAAAGTCGAGGCATATGGACTAAAAGTTACGTTGTATATCCTGAAACAACACAACAATCACGATTAGAGATGCCTTGTTTTCTAAAAGGCGGATATTTTAAACTGTTTTTAAGCTAATTTGTTGCTGCGGACTTTCTTTTTACCTTCTCGATTTGAAGTTATTGACGTGAACACTAGGATACTTCAATTAAAAGTCAAATGTAAACAGGTAAAATTATAGAGGAATACAAGGCGAATCAAATAGGGTATAGGTTGTTTAAACAGTTACATTAAATTTGGCTTAAATGCGCAGTTTGTGAAAAAGCATGACAAGTGCAGGCTTTTTGGCGCCACTTTATATACATGTATGTTACTATTACGTGTGTGTAAACTTATATCATAAATAGCATCATATACGTTTTCAGTATTTACTTGAAGAGTGTTTTATAGGTTAGTAAAGCTACATAATTGTATGAAAACATGTGTATGACAAGTAAAGTACACAAAAAGTTTCCGGGATGGTTTGTGTCTTTGACATTTCGAGATAATATCCCTTTGTCAAAAAGAAGTAAGGTGTAAAAACACCGATGAGTGTTTAAAAAGAAAGATACCGCCATGATAATGAAACGGAAAGATTAATACACACACACACACACACACACACACACACGAACGCGCGCGCGCACACACATACACACACACATATATATAATGATTTATTATAATAATTATTAAAAACCTACACCAACTAGTGTTTCCTTCTTTTTCGGAATCATCAGTCCTCAACGATAAGAAACAAGTTTCTTAAAAGGGACTGACATAATTATTTAATACAATACTTATTAAATACCTACAAACACTAGTGTTTCATCAATTCGCGAATCATTAATGCAGGGTGTTACACCAGTCGATAGACTCGAACCCGCTTGTGCGTTTCCGCGCATACTCGGCACACTCGGCGATAGGAGCCATCTCTGGTTTCATAAGCAAGAAATGCTGTTGAATTGTAAACATTTATTTCTTTTTTATAAATGCTTTTAACGTTTGTCAGAGTGATCGAATTATTATATAATGATCTGCGCATAAAAGCTAAACTGACCGACTTTAATTTAACTGAAAGTGCTCAACGATAAGAAACGCGTTTCTTAAATTGGCTGACATAATTATTTACTATAATAATTATAAAATACCTACGGACACTAGCGCTTCATCAATTCGCGAATAATAATAATAATAATAATAATAATAATAATAATAATAATAATAATAATCTTACTACTACTACTACTACTACTACTAATATATATATATATATATATATATATATATATATATATATATATATAAGAAACTCAATTTACACTCTGGAAATTAGAATTTAAACAATGTATGAAAACATGTCTATAGCAAGTAAGTCTCTCTCTCTCTCTCTTTCTCTCTCTCTCTATATATATATATATATATATACACACACACACACACACACACACACATATATATATATATATATATATATAAACCATGTGTGTATATGTGTGTCTATGGGAATGATAAGCATTTATAATTGTACAGGCTTCTGCTGCTATCAAGATCGCCATTAAATTTATTTCACGTATCTTCTAAAGAGGGTAAATATTCTGCAAAGAATTGAAATCGAAATACAATTTTTGCTGTTAAGAAAAGAGACGAACTTTTCGCAATAACATTGGGATAACAAGAATCAAGCATCTTTAGTCTAGAAGGAAAGCCTAATTTAGAAAACAAACATTGAATTAGAGAATGAGATAATCTTGTATATAATAAAAGAGGCATATCTGCGTCATCGTCATAACCTACAAAGGAAGTAACTCAAATCTCTCCTCCTCTCCCATAAGTCCTCTTACGACCCCATTCTACACCGCGTGCATTTATAAATTTTCCCCTTTTCTGGGTCTAAGCCGCCATTTGTTGAGTTGTAATAAATAAGGCAAACTTTGAACTAAATTCAAACTGCTCTAAACATTTTATCTTGGAGTACTAAATGTTTTTCCTATAGATGTTTGTACTTTTTGTCCAAAATATTTCAGTTTTGGCTTGTTTTGAAATCGTTCTTGAAGCCAGCTGATGTAAGCTGCTATCAAGAACGAACGGATTCCAGAATAAAGGTTTGTATTATCAATATAAATGCTGATTGTCTGAATAATAATCTTTGGAAGGCTATTTCTATAGAGAAGAAAAAGTTGGACCAAGAATAGAGCAATAAAGAACATCGCATGGATAAGACACGGAAACAAAGATACTCCACGAAGAGTTACTCCCAAACTTCGATCAGAATGAAGGCCCTAACAATGTCAATAACTTTACCATCGATACCATAACATCGAAATTTATGTAGAGGACCAATATACTGCAGTCTGTTGAATGCTTTCGTAATTTCAAGCGTAGTTATCTTATCCTCACCAGAATTATCTATAAACCATCGGATCTGTTCAGTTACAACAGTTTGTATATGAGGTATTGAACGAAAACTAATAAAGCTATAATGAACATCACTAAAAAGGCCGAGACTTCCAAGAAAATGAACAAGCCTATTGAACTTTTGTTTATACTGGTGTTCTTTGTACACATCAGTTTGTTATATTTTGGAAGTATTCATACTTCAATCATTATTTATAACTGTTTCCAATTATATAAAGTGGTTCTACTTAACGCAATACATACAATCGCATCCTTTAAAAATGATAATGCAAAAGTATTTTATTTTATTATTGGAAAACATTGAAATGAGTAGACCAGAATAATAGTTGACCGAAACGTCGTGAAATAGCAACAACTATAAAGATGAGGATAATAGTTCGCAAATAAATAAAATAAAATAAATGCAGAAGTATTGTTAACCCTTTTTTTGTATTGTTATTTTATTTAAAATATTATTGGATTATTAACATTTTGAAACGAACACGGGAACCCAAAAAGAATGTGAAAAGAAGAGAGCGCCCGCGTTATAGACTGGAAGATAGGGAAAAAGAGAAAAGAACACGCAAAAAAAGTTGAAACGGCCGAATTAAAATATATATATATATATATATATATATATGTGTGTGTGTGTGTGTGTGTGTGTGTGTGTGTGTGTGTGTATATATATATATAGTATTTTATAAAATATATATGGCGATTAAGCTACACTGAATATGGTTAAAATTCTTCCTGTTTATTTTCGGGGGATCGGCGAAATGACAGAACGCCTATTATTTTGGAAGTGGGTAAAATTCCTCTTGTTTTTTTCTACCTCGATGAAGGGGCGAGGTTGATTTTCCCTCTCTGGTATGAAAAGCTCTACCAGTTGTCTGGAGCCAGTCAAAAAAAGAAATTGCTTTGAAGAGTTTTTTTAAGGGTATCCAAATACCCCTGGTATACTGAGAGAGTTGGGTCACACCTGTGGTCCTGGTTTGAAAATGATACGCCGAATTTCTGTTTTTTTTGTTTCTGTTTTTTTTGTTTCTGTTTTTTAAGTGAAGGACATATCTCTGGTGTTTCATTATTCATGTAATATGTATGAATTTTATATAATTTATGTTGATATGATTTGGTGTTTTATAAATTTATTTAATAAATGACAAGTTGGGACTGGGAGGTGTGTGATACTATAAAGTGGCCTGGGGCGGATTTCAGCCACTAAGTGCTGAGAGGGGGGAATAGACAAAGGAAGAGGAAATAGCTTAGAATAAACAAAGAAATCGGAAATATGCTACAATCAACAATAGATAGGCAATAGCTTAGAATAAACAAAGAAATCGGAAATATCCTACAATCAACAATAGATAGGAAGTAGCTTAGAAGAAACAAAGAAATCGGAATTATCCTACAATCAACAATAGATAGGAAATAGCTTAGAATAAACAAAGAAATCGGAATTATCCTACAATCAAAATAGATAGGAAATAGCAAACAATAACAATAGAAACCTACTGATAAAACAGGGAAGAGCAACTTCCGGTAGACAGGGTGGGGTGGGCGACCTGAGAGACGAAGACAGAGGAGACAGGCAGTTAAGATCTAGATGCGCTAGACGGCGGATGGAAGTTGGACAATTTTAGAGTTGACTGTGAAACAGAGATAGACGAATGTAACATCAATAGAACGATCCAACAGTCAATTTATATGTGAACATTGGCGTTTGTGTTTTCCTTTCTTTGTTCATATTTTTATTTTGTGAACCGCGTGTGTTCTCATCGACAGTCGCCAACGGGAAAAGGACCATAAGAGGAATAGAGGAATAGTCGAACGAAAAATCGTGAGGCACACGTAGGGTTACATTACTATAATTGTTGCAAACACGCAATATGGTCGCATGAAATCTTTTTATGGTTTTGACGTAATACTCTTTAACCACAAAATATTATCAAACATAGTATATTCCAACAAAAAAGTAACCTGGCATGTTTATTATGTGCAAATATAGGAAACTCGTGAACATCATAGAACTTAAACTGCCTCATGACAAGAATGTAAATAATGCACAATTGTGAAAGTATGAACGATACAAAGTTCAGTGATGCTAGGTGGCAAACTATTCACTTTTATATAGCCGATTTATTGATGACAAAATGAAAGGATTGTCATTAACATTCGGTCTGAGTCATAGGAAAGTGACTAAAGTTCTAAAGGAGACCCCAAAAAACGGTGGAAAATGCAAGCAATTGGATATGGCTCATCGTTATCATATTATGTTAATACGGAGATTCTATGGATGACATTGGTTTCCTCGATATTTTCCACGTCAGAATTCTTTCTGGTAACTCATTAGGTATTCACAGTAGGGACTACGTGAAGGTTGCCAACATCCTAAGTGAAAGTAATTTTTTATGGAACAAACTGGATTCGAACATAGACCGTGTCAATTAACCATTTGCTCATCATCATCACCCCCATTGGATACGGCTAAAAGAAAATAGGGGTGAATGGAATGAAATGTGAAACGATGTTACGTCAACACACTAATAGATCTAATAGGTGAGCAATCAGTGAGCACAGAGAATCAGTCCAGAAGAAGGCCTCGCAACGGAGCGCATTCTCTCCTGATGACCCGATGTAAGTGAACGTGTATGTGGAATCATCTGCTGGTAATATAAACATACAATGTTTCTTCTTGTTTCCATATACAAATATGTGTGTTTTCTGTTAATCTCTCGCCATGTTTGAGCTTTTCTAAGTGCCTTATAATAATGGCAAGTGTTTTTCAAGCGGAGATTCGAAATGCGAAATATTTCTTGGTACTTTTGCAGCGAAGTCCCTTTTTTTCCATAGCTGTTAAGTCGGTATATTTCGACAGCGTACGTAAACCGCCGAAATATGCCACGCGATAAACAGATTTTAACACGCCTAAAAAATTACGATTAAAAACATTTATCGTATAGTAATTCCAATGAATAAAATGGAAACACGAAATTAAAAACAAATCAACTTTTGTGAATAAATATTTATTGTTGATGAAATACTGAGTAGCAAGAAATGAAATACTACTGTTTCAAGATTTGTTTGGGGTGTGGTATAATAAAATATTTTTTTTATGACACAAAGTTTAGTTTTTTATTTTGTTCATTTTGTTTTTTCTCTGTTAAGGTAAGTGAGTAGGTTATTTTTCTTAGGTGTGGGGTTATGATTATCTGCCGGGTATTGTTAAGCAAGTACTCTTTGCAAATATCTTATAGGAATTGTTTTCCATTAGTCACGAACCGATTACACACTCTCACTCTAAATTTCGAATAGTTACAAAGTCCTGAGATCACTGCTATTGATTTGTCAACCGTGTCTGCTGCATTAGTTTAACGCTGTGCCATATCCCGGCGGCTAATGGAAACTACCGGAATATGTCGAGGCAAGATTCACATAGAAACGTTCGTTCTCTGCATTTGTATCTCTTGTTCATCGATAGAGTGTGAGAGATATACTATGCCACTGATTGGAGTATTTTACTTTTATCATCATTGACAATTTAGGGCCATGTCCAGTGTTAGACGGATATAAAGACACTTATAACGGAACAAAAGAAATATTCAAAGCTGTGAATGGACAACGAACAGCAGGTTCTTGGCTACGATCTGTAACGGCTTGCAATAAAAAAGGACGGAAGCTGGCGGCATCTACTTTCACTTTCAACGTTTGAGCCGCTCGGAATTTTTACGGAGAATTAAAAACAAAAAAAGTAGAAACGATGTTAGACAAGCCGGGTCGCGTTCTATGGGAACGCATTGAATTCAATTGAATGGTCAGGCGCCTTTTTCGGTGCGAGAATTATTAATATGATTTTACAAAGGCATAACGAAAGACGATGTATACAAAAAAAAAAAAAACAAGAAAAAAAAATGACGAGAACGAAATAAAAGATAAAGACGGTAATAAATTACTATGATAAAAACATTTAATTAATAATGTGTTCTTCTTCTTAATAAGAACGAAAATGGAAAAAATAAACTTTTATTAAAAAAGACCAAACAAACAATAGTATATAATTTCTCTTTATATCAGTTTCAACTAAAAGCAATGTAATCTGCTATTTTTCAAAGACCTTACTACATATCAAGGCCCAAAGGCAACTCAGGGATAAGGGCTAAAGTGTGTATTGTGGTCATTGGGACAGTTGCGTAATAATTGTTTGTAGAAGTAATTTGGTGTAATAAGATCATTTACGAGGACGGTTGAATAAGAACTTGTTTTCGTTCGACTTGAAGATAATGATATTGTAGTCATATTGAAAGCAAACCAGCGAAACAGA
>NC_136501.1:54433067-54435567 GCF_053919585.1 Euprymna scolopes | reverse complement strand
TTACATCATATATTATATCATATCATTATATGTCATAATATAATCTATTATATCATATATCATATCATTATATAGTATATCATATATTATGTCATATCATAATCTATTATATCATATATTATGTCATATCATAGTCTATTATATCATACATTATGTCATATCATAATCTATCATAACTTATATTACGTCATAGCATAATATATCATATCATATATTGTCATACCATAATCTATCATATCATATATTATGTCATATCATAATCTATTATATCATATATTATGTCACATTATGTCATATCATAATCTATCATAACATATATTACGTCATAGCATAATATATCATATCATATATTATGTCATACCATAATCTATCATATCATATAATTACGTCACAGCATAATCAATCATATCATATATTACGTCATATCATAATCTAGTATATCATATATTATACCATATTATAATCAATCATATCATAGATTACGCCATTTCATAATCTATTATATCATATATTATGTTGTATCATAATCTCTTTTATCATATACTTTGTCATATCATAATCTATCATAATGCTTTTCTAGAATGTTTTCCAACATACTAGAACAATATAAATGATATGAAAAAATCTATTTGCTTCTAGAATTAAGTGATATTTAAAAAATAAATTTTAATTGTCTAAATTTTAAATAATATATTATTTTGGTATGACCTCATGACTGACATTACAATACTATATTTATTAAGTGATGGGAGGTAGCAGAAACTTTGTTTTAGTCAGTGTTTTCTTGTACCCAATAAATTGTCGTTATTAACAGCATTTCTCTCCATTAGTTTATTTGAACCATACTTTGGGTAGTAGTGTGGACCGCACTTACTAACATTGTCTCATCATGAATAGTGAGACGGTTCAGAAGAAGATAAGATGAATTTTTGTTCTACTCGGCGTTGTTAGGGAGCAATACTATTCTTTTTATTAAAACTACTGTATTGTATATGGTAACTTACTTGAAGGGAACGGAATCTTTTGTTTTATTTAGAGTAGTCTCGGATTAACAAACGTTAATTACAATATAACATTTTTTCCCGTAGGACTATTTCCACTATTTCTATAAATAGCTGTAACTAAAGATACATTACCTGAAAGTACTTCTTTTAAACTCCTCGGCCTTACTTTCACTGGGAACATGAGTTGGAACAGATACATTAAGAGCATTGCCAAGGTCACTGCGAAGAAGGTAGGCTCTCTCTACCGTGCTAGAAAACTACTTATGCCTGAAAGTATCTTGTATCTCTACAAGGCCACCATTCGTCCATGTATGGAGTACTGGTGTCACATCTGGGCTGTTGAATCTGCTATTAGTCTCACACTCCTGTACAGACTTCAAAAGAGGGTCGACAACCTGATAGGTCCTAAACTGCTATCAAAGTTTCAACCTCTGTCCCATCGAAGTAATGTTGCATCACTCTACCTGTTCGACAAGTATTTTAAGGGTGAATGCTCCGACGAACTACAAGCCCTTGTACCCCCTCAACGTAAATACCCGCGACAAACCAGCAAGCAGCAAAATCCAACCCCTACACAGTAGAGATCCTAGGTTTAAGAAAGCCTTCTACTTTAATAGTTTTTTCTACAAAACTTCTTGACTTTGGAATTGTTTTCTGGCTTCCTGCTTTTCCAACTGTACCTACACGCAGAAGTTCAAGTGCAATGTGAACGGACATCTCGCTGCCCAACTCCCTATATAGTATACCAGCAATTTATGTTCCCGATAATAGCCCTCAACTTCAAAGTGTGACTGCGTCTTGTTTTGGGGGAAATAGAATTTAAAAAAAATACTCATAATTTCTCTACATATTATTGTAAAAGCGGATGGAAAAACGAATTTATCCGGAATCAAGAATTTTATATTTTGCTGCACTTAATGCTGCCCAAGAGCAATAAAAATGAGATTAGAGTTATGCATTTAAAAGATATCTCTAGTATATGAATCGCACTATTATTTCAGCATATTAAAACAATAAAGAAGAATAGAATAGATAGAGGATAAAGAATGGGAAAAAGAAAAGAATGTAAAATAGGAAAGAAAAAAAAGAAAAGATAAAATGTCGGCTGAAGAGAAAGAGAGAAGTAATAGAAGTTTAATATAAAGAGGCTACGCATATTTTTTTAAATTTAATTTAATTTCTATTTAATTTATATAGCCACCGGGTAATGCCGAGTAGTTCTGCTAGTTCTTAAATATTTCGTAATATTTCCTTGAGCAGTAAGAAAACGAGTGATTAAAACTAATTTACAAAGTGCGTTCGTATGCATGGTAAATACATACGTAAATTAAATAGTAATATAATATAGAGATGATTTACTAGCAAACAACCCGGCGTTGCCAGGTCGAAAAATATGATTTAATTCTTAAGATTTCTTATTTATTATTATAGAGACAATTCTCTATCGATTATTATATTGTATCGGATATATAGTAGAGATTTCATAAGGAAAAAAA
>NC_136501.1:54323067-54430567 GCF_053919585.1 Euprymna scolopes | reverse complement strand
AAATAGAATTTATATGTACTGACCGTGATGATAAATTTGTCACCGAAACTTATGTAGACTATTAACTTTGTTGGTGTCAAAACTTTGGTCTATATTTACCTTCGGGGAATATCATAATTATGTATCGTTTTAATTGGTCTCTCTATATCTTCTCTATCTACTAACGCACACAAACACGCACACACACACACACACACACACACACACACACACACACGAACCCACGCACGAACATACGCATATATACGATATGAGGACATGTTATCTATGAAAAAAGCATTGACTTTGGATCTATGACTACAACATCAACAAGAATACTCTGTACGATCGTTTCTTAGACGATGTAATACGATCGACATCTCCACAATGTGTTACAAAAATTATTAATAAGAAGAGGAAACGCTTTAACAGAAATAGGAAATTGTTGATTAGCAAAACAAAAGACTTGAAAGACGATGGGGGTTACCAAGGAACACAAACGCGATCGAAAATAGGATTGTTAATCAAGGTGAGTCAGTTTTTGGTACAAAGGACCGTACACATAGGTCAATATATTTATAGTTAGTTTACGAACAGTTTAGATGCGGGCGTGGGTTTACGATAGTTGATGGACGTTTGCAGTTCATGGATAGTCTTGATTTGACGACAGTTTTTCAGTTTGCAACCGTTTACGGCAAGTTGTGGCTCGGTGCATATCTAAATGAGCTAAACCGGCGACGAAAAAGGCATCGACAGACGAATAAGATGTAGAGGTTAACGTTTAGATAGTCGATGGTCTCACACACGCATAGAATAGAAATGATATGTTCAGAATATCAGAGTTGTGTTTTCTATAGTTCGTTCTCTAGCTTTATATTTTTATACTTGTAAACTACTCTGCGCACTCTCGGCAATCGTCAAGAGGAGAGATGCCGATACGACAGAACTAGAAGGTGAAATAGAAAAAAAGCAATGTTTGGGGCGGCGATTGTTGAGTTTCACAATGATACACATTTTTATTGAAATATTTTTTTTCATAAGTATATGGATTTATCGAAAATTAAAACATAGGATCGAGACAAAAATGGGGATATCTAATACTCATACAACAAACTATGACAGGATAAAGATAGTTTACATAGAAAAATTTGTATAATGACCATATAAAGTAAACTATACTTATTAGATAAAGAAATATCTTCCCTCTTGTAACGAAATTCGGAAATTGAAATATTGAATTTATAGTGAAGCAAATGGTATCTACTGAACTGTTATGTCACAGTAATGAACATATTAAATAACTACAAATAAAACGATAAGGTTGAAAATGAATTATTAATGAAAATAATTTTCGAGGACAATTAGTCAAAATTGGGTTTTGCAAAAAATAAATAAATAAATAAAAAATAAATAAATAAATAAAAAGAAATCGGACAGTTCTAAATACACAAAAAAAGGCAGATAAATATTTCTGCAAACTGAAAATCTTAGGCCAATTTTAGCAAAACGTACTTTTCGTGAATTCTCTTCGAAAACTGTTTTCATTAATGATTAATTTTCTCGCGTGATCGGTCTTCGTTATTTTGGGATATTTTTATTATTTGACATGACAATTCAGTAGATATCAGTGGTTTTACTTGAAATTCGATATTTCATTTTTCGAATTTCGCTACAATAACGAAGAAGAACCATAAAGTAAAGGGAACGCATAAAGGAAATATTGGATAGGTACATTTCAGGTAGCCACAACAACATGGAAAACGTAATGGTATTTTACCAAAAAAGTAACGAGGTTGGGTTACAAGACATAAGGCTGTAACTTCGAACGCGTTTGTAGGTAGAGCGGTTCTTGTAATCTATACTAATAAGCCTTAAAAAACTTAACAAACTTGTCTATAGAGAAATAAATATTATTTTATAATTTTATTATTGTTGTAAGCCCCTTAATAAAAGAAAAGAAACCTTTGATTGAGATAAAACAATTATACCGGTTCAGGCAAGGGGAGGAAATTATAGCTTTACTACAAGGGCAGTATAATTGTTTTATCTCAATCAAAGGTTTCTTTTCTTTTATTAAGGGGCTTACAACAATAATTAAATTATAAAATATTATTTATTTCTCTATAGACAAGTTTGTTTAGTTTTTTAAGGCTTATCAGTATAGATTACAAGAACCGCTCTACCTACAAACGCGATTATTTATCGCTAAAAAAGACTGAGAGACCTGTTAAATACGAAAAAAAAATAATTATGGAAATAAAGAGCCAGAAAGCAAACAGTCAAACTACATTTATATAAGATCGTAACCCGTGGATGCCACGCGATTAATTTCTTCTCGAGGGGTTCGGTTCCTACAGCCTCAGCTCTCCTTGGTTTTAATTACCTATTTTAATGCACTTTTGATAACAGTGCACACACTATGTCGTTTAACTCAGAACGACGCCATATCTGTACCTTATACTTCAGTTTATTGCAAGGATCTTTCATTTTAATGCTTCCTGTTAGACCAATGTTTATTAGATATGTCCTAAGAGTGCGTCCGAGGAATTTACTGCTTCCGATTTTTATCGACCTACAACGACGAAATTAACGGTCGCTTCTTCCAGATTCTGATAGTAGGTCGTTGTTATTGTGAAGATTTACTCTCGTGAACTTTCCATAGACTTTAAAACGGTAATAATCGACTTCTCAATGGACGTATTGTTATGTAAAAAAAAAATGATCAACTTCAAAATAAATTATTCAACTTAAAAAAGGAACAATCAACTTGAAAATAGATCTATTTACTTCAAATTGGAAAAAAATTCAAAATAAGAAATTTCACCTAACAAATGGACATATCAACACCTAAATAGAGCTATAATTATTTTCAAATTGAAAATTAATATCATTTATTTCGAATGCGAAAACTTGTGATGCTAGTATGTATAAATGCATAAAGTTTAGATCAAACTCGGAGTTCCTTCTTTAATCGAATTTCATCGATTATCGATTTTCGATACTTATGTGAGGCATTCCCATACAAAACATACGTAAGGAAACTTCTAGACACATCAAGTATTTTTGCATGAAATTTCAAACAAATCGGCCCAGCAGTTTCCGAGTCGACAGAGAACGAAGTCACCCACAAAGAGACAAAGTTGCTTTTACACACACACACACACACACACACACACACACACACACACACACACACACACACACACACACATATATATATATATATATATATATATATATATATATGGTTAAACGTATTATCCATCATACTGTCGCCTCCTTTGAGATCTCCCGCACAGAGAATCTACGGGTGAAGCGCTGCAGGAGGAAGATTCGGAAAGCCTTAAGAGCCACACCTGACGCGACTTTTAACTGCAGCCACTGTGGCCAAACCTACTTGCCCTGCATCAGGCTCGTCAGCCACAAGCGTGCCTGCAGTCGACGTGGAAACCCCCTTCATAGAATCTTCGTTTCCGAAGTACAGCCAAGGAGAAGAAGAAGATATATATATATATATATATATATATATATATATATATATATATATATATATATATATATATATATACAGAAAGAGAGAGAGGGAGAGAGATAAATGTATAAATAGATAAAGAGAGGGAGAACGAGAGATAGACAGATAGATAGAGAGAGAGAGAGAGAGAGAGAGAGAGAGAAGGAGAGAGATAGTTAACTTGAAGAAAATAAATTTTGCAGTCATTCAGAGAAAAAGACACGGTCTTCCCATAAAGAACCTTCTCATCAATAACTCAGAACTGTTTTATCTACTTGGAACCTTTTTTGTAAACCAACCACAGACTCTCAGAATAAATTTTCACCTGCAACTCCTCATCGGATAAATTACGAAAAAAAGAAAAAATAACTTTCTAACTTATAACTTATAACTTGTAATATATCTATTATTTGGGAAGTAATTCTGTATTTTCGATTTTATTTTTATTATTATCAATGTCTTTATTTTCTTATTTTTTTCATCTTTATTACATTACTATTTATTTTCTATCCCCATCTTTTTAATGCCTATTTTTCGTTTTTTTTTTATTATATAGTTTCATTCCCTATCTTATTCACAATTCTCCGTAGCTATCATCTACATCTTTTTCTCATTCAATACCTCTCTATCCAGTCCCTCAGTACCCCCTGATTTCTCCTTTGAAAATGCTTCAATGATCTCACCCCTCTTTACTTTCATTGCATCCTCTCCTACCTTTTCCGTATTTTACCTAAATTGTATAAAAATCGGTATTACCTGTTTTCCCGTACTTTGCTATAATGCTGTTATTTTTCTCCTCTCCTGATGAGAAGCATTTAGCTTTGAAATGCCATGATATAAGGAGCTTTCCATCTCATTTCCCTTTCACTTATTGTCATCTTTGTTAACTTTAATAGCATGATGAGTTAATAAAGTTTTAATGTAATTTCCCGAAAATTTAGATGAAGTCATCGCTACCGTCGGTTTTAAACATGATAATATGGGACCGTTTTAAATCCCTATATCAAGCTCTATATCAAGTCCCCTATTATCAGGTTTGAAACCGACGTTACCGATGTCTTATCTCATTTAAACTTTCTGAAAATAAAAATATAACTAAAACACTTATTTTTGGAATTTTTCTCTTATGATGGAGCATTCTGCTGAAATCCATTTTTTTTTCCAAATATAACTAAGTATATGATGATTGCGACGTCTGGTCAGACGAGTGCCACTCCCTCAGTCAATGAAAGTCCATGTACCCAAAGATGACTTTTCAGTCCTCCCAGCGACTTGCCCACCCTCAAGCAGACATGACACTGAAGACAGTCATTGGTTTCGATGAAATCAACAGCAAGAGAATCCGTACCATCGGGCGCTTTCATGAGATTAACGAGACCTGACTGGAACAACAGAGGCCGGTCACACACCTCACAGACCCAAAGATCTCCATGATTGGGCGGCAAGGTTGGACGTTTCCTACATGCTTTCCTGAGCCTCGCTCGGTTATCTTGGCTGCTTCAAAATGTTCTGCGGCCCTGTATATCAGTGCTATAAAATGCTTCCCATCCTACGCTAGGGACTCCTAACTAGCAAGAGGAACCAGAAAGCTCACCAGCGTCTCCTTGATGCTATCACGAAAACGTATTTTGGGCTTGTTCTGTGATCTTTTGCCAAGAAGGAGCTCACCATAAAACAACTGTTTTGGGAGTCGATAGTCATGAAGCCGGAAAAAATTACCCGCTCTACGCATCTGATTTTTTAATAACAATGGTAGCAATACTGGTTGTTTTGTTCTTATTTTAGAAATATGTATCAGGAACAAAACTATTCCACTTTAAACCGTATTTAAGCTAAGTATATATATATATATATATTTAATTATTATAGCAAAAAGATAATTATATATATATATATATATATATATATATATATATATATATACTAGCCGTTCAGCCCGGCTTTGCTCAGGTCCTTTATATTGTTCATAACTTTATGTGCATATATATATATATATATATATATATATATATATATATTAAAAAATTTGACGGATGTCCAGGTAACCTACATCTAAAATTTCAAGTGTTTAGACCCAAAATTGGCAGAGGAGTTTGGTAGAGTCTGCAAAGGTCAACTCTTTCAATTTTGATCTATTTGTCTACTAATATTTCGCCCCCAAACTGATTAAAAAGCTTGTTGCATGTGTGAATATCCTTTATGTAAAATTTCAAATGTTTAGACACAAAATTGGCTGAATAGTTTGCTAGAGACCGCATAGGTCAAATCTTTTACACCTTGGTAGCCAAGATCTCGTCCAAAAACTAATTAAAAAGCTTGCCATGTGTCTGAATGCACTTAATGTAAAATTTCAAATGTTTAGACCAAGAATAAATTGAGTAATTTGGTAGAGATCGCAAAGGTCATTATTTCAAAAATTTGCCCCCAATTTTGATCCCTTAACATTTATTGTTTTATGCTTAAATAAAGTTAAAAGGTTTGATCGATGTCCAAGTAGTCTACATCTGAAATCTCGAGTGCTTAGACCTAAAATTGGCAGAGAAGTTTGGTAGAATTTTCAAAGATCAAATAGTGTAACACTGTCCTTTTGACAGCCAAATTTCTGGTCGAAAACTGATTAAAAAGATTTTCCGAAATCTCAATACCTCTTATGTCAAATCTTCAGTCTCGAGACTACAAATTGACAGAGTATATTAGTCGGGATATGTACACATCTAGACAGACAGACAGACAGACAATTTTACTTATATATATATATATATATATATATATATTCGGAATATAATAGGGTTGCAGCTTACTGCTCAAATAGTTATAGTAAACATTTATTCTATATTATTAGTTCATATACGAATGATTTAAAAGATTAACATTTATAATCTTAATAAAACTTTACTCGTTTGCCTGTTTTTGTTCATATGTGACGTCACTTCAATAGCCCGGTATTCTACAGGTCTACAGTTTCTCATGCACATAAACACGCACGAACGCGCGTGCACACACACATGCATATATATATATATATATATATATATATATATATATATATATATATATATATACTAACATGGGTGCCCGGCGTTGCCCGGGTGTTCGGAGGTGTGTGTTGAGTAAAAAAAAATAAAATAAATAAAAAAACAGTGGTAATAGGAAGGCAGGCTCGAACCTGAACAGCGAAGGAAGAAAAGAACGGGAAAAAAACCTGACGTCTTTACTGTTATGACTACCTCCAAACCAGAGTGACTTAGGTTTAAATTAAGGCTAGACAATCGAAAAGGGGGGATGACTTTCGAAAATATCGACAAAAAAAGCGACCCCTCCCTGTAGAAAAGTGTCCAGTTGTGGGTTAAGAAATTAATGTTTGTAGCCAATTTTTCGGTATTTGTCGTCTGAAGGGTGGACCTTCTAAACGATACTAGTCTTGTGAAAATCTGTCGCCTCTGTCGAAAGGTTTAGGCAGACATGCAAACATACATACATACATAGATATATATATTTGTAGCTCAAATTTTCGACTCAAACCGATGAAAAAGCTTGCCCTATCTCTAAATATCCTTTATGTAAAATTTCAAATGTTTAGACCAGAAATTATTAGTAATTTGGTAGAGACCGCAGAGATCAAATTAAAAAAAACAAACTTTGACTCCTATTATGATCCCTTAAAATTTATTGTTTTGGCCTCAAATCGAGTTATTAAGTAAGATCCATGCCCAAGGAACATATATCTAAAGTTTCAATTGGCGCAGGAGTTTGGTAGAGTTCTCAAAGGTCAAATCGTTGAACTTTGACCCTTTAATCGCATAATTTCGTGCCGAAAACCGATTACCTCGATTTTACCCAAATCTCAGTACCCTGTATATCAAATTTCGAGTCTGTAGACTATAAATTAACAGAGTTATTGCGTAGGGAAATGTACACACACAGACACACAGATACACACACAGACAGACTCTTTAAATTTTATAGATATATAGATAGACTAGCATTTCAGTCCGGCGTTGCACGGGCGTTTGGATGTGTATGTAGGGCAAAAAAAAGTGGTAGTAGGAAGGCAGACTCGAACCCGTACCGCAAAGGAGGAAAAGAACGGGGTAAAACTTGACGTCTATGCTGTTACGACCACCGCCAAACCGGAAGTGACATCTTTTAAAATTTAGGCTAGACAATCAAAAGGAGAGGATTACTTTAAAAAATATCAGCAAAAAACCTCCTGTAGAAAAGTGCCCAGTTTATTGTGATTATATTAATGTTTTTAACCAAATTTTTGATATTTGTCGTCTGAAAGGGGTAATTTTTTAAAAATTTGACTCCTACTATGACTACTTAAATTTTATTGTTTTGGTCTCAAATCAGGTTATTAAGTTAGATCCATGTCAAAGGAACCTATATCTAAAATTTTAAAGTTTAGATCCAAAATTGTCGGAGGAGTTTGGTAGAGTTCTCCAAGGTCAAATCGTTGAATTTTGACCCCATAACAGCGAAATTTCTGTCCGAAAACCGATCACATCGATTTTTCCAAATTTCAGTACACTGTATATTAACTTTCGAGTCTGTAGACTAAAAGATGACAGAGTTATTGCGTTGGGAAATATACACAGACACACAGACACACAGACACTTTTACTTTTATAGATATACTAGCAAAAGTACCCATCGTTGACTGGGTTCAAAAACAGCCTACAGAAAATGGACTCTGATTTATGAAAGTGTGATAGGTTATGAAAAGGAAGGATTGTAATGAGAAAGCTTCGAATTTGGGGGTATCAAAACCAAAGCAAAATATGATGAAAGTAAAAATAAAATAGATAACCTCCAAAATTAATTATACCATGTCTGTTCCCACTGAAGCACTTATCACAATATTCTGTGGATCTATATTAAAAAAACCTTGTTAAATTTTGTGACATATTTCTATTCTATGGAGGTCATGCGCGAACGAACAACCCATAATTTTATTATACCATATTTCTTCAAGCTGAAACATAATTATCAAAGTATACTTACATAGAAAAAATATGAAAAGTCTTTAATAAATCTTGTGCCTATTTCCATTCTGTGGAGGCCAGACGCAAACGCAGAACCCACAATTTTATCATGACATCCCTATTTAAGTTAAAACATAATTATCTAAGTATTATTATGTACATCTATATCAAAAACACGTGTAAACGTTTTTTTTTTTTTTTTTTTTTAATTTCCATACTTTGTCGACCAGGCGCAAACTCAGACCCCACAATTTTAATGGATTACTGTTCTGCCAGATCAAACATACCCATTTCTGTGTCACGATACATCTATCATTATATGTAATCATTTTTTTAAATTGTCAACCATATAGAAGCCTATTCGTGACCAGACACACACACATACACACACAGACATCAAACTTTAAATTATACTAGCATTTCAGCCCGGTGTTGCCCGGGTGTTTGGATGTGTATGTTGAGCAAAAATAAAAAAAGTGGTAGTAGGAAGGCAGGCTCGAACCGGTACCGCAAAGGAGGAAAAGAACGGGGTAAAACATAACGTCTATGCTGTTACGACCACCGCCAAACCGGAAACGACATTTTTTAAAATTAAGGCTAGACAATCTAAAGGAGAGGATAACTTAAAAAAATATCGGCGAAAAAAGTGACCCCCCTCTGTAGAAAAGTGCCTAGTTGAAGGGGAAGATATTAATGTTTTAAGCCAATTTTTCGATATTTGTCGTATGAAAGGTCGACCTTCAAAACGATACTCATATTGGTAAAATCCGTCGCCTCTATTGAAAGTTTAAGGCAGACATGCAAACAGGCATACATGCATACATTTATATATTGGTAACTAAAAATTCTCGACCCAAACTGATGAAAAAGCTTGCCCTATCTCTGGATACTCTTTATGTAAAATTTCAAATATTTAGACCAGAAATTGTCTGAGTAATTTGGACGAAACCGCAGAGGTCAATTTTTAAAAACTTTGACCCCTATTATGACCGCTTAAAATTTATTGTTTTGGACTCACATCAAGTTAATAAGTTAGATCCATGTCGAAGGAACCTATATCTAAAATTTAAAGTGCGTAGACCCAAAATTGTCGGAGGAGTTTGGTAGAGTTACAAAGGTCAAATCGTTGAACTTTGACCCCTAATTCGCAAAATTTCTGTCCCAAAACCGATCACATCGATTTTCCCAAATCTCAGTACCCGGTATATCAAATTTCGAGTGTGTAGACTGAAAATTGACGGAGTTATTGCGTAGAGAAATGTACACAGACACACACACACAGACACACAGAGACACGTTCACTTTTATAGATATATAGATAGATAGATTAAACAAAAATATATGCTTATATATAAATATATAGGAAACAAATTTGTGTTTACTGTAAGCTTTTTACGCAAATATTATGCAAGTATAAATAATGTAGAATATCTGCATGAATATAATTACAGGTAATAGTTAACTAAAGATGATAATCCCATAAGAAAACCGAAAAACACTAATATGGAATTAAATAAAATGAATGTTTAAAAGACTCTGCAAATTTGCTAGATCTTTTGCTCGTGAATGCAATTCCAGAAAAAAGAGGGGGTTTCACATAAATATCAACACATAAAAAAGAAAAACGAATATATACTAGCATTTAAGCCCGGCGTTGCCCGGGTGTTTCTATGTTGAGCGATAAAAAGTGGTAGTAGGACGGCAGACTCGAACCGGTACCGCAAAGGAGGAAAAAAACGGGGTAAAACATAACGTTTAGGCTGTTACGACCACCGCCAAACCGGAAGCGACATCTTTTAAAATTAAGGCTAGACAATCTAAAGGAGAGGACGACTTTAAAAAAATTGTCGAAAAAAGTAACCCCTCCCCTGTAAAAAAAGTGCCTAGTTGAAGGGGAAGATATTAATGTTTTTAGCCAATTTTTCGATATTTGTCGTATGAAAGGTCGAACTTCAAAACGATACTGATCCTGGTAAAATCCGTCGCCTCCATTGAAAGTTTAAGGCAGACATGCAAACAGACATACATACATACATTTATATATTGGTAACTAAAAATTCTCGACCCAAACTGATAAAAAAGCTTGCCCTATCTCTGAATACCCTTTATGTAAAATTTCAAATATTTAGGCCAAAATTTTTCTAAGTAATTTGGAAGAGACCGCAGAGGTCAATTTTTTAAACTTTGACCCATATTATGACCCCTAAACATTTATTGTTTTGGGCTCACATCAAATTATTAAGTAAGATCCTTGTCCAAGGAACCTATATCTAAAGTTTCACGTGTTTAGACACAAAATTGTCGGAATAGTTTGGTAGAGTTCTCGAAGGTCAAATCGTTGAGCTTTGACCACTTAACAGCCAAATTTCTGGCCGAAATCTGATCACATCGATTTTTCCAAATCTCAGTACCCTGTAGATCAAATTTCGAGTTTGTAGACTAAAAATTGACAGAGTTTATGTGTAGATAAATGTACACAGACAGACAACAGACAGACAGACAGACACGTTCACTTTTATAGATATACTAGCATGGGTGTCCGACGTTTCCCGGGTGTTTTGGATGTGTATGCTCAGAAAAAAAAGTCAATTTTTTAAAATATATTAACACATATTAATTTTTATTAAAACATTAACAAATACCCCTTAAAATTTATTGTTTCGGGCTTAAATTGAGTTATTAAGTTAGATCCATGTCAAAGGAACCTATATCTAAAATTTCAAGTGTTTAGACCCAAAATTGTCGGAGGAGTTTGGTACAGTTCTAAAAGGTCAAATCGTTGAACTTTGACCCCTTACATGCCAAATCTCTGGCCGAATACCGGTCATGTAGATTTTTCCAAATCTCAGTACCCTGTATATCAAATTTCGAGTCTGTGGACTGAAAATTAACAGAGTTATTGCGAAAGAAAATGTACACAGGCACCCAGAGAGATAGACAGACACGCACAGAGACACTTTCACTTTTATACATATATATAGAGACTAGCATGGGTGCCCGGCGTTGAGCAAAAAAAAAAAAAAGCGGTCAATTTTTTAAAATTTGACCCCTATTATGACTCATTAACATTTGTTGTTTTGGGCTACAAATCCAGCTAGTAAGCTAGATCCATGTCCAACGAACATATATCTAAAATTGCAAGTGTTTAGACCCCAAATTGTCGGAGGAGTTTGGTAGAGTTCTCAAAGGTCAAATAAGTTTCGGCACCAGAGTGAAACAAAATGCATAAAACTCTCAAAGAAAACCAAATAGAATAAACAATTCCCTCGGTGTTTGGAGGTGTATGCTGAGCCCCCCCCCAAAGTGTAATTTTTTAAACTTTGACCCCTATTATGACCCCCTTAAAATTTATTGGTTTGGGCTCAAATTGAGTTATTATGTTAGATCCATGTCCATGGAACCGATATCTAAAATTTCAAGTGTTTAGACCAAAAATTGTGGGAGTTTGGTAGAGTTTTCAAAGGTCAAATCGTTGAATTTTGACCACCTTAACAGCACAAATTTCTGGCCGAAAACCGATCACATCGATTTTCCCAAGTCTCAGTACCCTATATTTCAAATTTCGAATCTGTAGACTTAAACCTGACAGAGTTATTGCGTAGGGAAATGTACACACACAGACAGACACACAGACAGACAGACAGATGCACAGACACGTTCACGTTTATATAGATAGATAGATCGATAGATATAATGCAAACGACTATCAAGAGAATAAAGGTATTTATTTGTAAGAAACACGGATAATTTCTGAATAGATTAAACGTAATCCCAGGGCGTCTCTTTTATTCGGCGAATACTCAGTTCTCCCGCCACTTTTTCCGCACTATTTTTTTCGGACGAGAAGTTATAAACAATCCGATGCTTCCATTGATAAAACATTATTTCTGTCCTATTGACAAGTGCCTTTGTGTTTATTTTTGTATCGACCGTACAGACAAAACGTCTTCCGCATTTAGAAATCTATTTCATATGTTTATCATAAGTTTCGGCACCAGAATGAAACAGAATGCATAAAACTCTCAAAGAAAACCAAATAGAATAGATAATTCTCTCGAGATTTGGTGTCGGTGGCTTATAGCTCAAATAATGTATTTTTTTATAAAAGCATAAGAAATCATTTCAGTTTTGAAACCAAATTCGCTGCTTAATATTTATTTATTTATTTTTCAATATAGATAAAAAAACAATATAGATCAAATATTTCGGCCGATTCTCGCTGTCTGCAATGAGTTATAGACATTGTTTTATTTCCTCATTGCGGAGCTATTACGATGAATCGTTGCACACTAAGGACTCTATGCGAGTAAATAGCGATTAAGTTAGCTAGTTTGGATTTGCATAAAGGTCACATGAGTACATTCTTTGGATTCTTGATGGCTCGTAACAGAATGACAGAAATAGCTAACCACTCCAGTTGTCAAATGGAGACAGTAAGTAATGCTTTTATATAGTGTAAAGATCACGTTGGTGACGCGTGTGTGAGTAATCGATCCAATATTTCCCTTTTGAACAAGGCGTTATCGGCTATCTCCGACATTATTCGTTATAATTCGATAAAGAAGGAACAATAAACAATGCCAACAACGCACCGAGGAAGGCCAAAATATTGTTTTTATTTACTGAAAAATCATTTAGCTTCGGATTTGTTGTAAAAAGTGATTTCTCATGTTTATAATTCTACAGTGCTTTTCAATGTAGACATATTGGGTCTACAAAAACCTTAGAGGCTGTCGTTATGAAACAACTGAGGAGATGAAAAGCCTGTAACAGGGGTCATTGACACACTCACACAAAAGGACGTACATGGGGTCTTCCAGAAGCTGTTGGTACGACACAACAAGGGCATTGTAACCGGAGGAGATTACTTTGGAAATGGAGTAGAGTTTCATGTGTGTACTATCAATAAAGTGCCCATACGAAAAAATGGAACGCACCTCGTATTACTTATATTGATGTCACCAACGTTATCTTTACACAAAATCAAGACCGCTTTCATTCAGTACCAGGAGCAGCTGATGCGTGTTAGCAGCAGCAGCAGCAGCAGCAGCAGCAACAACAGCAGGACATGTATGCAAATGACGAAGGAAGTGCGCAATTTGATGTCAAAACGGGTGAAAAACGAGAAAGAAAAAGCGGAGAAAAAAAGAAAAAGAAAAATGCACTACGAGTACCTGGTGAAGACCGGAAAAAAACGCGCGTTTGCCCGAGACAGACAGCTCTTGACTAAAAATGATACGTGCTTTCAAGCTCTCTCCTAAATGTCCACGCCACTTTAGTAACCTACACGTAATGCGACGTAAGAGTCTAGAGTTCAACCTATTTTTTAAATTATTGTTTATGTTCTAACATTATTTTCTATTAAAACATATTAACAAATACTTTTATCTGTATTGCCCTGCCAATATCTTACAGAATGATGGAAATCTTCCTAAGATTCCAATTTTATTTCATGTGGTATGTAAGACCTTGATATTTCGCTATCTTGTCCCCCTCTGTTCTGTTTACCTAGCATCATTAGGGATCTTCTTTCTCTGTCTTGTCCGATATCACTATGCCAGTTTTAATAGCGCCATATTCTAGGAACGCAGCCGGAGGCATTGCATAGTAATAGTGGATGGTGTCCTTTCTGCTATGTTTTCAGGACTTGCTGCTACATTTGATATCAATTTTTTACAGATGATCTAGTGAAGGTATTTACACACTCCTTTGTGGCATATTTTATAGTAGCCGTCTCTCAGCAGAACCTTATTGCTGGATATCATATGGTTTCTAGGCCTTACTTTTCTGTTGCAGAACCTATTTATCAGCGATGCGTTTCTCTGTGTCTCTTCTATCTTGTATCCTTCTAATTGCATTAGGGCACAAAGACGAGAAGAGCCAACTATACCGTCTCCTTTCATATGAACATGTTGCTTTATTAATTAATTGATATATTTAGCATTACATGCCTGAAACTTAAAAATGTATTACAGCTAGCGAAATATCATCGGTCTGATAGGAGACGCAACAGGCATGTCTTATGATGAAGAAGTGAAATTCATAAGGAAAATCTGGTTACGTACATATCGGTGAATACCATCGGCTCTTTGCTTATATCTCCTTCTGCAGGGATCAAGTTTGTTATTGCAGACATCAGTGATCATGGCTCTCCAGTCTTCTTTGCATTCGGTTTTTCTGATGGGATCTATAGTCGTGTTTCCAATGACCATGTTGAGACTATCAATGAACTTTGTTGCTTTCCTCTGCTTTTTTTCCGGCGATTTCTCCTAGCATCAGGCTTTTTTCCAAGCCGTCCGCATTAATTGTTGGAAGAACTTTAACTGTCTGGCATGGTCGGTATTAAATAGTGATCTGCTATACTCTGTCTTACGCATAACTTCTCCGTTAGTATTCATTTCTATCTACGAATTTCGTAAAATTCTCTTAAAAAATCATGTCTCCGCTGCTTCCAACAGTCTTTCACCTGCCTTTGTTACTGCTCAACATCCGCAACCGTAAAGAAGAATTAACTTTTGCTTATATAACGAATTGTTTACCCAATTTTTCTCATTAGTTAACAATTTGTATCAATATCACAAACCTTTATTCAAGGCGGAAGCATTCTATTTGATTTACCGCCATCTAGAATCGCCTCGAAACAAATATTTATCTGAGATTTAAATAATTATCGCTATAAATCAATTAAAAAACAATACGAAAATTAGATTTATGGAAATTAATTCTGAAAAAAAAAATGTCAAAAGAAAACATTATTTTTTATTTAAAATAATTTCCCATTGAATTATCTCGCTTATATATAGTAAAAAAACAAAACAAAAAAAACAAACAAACAAACGGCGAGTCTCTTTTCGTTGAATTCTTCAATATCTATTCCGTAAGACTAAAGTTCATTTCAAACAAACGCTTTTGATCTTTCTGGTTTTGAAGTAATAACTTCGTCGGGTCGTATTCAGATATTTCTATTCTCCCCAGATTAGTTTAAGTATTTTGTTGTGCTGTACTTTTCGACAGAAATGAGGATGAGTTCGTCAATCGTGATAAGCTGACAGGGTAAGAAGGACAAGCGCTTATTTGGGACTTTTCTAATCCTCTCTCTATGTGCAGATAAACAATGCTTTCCTATTTAGGCTGCTCGGTCGTCCGTGAGTGCTGCCGGACTTTGCCGTAGCCTTCAGAATAAAACGAGAACTCTTGCCAATAGACCGCCAATATGCATGATTGTGACTACAACTGCTAGTGTTTCCCTCCACCTGTTGCTTCTCCACGTACCCACTGTCACGTAATTTAAATGTGTGCGTTTACAGGTCGGTGCTAAGAATGGGTTTGCGAAACGAACCTGAGCGTTGTTTTATAGTTAGAAATCACTGCACAGAAACAATCTCACTCTCTCAGCGTGAGTCGGTAAGAACTTGACATGAACCTGAGAACCAGAGTTAGCAAGAGCAATCTGTAATTGCCTTGCTACTCCGGGAAAATGTATCCGGTTCCTTACGTAAAAGTTTCAATTTGATAAAATCAGCAATAGGTTTTTTGATACACCAGAAGCACGTCTGTAATAAATGTTTCTGTTTAAAGCAGAATTGCACATGATACTTGACCTTTTCATTTTGGACTTAAATTAATGCCATTATCACCGTACAAGCAGTGATGCCATACATAAAACCAACAGTAGGCGCTTTAAGATAATATATATCGAGTCGAAATTAATTTATGTGCATTTTAAACTTTATTCAAGCCGTTAGAAATAATTTTTGGTAAATCAACAGTAAGTTCTCTACGGGGAAATGTAGTCTACAATGTATTCTGGACTAAATCACTGCGGGAAAGCATGTGAATGTTTCGCACGGTGCACCGCGATAGATCCTCGACTAGCGCAAGCTAGTTAGGGACTCATCGGTTCATAGGTTTCTGAAAGTAAGCTCACAGTAATAATGCTGGAGTCCCTCAGGGGTCCATCCTGGCCCCAACTCTCTTTCTGATCTACATCAATGATCTCCGAAATCAAACCCTAGGATCATTCGTAGACATTTATAGTGACAACACTACCATTTATGGCAACACGTAAAAGGCCGTAAACGATCAAGTTCTCTCTGACTCTCTTTCCCGTGATCGCGAGCAACTGGTAGCTGGTTAATTTTAATGCATCTAAAACCAAGTTTCTATCTTTACATATCAACCTTCTTATCCCCGTCTTGCATCACTTGAAATGAAAGGCTTAGGGAGTCTTCATTTTTTGACAAGCTTCCGGGTAACACGCAGATCAAATTTATTCCCAAGGTCGCTGGAAAAATGGTGGGATCATTCTACCGCTGTCGTAGATATCTCAATGCCGATGTAATTCTCTACCTCTACAAGAGTTACGTACGCCCAAGGATGGAGTACTGTTTACACATCTGGGCAGGAGCTGCGAGAAACATCATCCTGCCTTGACATAGTTCAAAATAGACTTCGTAATCTAGTTGGAGATGCTCTTTTCTCTTCCCTGCAACATCTTTCTCACAGAAGAGACGATGCGAGCCTGTCTCTGCTTTATCGTTATTTGCATGGCAAGTCCTCGGCTGAGCTCCAATCTATGGTTCCTCCTCGCGAAACTCTTACGAAAAACATTCGTTTTTCTGAAACCACTATCAATAATTGTCCCCACTCTTAATCTGTGCCCAAAAGCTAAACATAGATTTCATGAAAAAAGCTTCTTTCTTAGAACTGCACACGTGTGGAACTCTCTTTCGTTTCCCTGCTTCCCAGCTTACTACAATATAATTGTTTCCAAGCTCCACGTGAACAAGTTCTTAATAAGCAATCCATTTTACCAAATTTCCACTGCTAACAATTACTAGGGTATTGTCCCATTGACTACTGTACAAAAAGTAACCATTATCGTCGAGTGGCCTCCGGGCCTTGATAAATGGTGACTCCTTTGTAAATTAATAAAAACAATACATCGATTTAATTGAAAATGGGCTATTTCACCGATTTCGAGATTAATAAAAATATGAGAGGGTGAAACATTCGTTGGTCATCATTCAATCCAGGGCAACGTCAAGTCCCCCTTCTATTATATATATATATATATATATATATATATATATATATATATATATATATATATATATATATATATATGTAGATTACTGTTTTAAAAATAATATATGTATATATATATATATATATATATATATCGGTTATACAACGACTACTCTGTAACGTCGCCTAACCATTTCGTTAGTAAACACTTAAAATATTACAAGTTAATTTTTACAACATTCATATTATTTTATTCGTTGTATGGTGCGTCTTACACATGTTTCTTTAAATGGTATGGATTTTCCAAAGAACTCATCAGAGACTTATATATATCGAACAAGTCTCGAAATAAAGAGGAAACGCTGATGAACACATAGCTGTTTTTTATTTCTTTTTCTCTCTTTTTTTCTCTCTCTTTCTCTCTCTCTCTCTCTCTCTATATATATATATATGTGTGTGTGTGTGTGCTTGTGTGTGTGTATGTGTGTAGAAGGACAGAGCAAAATAGATATATGTTTAAAAAATATTATAGTTCAAAATTAAAACATCCACAAAAGAAATAGTGAATACTTAATATATGTGTCAATTTTTTTTGTTGTCGTAATCTCTTTCGTGTATTTTATTATCTTCCTCAAGAAATAATTAAATTGCGTATATTTAGTAGATAAAAGAAAAAAAAAGATAGAAATACAGAGACGCGAGAACAATAATATAAATAAAAAAAGTAAAGAAAGTTGAAAGAGAACAGAGAGTAAAAGAGAAGAAGGAAATTAGGAATGTATAGATCGATGGAATTGCGGGCTTCAAGTGCAGCTGAAATTGATTAGAACTTGAGTTAAGATTTTATTATAGGGCATTCGCATTCAGATATATTACTAGCAAGTCAATGTGATATTTTATATTAAATCGAGAATACATGGTATGTTCGTATTATGTCAATTGATCGGACTACTGTTCTAATCTTAAGCGTGATTTTTACAACGTTTAGGTCGATGTAACCTCCGATCTTCTTCAGGTGAGATCTCGGTGGCGCAATGGTTATACTAGTAGATATTGTGATTGTTTTCTTCAAACTCGCCCTGTGCATCTTCCCATTTAATTACGTACGCGTCCTATATACAGTTTATATACATTTATACACTCGGATGTGTATACACGCGGTCGAACTCCTTTGGAAGACCCTAAAGTAATGTCTAGTTCTTAACTGTGCGCGTGCGTGTGAATATATACGCGAAAAAGTTCACCATACACTTTTGCTATTGTCTTGGTCTTCTGGGATCGATTCTTCCCGTCACTGGTCGATGAGCTGTAAAGAGAATCTACGACAGAAATACGACGCCGATTTTCTGGCAATGGTCTTTTTATTTCGTGTGCAAATGAACCGGGGAACCATTCGCATTGTTGACTCGAGCATTTTTGCGTTTCCGTCGACTCACCTTTCTTCTGGTCCATCAACTTCGACTCCAATCGAGTATCTACTCTTCTACACTCGACTTTGGCTCTAACTAAAAAATCCCCATGTGCGTTTCTATTTATATGGGTGTGTGTGTAATTCCCGGTAACCGTAATACACTCCCTAGCTTGTCTGCAAAACAGGTGGACGCTTTGTCAACTAAAGTCAACGAATTTGATGTGAAACTCTTTGACCTTTCTTCACCTACTCGATATGAGTAAGCTGGATTTAACTCAGTACCGCGTTGATCGCGTTATTCATGCCATGGACCCCATAACACTTCTTCCGCAATAACTTTCACTACTTCTTATAAATATAACCGATTATATATTATTTAATTGGAATTCATTATTGAGACATATATTATTCATTAATTTATTCATTTCGGACTATTATCTTCATCTTTATTGTTTTAGTTGCTGTTTCAGGACGTTTCGGCCAACTATTCCTCTGGCCTTCTACTGTTCATGGTGAGAATTGTCTGATGATATCGGTTTCAATCCTACCCAAAGCCGGGCAGAGGCTTACTTGGCAAAAAACATGGTGAGACAACAACAACCATGGAAGACAGTAATTGCTGAGAATACATGATATTCGAAATTCCTATCCTGTCCCGGTTACCACCTGACGAAGGCTAGAGGAATAGTTAAGCGAAACGCCGTGAAACAACAACTAAAAAGAAAGATGAGGATAATATTCCGCAATAAATAAATTAATCAACGGTTATTTCTCATAAATTATAAGAAATAAAACACTGACCATTAAAGTCATCATTGAAAAGGCTCCCTATCTTGCTGGCTATTATTTGGGGCAACACTTAGATTAATAATAAGAACTTCGTATCTAAATACATGTTTTGTAAGTGGATAAATCGAATTCTGGCTGGTCAAACTCAAAATCAGAGATATATCCAATTTTGTATTCTTTTCTTTGATAAATATTACTCATTTACAGCAACTATACGTTCGCATAAAATTGTTACTAAAATGAAATAAGAAATGAAAGTTAAATGTATATTTTCATTTAGGCATTTGGTATGTATGCGCTTCCTTAGACTGATTCAATTATGTTACATATCTTGTTGCCGTAAACCACAACATCAAGTTTGGGCTTAAGAAATAGATCGGCTACCACTAAATTTTGTTCGCGTACCATCGGTTATTTGTCCTTCAAATCAAGTTGTCGACCAATCTATTCTTTGAGTTATTTGCATCTGCGGTGAAAGTCAAAATCCGTAACGGATCGTTGTTGACACGCTTGACCCATTAATCGTCGGTTATGTCTCGCAGAGTTACAACAAGTTACCTCCCGTTAGTCATCTTAATTGAACAGTTTATATATTTGTTAGAGTAATGTATACGCTGTGAATCTTATGCGTATATAAATATTATACATTGTGACACGCAGTGTGCGTGTGTGTATGTGTTGGTTTACCTTGCCCTTGTTAGTACGTCTATAGATGTGCATAAGATTAGAAAAGTTTACATATGAGTATAGGAATTATCGATTCGAGGTTAATTTCAAAGTGCATCGGCTGTCATATCTGCAGATCTCTCGATGGCTGCGTTACTGTTCTCGATTAATTATGCATATGCTTTTAAGATGTTGGTTTGAAAAGATGTTCATTGGTTAGAAAATATTGCCTTATCACTTTCCCGTGAAAACCCTACTTTTTTAAAGTAAAGATGAGGACGTATCCCAACGAGATGAGGAAAGAAAGAGGGTTGCTATTGAAGCCTATCGCTTTCGTGTTCATTCGAATTGTATCAACGTGTCAATACAGACGAAAGGCTGACAATAAGGAAGTGAGAAAGAAAGAACCAACAACACAGAGAGTAAAAATGAATGTTCATTTTTGCTTTTAATGACATTTGAAAAACAAGGACAAATATATGTCGGATCGAAATCGGTTAGTTGGGTTTATTTTAATGAATGGCCGGCGTATTTGTTTTCTTGTCTTTGCTATGATGGGTTTCGTCCGTGTTGGTGCAGTGATATACTTGGCCTTTATCCGGAAGATAAATGCTTTCTTGCGAACCAAGTTGGCAGATTTTGTCGAAAACAAAACTTCCGAAGAAAGAAAGAACGGGCGGAAGGAAGGAAATGGCCGTAACCAATCATTACCACAATAATTCTTCACTGTGAAATATCGATGAGTGTTTTGGATCGATATGTTCTTGTCGTGAACGTAAACAACTCCCGGAGACGGATTACACTCGCTTGCTTTAGGCAAACCTCCGCAAACAAGCAAGAGTCTGGATTATTCGTGCGCTTGCAAGAAAATCCCAAAATTCCATATTAAAGAAAACAAAACAAAACAAAAAACAAAAACCAAACCAAACAAAAAAGACAAAAACATGGAGGGGTCTGAATTGTGCTCAATGACCATCTCTAAGAATTAGTTGTAATTTACGCACCCATACAATGCAACTGATAACACTCCATCAGTTATTTATACATTTTTTATGGAAATCGCTCCAGACACAGCATGATACCACTTTATGAAATGAGCAAGAAAAATATCATCTCAAGATCCGACACTAGCCAACGATAAATGTGAGATGGGTGGAATGCGACCTAGAAAAGTACAAGTCTTTCCCGTTCTGAGAGAAACATCGCTGATGAAGTGTGGAGATAAAAGACTAAAATACGTAAACAATTGTTAAAATAAATACCGAATTAAACCCAATGTCCAAACTCTTGTGAAATTGATATTGTAAAATACATAGCCTATGTTTATATTTACTTGTGTCGCCAGGAAGGTAGAGTTAGACACAAGGTTGATTTTTATTGCGAGAAAAATAAAGTCCGCCCAAAAAGAACACTGTCGATTCAAACAAATGTCTCCGTCTAGAAGAATTTCTTTTTTATCGACAAAACATAAAGTGTAGTTTCAGAACGTGTTTTTGTTAATTAATCTATATAAAATTTATTTTTCTAATAAAGATTTTATAATTTTTTGATAATAAAGATTGATGTTGACGATGTTCGTCAATCGTATGTGAAGATGATCGTGGCAATGCAATTGCCTGTCTGTTCGGAGATGGATTTTTAAACGAATTCGAGCTCTGAAGTATTTCCCGCATGTTGGACACTTCCTTTGGAAATATTTTGTAGCAGAGATGCTAACTGCTGTGTCTTTTCTAATATCACACTTCGTCTTACGTTCTTCATTGAGTACGAATTCAGCAATTAAATGTTGGGGTTCAAGCCTACCTTTCTACTAAAACTGTTTTTTTTTTCTTTTACACATCCAAACACCCGGCCAACGTTTTTTTTTTAAACAGGGTTGTTTTGATCTAACTCCCCCCAACACACACACACACACACACACACACACACACACACATACACACACACGCACGCACACACATCCAAACACCTGGGCAACGCCGGATACCCCCGCTCGTAAATAATAAAACGAAAATGTTTTATGATTCGAGAAAAACACATGCCCTGGCATTCCCTCGAGAAATTGTAGAAACCAATTAGCTTCTGCTTAAAATTATTTGGGTTTTTTTTGGGGGGGATAGTTCACTGATTGGTTCCTTGATCACAGGGTGTATATGTCGTTTATAGAACCTTGTAAATAATTTACCATTTATAATTTATTGAAAATCAAGAAACCAGAAAAAAATTGACCATAAAGGATCGCAAATGTTGTTCTCAGCAAACATAGTCAAGATTTATCCACAAAAAATATCGTCATGACAAGAGATTTTATGCTTAAATGAAAACAATTATTGAAAATGAAAATAATAGCGATAGATAGTTAAGCAATGATAATTTTATTTTGAAGAAAATTATTCAAATTAGTCAATCTGGATAATTTCTTGCATACACATGATCACTGTCTAAAACAAGTCTTTGTCTTTTATTAGGTAATGGTGGAATCGATGTTATAATATCGCCGTTTTAGCGATAAATAGCGCAACTTTATATACATAGAAATACAACAGACAATGAAAAGGTCTACTCAACTAATAAAATGCCTTATGTAACCAAAACGACACCGCATCATTTTGGTAAGCGGACTACTAGTCTCATCTTTTGTGTTACTCGCACAATGTTCGGGCAGATACACTCTCCTATGCATGCCCACAGATAATTAAACATACGTAGATATACATGTGCAGACATGCACACATACAAACAGACAGCCCACACCTACATACAAACAGTGATACATACTATGCTTACACAGATATATACCTATACATATACGCATCGCTATACCCATATATATAGTGCATTCAATTACATAGATATATCATAACGCAAACACGCATATTAGAGAAGGGAACTACTTATATAGTCGGGCGAATATGAATCCACGCGTACTCGAACATCAATATAATCAAGTGCAAGCATGCAATTCATACTCCTTACAGCAAATATACAACTACATAAGGGTTATGTTTAGAAAGGGATAAAGGTTTCGCACACTGATACATAACATACGAATACAGAGAGCGTGTCCGTACGTTTAAAGATATGTATATATCAACAAATAATCGGGTTTATCTGGTGATTCTATTTTAGAGATAGGGTGTATTCTCCAATTGCCAACAACGTTTTTATGGTCTAGGGAGATATAGATTGTTAGAGTGTACCAGTAAACGGCTAAAGTGCGTGACTCTGTTTAATATCTATGCTCACATAAACACACGCACATACATATACATAGACATACACACACACACACACATATATATATATATATACATATACATATGTATATATGTACACACATAAACAATCATACATACCCAGTATATACGCACACACACACACACACGTGCATACATACATACACACTACATCCCATAATTATATGTATATAGATTCAACATAAACCGAACGTCCACAAGCTGACGCACATACACATACTCATATATAAGGAAATGAAGTTTATAGAAATAAGAGCAAGCATATATATATATATATATATATATATATATATATAGACGCACAAATATTCACTTAGGTATGCATATACACACATACCCACATATATACACACACACACACACACACACACACACACATATATATATATATATATATATACAGCCAATTATATATAGACACGTACAAACATATACTTACTCAAACATGCATATGTATAAGAAACACATAGACATACGTAAATATTAATATTGCTACAGCGCATACAACATCCATCCTCTCATGCGTGCATACATATACACTCATACAAGCTTGAACCCATGCTCGTACACATAGTGTGCCGAAACTAGTTCAGGTGTGGTGGCTTAGGTGACTTTGAGCTGGCTATATTTGAAATTTTTCCTGTATTTGCATAACGAAATAAACCCATTTTTGGTGTTTATCGTGGCTTTAGGATATGTTATTATTGCAACTGCTTCTGAAGTGCAAAGGTTGCAGAGTTTGGATTTAGGGGTGTATGAATTGGATTTTTTCAATAAATCCCATTTTAGCGAGTATGGAATATTCCTATATTGGAGGTCTGGGTTAGGGTTAGGGTTAGCGAGTACGGGATATTCCTATGTTGGAGGTCTTTAATCAGAGTTGTTAGGGAGGTTCCTCTATTACTATTTGGATTTTCATTATTAAAGGAACTTATATGGTTGGAAATTCTCAGTTTAATTAGATTTGCTGTTGCGCCGATATACGTGTAGGATTTTACATATTCATTAATCGTGTTTAAGCTTTTGGAGTTTCAACTATGGGTGCTGGATGAACTTGTAGAGGGGACGGGATGATTAGGTTCGAATCGTTTTGAGAATGGGGTTCCTGATTAGACTTGGGTGTTATCATGTGTCTTATTTATGGGGTGGGCATAGTTGGTTCAGTAGTTAATGTGTTTTGAGTACGATATTTTAGTGTTCCATCCGTTGCATTTGATTTTGTGGTTGGGAGTTCAGTGACTGTACATGAATAGATTACGTCCTTGTGGATGCAATCGTTTCCTTAGGGACAGGATTGTTTGTTTCGGCGATTACAATTTTGTGTGGGTGGAGTCCATGGGGGATGGGCCTGGGATTTTCTTATTTTAGAGTTGTTTGATGTTATTATCGTTTGTGCTATGTTAGGCATAGTGGAGTAAGAGATATTTATTGAGTTTTTATTTAATATAATGCTGTATCTATGGGGTTGTTGAAAAGATTGTTCAATTATTTGAAAAAAATCCTTAGGTATATTAGTTTTTACGTTGGAGCTGTATCGCGAGTTGAACCATATGTTTTTTTTCGCCTTAGTTTATTGTTTTTCTTTTTTTGTTTACTATTGGATTTAGTCTTAGATTTTGTGTGCTCTGTACTAGGGTTATGCTTGTTCGAGGAGTTACGGATGGGGTTATTGTTTTTCTTTTGGGTCATGTTATGCGTGATTATTGATTTTATTATTTTTATTATTTTCCAATATTTTACCTATGTATTCTATCTTATCCGTATACTCCGAATTGCGTAAGGTATTATTGTAAAAGGTTGCTGCTAGGCTAAATATTCTCTTATCGGCTCACAGGCTTGACATTCTTTTTGAGACGAATGGTACTATAGAGTTGATAATAGATCTGGAATGATTCGATGGTTTATTACATAGGAAAGGTTAAAATTAGGCTTATGGTAAGGGGAGTATGTTTCCGAATTAAGATTTAGCGGTATGTCCAAGAAATTAGAAGTCTTCTTATTAGGATCTACTTCAATAGAAAGGTCATAGTTTCTAAAGAACTCATGTAATTTATTTACGGTATTATTGTATTGTCTGGGCCTGTCCTTTGTGATGAAAAGGGCATCATCTCTATATAGCCTCCCTGCAAGTATTTGAATTCTAAGCTGAGCCCCCTTAACAGCTAGAGACCGACTAAATCAGTAACTTGTGCAGAGTCGGTCGCATCCATTAAAATGTCAAAAATAGATTGGGTGTCTTTCCTGGTCCAGTACTTTCCGTCAAATTCAATCAGAGAACGTCTAGCCAGGAGGATAAGCTTCCTTCTTAGATCTGTTATATTGGAGTTGTTCTTATCGAGAATCAGAGCTTTATTAAGAAGTATTGGCGATATAGATTGGTAATAATTACATATATCGAAAGTTATAAAGTTAAGTCTTTTTTTATCTTTGAGTTGAATAAACCAATTGAGGACAGTTTGGGAGCATTGCCAGAGGGGGAATTTTATTTTCTCTCTTATCAGCGATATAATTCTGTCTAAGATTTTCTTACTAACTAGTCCTAAATCAGAGATAGAGGGACAGATTAATCTTAACGAGGGGTTGTCTTGGAAATTTTCTTTATGGTCCTTCATTGTAAATCTTGGGGTTCCTGGGGTAACGATTTCGGTGAAATTGTGGAGGTTCATTTGTTTGAGTATGTTTAGGGCATCTATATTTATCGTGTCTAATTCATTTTTATGAACAGTTTTATATGATTTATTCAATTATTTGTACATAAGTTTCTTATATGTGGGGTAATCCATCTTATAGTGTTTTTTTATTTTATCTGCGAGTACAAATAGGTTTGGGTTTTTCTTAACTTTCTGTGTGAATATGTTTATTTTACTGGCATTAATTGAGTGCTTCTGTTTTTTAAATTTAATCTTCTTAACTAGATTCAACATAAGTTTTTCAAACTCTTCTAAGTGGAGGTTAAAGTTTGGGTGGAGACTGTTTTTAGTCCATAGAAATTGGCGGCGGTTCTTTCAATTTGTTTTAGTTCTCTGTTAGAGTTAATTGAGAGGTTATTTATACAGTATTCTGGGTGTGATATATGTGTTTTGATTTTATACTGTTTGTAGGCGCGCATATCAAAAGTGTATGCCTTCCATCTAATATTAATGAGGAATTCATTGATAGCCTGTGTAAGCTTGTGGATGAAAGATGAATTTGAGGGAATGGGGATATTTTTAGCCAAACATTTTTGATAAGGATAGAAAAGCTCAACCAGGGAAAGGGAGCTTCTTGATTAGCGAGACATGATCAGATATTGATAATATTCAGATGAAAATCCTGATCGATATTACTTTAAGTAATACTTTCAAGGAGATCCTAGCTAAAAAGAAAAAGCTCAATATTTAAGAATAAAGCAATATAAGTTTCGTGGTTTAAGATTGAGCTATACGCTTTCGCTATATGGGAATATCAATCTCTCCCATGGGCCTATTTTCTGCCCATCCGGATTTGTAACCCCGAATGTCATTGGACTCCTTCCGATAATGGACTACCCAGGTTGTATCAACTTCTCTTTTCGTATAATTTTCTCCATATAATTATCCACAACCACCAAAAAACTATTTTCAATAATTGTGATGGAAAGCAAAATAGCGTCCATTCGCAGCTGAAAATTTTGTTAACTGCATTTCATTTCTTCTGATGATATGTGCCATTGTTGAAAATCCATGGATTAAGGAAATTAAAATAACCCTTTCTATATATTCTTTTGTCAAGCAATAAATTCTTAAATCGAATATATGTCTCTATATATTGTTTTTCAGAATTTAAAATTAAACCACGAAACTACCTTGGATCACCGTCACCTTCCTAGGGACGCAAATAACCTCATAATACTATAAAACAGTACACACATTCTCAAACCAATAAAAGAAAACACACGCACACAAACACACACACACACACGCCCTACCCTAAAGGAAAAAAAACACAAGCAGAAAGAGAGAGAGAGAGAGTGAGAGAGAGTGAGAGAAACACAACATAGGAGTGACCATAGCCGAGGTCAGCGGTCTCGACAAGCCCAATAAAAGAGTAATAAAAATTGAACATTCCAATGAATAGTAGACACTTACACGCTTCAACCGCTTGGGAACACTTCAAATGAACTACGAAAATGCCATTTTTACGTCTCCAACACATTTGAAAATAATTACTGACGAGGACGCTTCACACAACGTCTAAAACGCGTAAAAACGATTTCAATGATTTAAAAACATTATTACAATGATCCAAACATAATTATCAATGAAAAACCAAGACACGGAGTAATAAAATAATGTTATATATATATATATATATATATATATATATATATATATATATTCCAGGTAAGTAGATATCCAAAAACGAAGAGTAATTAAATTTCAACAAAGGTCGTTGATTGTGCTCGATCAAAGAGAGAAAATTATACATTTTTTTATCATTCTTTATGTAAATTCATTCATATTTTGCTACTATATGCAGGCTCTGTCGATCATAATAGATCTTATCAGACAAAAAAATAAAAATTCAGACATTAAAAATGGTTCAGGACCATTTTAGAGGAGATAAACTTAGCCATAACTGTCGTGGAACGTTGATAAAGATTGAATATCTTCGTATATATATATATATATATATATATATATATATATATATATATATATATATATATATCAAATAGATGACAAAAATCGATATTTAAAATGTCAAGACATTGACCATCTTACTATTTATTTCCCTTAAGTATGTTGACATGCACAATTCTTGACAGCACCTGTTTCGTAGCGCAAAATCATTCATTTTATTATTACATGAAACAATGAATCTATCTCCCCTTTAACTTCTCAGGAGAAAAAAAATCAGTTATAAATTTTCAAATAATATAAATCATATATAAATGATTACAAACTCCATAGATTGTAAAAGAAGTTGCAAAAACCTGATTTTGCATCTTATTACGCCACATTTTTATTCTAATGAGTTAAGAGCGAAATAAATTCATTGGTTGATATAATAATTAAATGTAAGATTTTGCGCTACTAAACAATTACTGTCACCATTCTGCTTGTGTACATACTTAAAGGAATAAAAACTGAGATGGTCAACATCTTGAAATTTGGAATATAAACTTTTGTTATTTGTTTGTTATATGCTCGATAATTAGACCCAGCTTAATAAATTAAAAGATTGGTATAAATAAAATGTGAAAACATACAAAACTGACATTAGCGTATTAAGCGACGCTCTTTGTGTAAACAAATCGAGCGGATGAATTTGAACGATGTCAAAACATTATTTATTCATGACCCATACAGCATCAGCCGTATAGTGTAATGGTGAGAAGCCTTTACTGTCATTTGAGCGGCCGGGTTTCGCTCCTGGCTTGAGGCTGTTGCCTGTCTAGCCGCATTGATGAGCTGTGAAACAGCTAAACAGTACTGTATGTGAATGACCATATATATATATATATATATATATATATATATATATATATATATATATATATATATATATGATTACTTAATTAATCACATAAATTCATATACGAATATATAATTGTATGCGTAAATCTATCAGTATTTACTTCTAAGTGCACAATACATAGGTAGAGCTAGGTAGTAAGTAATGAAAATATATATGACAATTAAGTTACACAGAATATTCCGCGTTTGATTCTCGTGAGAATTCGTCAGGCTTTCTCGTGAGTGATGGCATAAGCTTGACGAATTCTCACGGGATTGAAACGCATAATGGTCTGTGTAGCTTAATTGCCATAAATATTTACATTATTTACTACTATATATATATATATATATATATATATATATATATATACACAGATACAGAGTAAAAGAGAGTGAGAGACAGAGAGAGAAGTGTTAGTATCCCAAATAATTCCAGATATTTTTTTATTTTTATTTTTGTTTCAATTTAGAGCGCTCTGTTTTGAGAGCTTGACGTTCCATATATAAATAACCGATGTCGTTTTTAAGTCTGACCCCGTAAATAATAAAATAAAAATAGCATAATTAACGATATTATTGATTGGGTCTTACTTTTTGAAAATTCACACAAATGTACTTTATGTGCTATTGGTTTTCAATATCTTCAATAAGTATCGATAATCGATTATCGAAAAAATTCGATGAAAAAAGGAACAAACGATTAGACTAAAGTTAAGGTTTTATACAATCTAACATATCAAGTGCGTTTGAGAAGGTTTATTACCGCACATATAAGCGTCCCCGAGTCAGTTAACTCGTCACAAAAGTCTCGGGTCGTGCATCCCAAAATAGATCGAGAAGTGGTCTTACTGATTCTTACGATATCGACGCCGAATTGGTAAAGTAACATTGCTAAAGTTAATAGAAAACTCTGCAAGCTCGCATCATGAGCATCCTCGTAAGACAAGACCAATTACTGTAGTGAACAGAAAAATCTCCATATATTTATTCACGCGCTCGGATCTAAAGAGAGTGCTGCATCTATCAGGGATACTCAATTAGAATATTGTTCAGGACTAAAAAAAGAACGGTAGAGAAGATATGTCGTTATCTTGTAAGGTAAAGGTTCGCCCATGAAAGAAGTATCCTTGTCATATCTGGGCCGTTGTATCCTCCACTAATCTCTTCCTCTAATACAAAGTAGAATCAATTAAGCTTCAACCTCTGTCCCATCACCGCAATATTGCAAACCTGTGACTGTTTTATAAATATTTTAATGGAATGTGTTCTGATGAACTCATCGTATTTCTTCCTCCTCAGGGTACATTTTACCGACAACCCGATTAGCAATAAAATTCAATCGCTTTACTGTAGATGGCCCTAGCTGTCAGAAAGTCTGCTACTCCAACAGCTTCTTCCTTCAGACTTATGGACATTATTTAAATATTATGTAAATCAACATCTCGTTCATCTCCTCTAAACATGGTCCCAAATAGTAACCAAGTGGCACTACGCCTTGTTTGGGGTGAACATAACTATAAAATAACTAAAGGTACAAAAGAGTGATTTCAGTTGTACCTCCCTCACAATAGCAGAATTTTTCTATCTTTGGGCGTATCTGATTCTTATCCACATAACAGCGGAGTTAGTATATTTAAGGGCATATTTGAGAACTTGACCACATCCTGTCTGCTCACCCTTCGGCTAACATTCACGCCCGTGGAGACTTCAATGTTCACCATGTGGAATAATTAGCCCACTCAAACCAGACAGATGATAAGGGGAGGTTCTGTCACGATTTCTCCATTGCTTATGATCTAACTTAGATTGTTCACGAACCCACCCGTGTGTCTGACACTGATGGTCAGGATGCAAGTCTCCTAGACCTTTTTCTCACAACTTGCCCTGATCTATGTTCGTCTTTTGTTCTGTCTCGACTGGGATCTTCAGACCACTCGGTTTTCTTCGTTAATATAAAAACACAATATAATAAGTCCTCCGACATACCTCCATCATACAGTATATAGATACTCTATGGTTGACTGAGATAGCTTTCGTACATTTATGTCAGATCTACCTCTCCGATCCATGTTTAAAAAGAATGTGTCCTCCATAAACTCAGACCTTACTAAATGGTTACCTGAGTTATAGACCGATTCATACTCTTCAGAATTTCCAGCAAAAACCTAACAGCAAGCAGCGAATCTCTCCAGAATTTGCTCCTGCCATTGCGCCCAAAAATAACTATTTCCATTGCTGCCAAAATGTACTGAGACTAAAGCCGCTTTCAGGAGTTTCAGCAACCACTGTAAAACAGTAAGGAAGAACGTGAGAGAGTTGTATGATCAGTCTGTCAAGTCCAAAATAGCTGACCAGCGGCTTGGTTCTCAAAATTACAAACAGGGTCCTGAATAGAAGTGTATTCTCTATCCTAACTATCATCAATATACTTGAAGTAATCTCATCAGCATCGGATAAAGCCAAACTTTTTGCCCAAAACTTTACTACTAATTCTACATTATGCGATCAGGGCCGCCAAATCCCCATATTTCCTTCTGTGTCTGAAAACACGATATGCGACATACAAATATATCTGCGTGATGTTGACAAGCTAATAAAAAAACCTAGCCCTAACAGCGTTCCTACTATAGTGCTCAAAATCTTCAACCAGGACTAGCTCTCAGACTTACAAAGCTATTTAAGAGTTGTCTTAAGGAGAATTGCTTCCCCGACACCCTGGAAAATCGCATCAGTTTGCCCCGTATTTAAAAATTGAGGTGATCGATCATCTCCCTCTGATTACAAACCAAAACGTCCTCTGTGTGTCATGAGTAAGTTACTAGAATCTGTGTTAAAAAGAGAAGTATTTAACCACCTCAGCAAAAATTACTTCCTCAGTAACATGCAATATGTTTCCGTTCCGCTAGATGCATTACATTATGCATTCTTCCAGTGATACCATATAATCTAATTTTCCTAAGAAGACTATCGTGCCATACCCTGTTTCTCTCTCCATCTGATCTTGATCACTTGGTGCAATGGGGAAAGAGGTGGCTGGTTAATTTTAATGCATCTAAGACCAAACTTTTACCTTTCCATCATCAACGCTCTGCTCCCCATCTGACATCAAGTGAAATGAATGGCTCTCATCTTGAGGAGGCTCCATGTTTTGACAAACTTATGGCTTGACCTTTACTCCTGATCTGAAATGGTACAAATCCATTGCCAGGGCTGCTGGGAAAATGGTGGAATTGTTCTACCATTTCAGTAGATATCTGACTGGTGATGCAATTATCTACATGTATAAGAGCCAAGTGCGTCCACGGATGGAGTAATGTTGTCACATGTGGACAGGAGCTGCTAGAAGCAGCTTATCCTGCCTTGACAGAGTTCAAAATAGACTTCGTAGCTTAGAAGGCGATGCCCCTTTCTCTTCCCTGGAACCTCTCTCTCTCTCTCTCTCTCTCTCTCTCTATATATATATATATATATATATATATGTATATATATATATATACTTATTTCCACAGTCAAACACCCACCCCTCACACACACACACACACACACACACACATATATATATATATATATATAAGTATATATATTGTTCTTATATATATATATATATATATATATATATATATATATATATATATATATATATATATATATATATTTGCTTCCACACGAGAACTGTTAGACACAAGGTCTGTTTTTAATGGAGATACCTCCTCCTCTAAATGGACAATCAGAATTAGAACAAAAATAAAAATAACCCCCTTCTACAAGCATTTCTCATTCATTGAACGAGGAAAAGAACTTTAGTATCAGAACAGATATACACTTTGCTTGTAGTCAAAAGTTGTAGGATCTGAATAGATATAAACAACGGATCCCAGAATATTATCTGCGAGATTATCGCTTAATATAAAAACAAATCGCGGTCAACCTCAACACTAATTCAATAGTATTTATTCGTTTTATGATCATATCCATTAGCAACTACGCCCGGGAATCTTCCTGTAGGTGTCATAAGTTCGCATTTGGAAGATGCCAAAATGATTATCCAATCAGCTGCCAGAAGACGACAAATTTCAATGAAACTGTAAAATTTATTAAATAAAAAAAAAAATAAAGCGAAATGACTTTCAACAGACTATGTCAACGTGAAATCCCCTGCTTTTCCCATGTTAAGAATAGCTTTCGAAGAAAAGACAAGAATATTACCAATGGGAAGTGTAGCACGGTGTTTTGATTTAATCGTCTGCATGTCTCGGAATCTTGTTGCTGTTCATGTGACCTGCTGGAAGATGTCGACGCAATGTTGCCGGGAATTAGGTCATAAACACTATAAGTGCAAATGTAATCCGTATGACTTATAAGTGTTTGATTGTTTAAAAATATTTTTGGCTATAATGATTTCGACAATCGTTTTAATAACCACAGTAATAATAATTAGCCAATCAGAAGCTTCAAAAGTTATTATAAAAAATGTCGAATTTTGGATTCAATCAGTTCGCCGTCTCCTCTGTCTCGAAACGACTCAAGATCGACACTGCATTGATTCTTCGCAACCATCTTTGTTACTAGGAATTACTTAACACTCAAAATCGTAACTACATTGATTCCCCTCCGATTTGGTTTACTGCCGCCATCTTTGTTCTACACAAAGTCTCAACACTAAACAGATTATTTTACTGTCGTTACAACTCAAACAAGGCACAGTGCCACTTTGATAGAAAAGGCTAGTTGGAACCAAATTTCCAAGGGAGTTCCTCTTTATTTCGCCTTCTCACATAGGCAGAATTAGGCATTAGGATCATTTTTTTTAGAGAAAAGAAACAAAAAAAAAATGTCTCAATAACGAAGGATTTCTTATCCACTAACTAAGAAAAAAAAATTTAAGTCTAGCATCAGAGCAGATACCTCACTTTCATCTTGGCCCGAAGGCATAGGAATCTACTGTGCAGCGAGATATCCGTTCACATTACACTTGAATTTCTGCATGCCAATACAGTCAGGAAAGAAAGAACATAGGAGGGAATTCCAAAGTCTTGCAGTTCGAGAAAAAATAAACTATTTGAGTAGGTTTTCCGACATCTAGGAATCTCTACAGTATCCGGGTTGTTTGGCTTGCTTAATTAGGTTTTGTTGTTGATATTATTTCAGTCCGCAAGGAACCGTAGTGTAACGGATGAAGTAATAAGTAAAATTAATTTTTATCTGACACTCTTTTGGGGATGAAGGTTCGATCGTCAGTGGGGACGATACTGGAAATACAATGGCAAATTACGTAAGGCTTCTATTCGGTCATGTCTAACGAAACAAAAAGCATGTTGCACTCATGGATTAAATAAAGGGTTACGTTCGAATGTTCGTACATATACGTCCAAGGATGGAATACTACTGCCATTTCTGGGCAGGAGCTGCTAAAAACAGCCTATCCTGCCTTGACAGAGTACAAAATAGACTTAGTAGCTTAGTGAGGGATGCCCTTTTCTCTACCCTGCAACCTCTCCCCCACAGAAGAGACGTTGCGAACCTATCCTTGTTTTATCGTTATTTCCATGGCAGGTGCTCGTCTGAACTCCAATCTCTGGTTCCCCTCGCCAATCTTTCACGAAAAACACCCGTCTAGCTGAATCCACTGTGAAAAATTTCCCCACTCTTTATCTGTGCCTAAATCAAAACGTGGATTCCATGAACAAAGCTTCTTTCTTAGAACTGCACGCCTGTTTCGTCTGCCTGCTTCCCACCTGACTACAACTTGGATGTCTTCAAGTCCAACGTAAACAAATTCCTAATGAACCGCTTCCTTAAGTAAACACTTCATCAAATCTCCAAACTAACGTACTGTACTTGCAACAACCCTTATCCCTGAGTGGCTTACGGGACTTGATAAGTGGTGACCACCGTGTAAAAAAAAATCCGGAGTTGCACAGAAAGATTCGAAAAGATACATCTGAAGAAGGTTGGATGCTATATCAGCCGAAACGTTTTGAAAATAACACCAAAGATGAGGAGTAGAATCGGAATAATCCAAATATTACACATTGATAATACTCGAAATAATACCCATGTAAACGTATATAACAATGTATGCATGAAGAGAATCATGTTCAGATTGTAAACATTACTATTTGAAATAGATCTGAATAAAATTTAAAAGTCACCAGTCGGCCCTGATACCTGATTCAACATTTTTTTTACTTAACACTGCGTTAGTCCCATGTGGTGTTTTGTGACCCCAAATTTGCTAAAGTGTTCATAATTCCTAGCTAGCAACTATTTCTTTTCCTGTCCCTCAGTACTCTCCCGACTCAGTGCGGTGATAGCACACGTGGTATGACGCATTTATATCTCAGTTTCCCTTGGAGGTAATCACTTTGTCCTTCTAGGGTGTACAGTTACACCAGGTGACTAACGTGGTTATGATTTTATGTTTTATATATATCTTGTATTTTCCCAGTTGGAATGAAAATCTGTAGATATAAGAGCGCATTATATATCATTAGGTGATTCTGTAATATTTAATATGGCGTTAATATGTTTTGGGATTTTCATTTATCATAAGGTTTGATGGGATTGTTATTTTATTTACAATTTATTACTCTTTCACTCTTGTAACTATGAGCTTAGCTAATGAAATATCTTAATGTTTCCTTAGTTTTATAATTTACTAGCATGGGTGTTTGGACATGTATGCTGAGCAAAAAAAAAAAAAAAAAAGAAAACGGTCAATTTTTTTAAATTTGACCCCTATTATGACGTCTTAACTTTTATTGTTTTGGGCTCAAATAAGTTATTCAGTTAGATCCATGTCCAAGGAACCTATGTCTAAAATTTCAAGTGTTTACACGCAAAATTGTCAGAGGAGTTTAATAGAGTTCTCAAAGGTCAAATCGTTGAACTTTGACCCCTTAATCGCCAAATTTCTCTCCAAAAACAGATCAAATCGTTTTTCCCAAATCTCAGTACCCTGTATATCAAATGTCGAGTCTGCAGACTAAAAATCGCCAGAGTTATTGCGTAGGGAAATGTACACAGACACACAGACACACAAACACACAGACATGCTCACTTTATAGATATATAGATAGATTTTATTGTATTATTTTATATTAATATCAACAAGCTACAGGTGATCCAAACTGTTCAACAGGAATTGTAGATATATCCTTAACCAGCATGATAACTATAGTTTGCATAATAATAAAACTATAAACATTTTGCATTGGGATGTATAAACACCCCCATGATAGTAACCATGTTTAGAACACCTAGGTGACAGACGCAGGGTTAAAACCTTTCGATCAATTTAATGTTTTAATTGAAGTTTAGTTTATTATCCCCTAATGAAAACCTAACCACACTAATTTTCCAAAAATAATAGCAATGGATCAAAAGCCGAAAATCCAAGATGTCTTTCGTGTCACTTGAGTAAGAAATTATATGTGATTGGAAGAGTAGGATGTTTATTTACTTTTTAAAATCACCTTGTCGGGATGGGTAGACATCGATTCAATTGTAGACCCGATTAAACTGCTAATCACTAATCTAGCATTTACATTTTTTTTTAAATGAAAATCGCTACAGACAAGGAGCGAAGGTGCTTGATGTAAGGAGCTGTTCCCTCCCCTTCACTGGGGGAGACGAATGCTGACGTGTGTAGAAGAAGAACCCACACAGGCCGATTTCACTTCCACCTTCTGCAGGACCTCTGGGGAAAGTGAAATAAAAACTATAAAACCCATTCATCGTCTTGGATAATAAATCTTCGTCAAACAGGTATCAAGTCTCCCTCCAGGATGAGAAATTTCCAAATGGTCCAACATCGAAGAAGCAGAGGTATGTTCTGAAATTACATGCCACACACACGATTCCCTTTATGATAATCAAACACACAACCATTTATATTAGAGACAATCATACGCACACGGAATCCTTCTTTTGTTATACACCAAACGTAAATGGTGCCCCTCGTTGATAACCAATATATAACATTTATTTTAAAAATGACTGAGACTAACAAGATTACGTGTGCGAAAGAGAGGTTGCACAGAAGAAACAGTGGATAAATAAAATTACAGATACGTTTCTACACTTTATCAAGATATTTCCAAAGGAACAGAGATTCACCAGCTCAAATATAAATGTAGTACCCCAAACATGGTCAGCTAGTAGAAGTTAAGATATAGGGGCTTGATCAAAATGTTATGGGCGATAGAGAGAACTAGCTTTACGAGAATCAAACAGATCAATGGATCTAATTTATCTATATATCTATAAAAGTGAACGTGTCTGTCTGTCTGTCTGTCTGTGTGTCTGTCTGTCTGTGTACATTTCCCTACGCAATAACTCTGTCAATTTTTAGTCTATATACTCGAAATTTGAAATACCGGGTACTGAGATTTGGGAAAATCGTTGTGACGGGTGTCAGCCAGAAATTTGGCTGTTAAGGGGTCAAATTTCAACGATTTGACCTTTAAGATCTCTACCAAACTCCTCCGACAATTTTGGGTCTAGACACTTGAAATTTTAGATTTACGTTCCTTGAACCTGGATCTAACGTAATAAAGTGATTTGAGCCCGAAACAATAAATTTTAAGGGATCATAATAGGGGTCAAAGTTTTAAAAAATTAACCATTTTTTTTTTTGCTTTTTTTGCACAGCATACACCTCCAAACACCCGAGCAACGCCGGGCACCCCTGTTAGTGAATTATAAGAAAAATTTTGCGAGAAAAAAGAATAAAAATGACTCCGAATTGATTTCTCATTGAGAGCAGAGCTGTTCATAAGACACTCTGCTAGAAAAGGGATACGTTTAAGATTGAAAGATAGGGGTTGAGTCGGAACAAAACAAAACAAGTAATTTCTTACCCTAATATATAACTGAACCTTGGCCAATTTCTATACTAGTTGCATATTTCAACTGATAATAGAGAGATGGGCGAGAACAATACCAGGATAGAGAGTAGTATAGGTGTTAATTTCTGAATTATATATCCTGTAAAGCAATTTTTATTACAATAGAAAAATGTGAACATGAAAATTAATATAGCTAAGCTTAAACATGTAAAAGTAAATGATTTTCCAGGTTTTCAGTAAATTCACTTGTTCGTTGTTTAATTTCAGTCTTATTTATTTTTTGCCCTCATAAACATAACATACGCATATGTAATAACAATGCACGCCACTCATCTGCTTGCAATAAAATCCCCCAAATTATCTCCTCTTCATTCTTTTATTCTCTCTGTTTCACTTGTTATTTCTCTTTTCGCGAGAGCGGTGAATTGGTAGTAACAATAGTCGCTGAAGCGACATAGTTGCTATGGAAATCAGTCATAAAAAAACGTCGCTCACCTCCTTATTTTTTTACGATTTTGAACACTAGTAAACTCATCATAACTTTTGTTTTACTGAACGAAAATTGAATTTTTTCACAGTAAAGCTTAGAAGGTGGTCTATAAACTGTAATAATAATTATAAATTTGGTCGAAAAATGAGTGATCGGGGAAGCTTTAAAGCAGTTCTAAATGACTAAAACTGCCACTTAACCATATATTCAAACACAGAGGTGTTTGCATTATAAAAAGACGAAAAATATTCGCCGAAGAACAGATTTGTTTTCAAATAATCTCAATTATTGATGCGGCTTTGTTGACATAAATTATTTTTCTTTACAAAGGAGTCACCACTTATCAAGGTCCAGAGGCCACTGAAGGATAATAAGTATACAGTGGTCAATGGGACAGTGATGTAGTAAATGTTAGTAGTGGAAATTTGGTAAATTGGATTACTGAAGGGGAACGGCTCATCAAGAACTTGTTTACATTAGACTTGAATACAGCCATATTCTAGTTAGTCAGAAAGCAGGCAAATGGAAGAGAGTTCCACAGGTGTGCAGTTCTAAGAAAAAAACTTTGTTCATGGAATCTGCGTAGGTTTTGGGAACGGATAAAGATATTGATATTGATTATTGAATTACGTAAGAGAAGGGTCACGTAAAGTTGTAAAACTGCCTAATTAAACTGGCGCTAGATTTGAACACTGCACGCCTAAGTATCAGTTCTGCTAGGTATCCACATCACTACCGCCAGCCCCCGCGAGCAGACCGAAAATGCAGGAAATATGACAAATTTGAACTTGGGTAAACAGCGTCTACGTTGATGGATCCATGACGTCACCGTCGGCATTTTTGCATTCCAAATTTTTAAATAAAAGCGAATCCAAACTAAAAAAAGGTCAACTTAAGTTGACCTCTTATTGTCTAAACCTGTATTATGTTATTTACAAAGACATGATATTTCATGAATAGACACTAATCTGATGTCTAAAAGTAAAAAAAAAAAAAAATCTAATTTGAGAGAAAAGCAAAAATCGAAGAACGAATGCAAGAATACAGATTTCTTTAAGGGAATTGAATCATTGGATGGAAGTTTTGAACTATTAAGATTCTTTCTGAACCAGCCTTGGCTTACTAGATTTGCATGTGCCATGTATTGAATGATAAAGGTTACCCACCTATGCTAGATTGGCATGAACACGTTTGTCTGTAATTGCTGCTATTAAGTGAGCGAGTTTTCTCAAGGGAGGTAACTCGTTTCTCTAAAAATCGATAAAGGAAGAACACAGTAAACGAAAGACAGGGAAGGAAGAAAAGCAAGCGTAGGATAATAAAAGAGAGAGAGAGAAAGAGAGAGAGACAGACACAGAGAGACAGAGACAGGGAGTGTTGAAAAAAGAAGAGTCCGAGAAAAAAAAAGCAAAGAAAAAATACAAATGTTGTTATAAATACATAAAGATAGTAATTCAGAAATATGACATACAGAACAAAAATAAAATTAAGGAATAAAATATATAACACAAGATGACCTATGAGAAATTTAATAAACTAGCGGGGGTACCCGGCGTTGCCTGGGTGTTTGGTGGTGGTGTGTGTATGGGGTGGAGAGGGTAAATCAAAACAAAATGGAAAAAAAGAATAAGCGAACGTAACGATCCTGTTTAAATATTAAATATAAAAAAATCAAGGAACGTAAGGGAACGAAACGTCTAAAAAACATATCGGAAAAACAAAAAACAAAAAAAAAACAGCGAACTTGATAGAAAAATAAAAAAACCGAACGTAAAAATGGCATAAATAACCCTGTTAAAATCGAAAAAAACATATATCTACGTGGGCTCGAATGTGCAATCCCTAGCAAACGACGGTGTTGTATACCGACTGATCTATGACCGCGTGTGCGAAAATAGGTCGTTTTTAATATTTAAACTAATTCAACAAAGAATTTTATTTGCGCATGCGTGTTTAGCTAAATTATCATGAAAGAACGATTTTTGCTACCCCTCCCTCTAAGAAAGTGCCTAGTTAAGGATGAAGAAATGAATATTTTTGGCCAATTCTTCGATATTTGTCGTCCGAAGGGTCAGTTGAAAACGATCCCGATCTTATGAAAATCTGCCGCCTCTATCGAAAGGTTTTGCGAGACATACAAACGTACACACATACATTTAAACAGATTTCCCCCTGTATATTATAGATTTTGGCATTTATGCATTTTATTCTGAGTAGAGATTAAGAATCAATATAAGAAAGGAATATTATAGTAAGGTAAATGAAACGATAAGCAATGTAAAGAAAAAGAAAGAAAAAAGAAAGAAAAAAGAAAAGAAATGGTAAAATGTAAAGGATGAAAAAGAATGTAAAGAAACGCGAAGAACAGTCAATTAAAAGAAAGAAAAGAGAAGTAAAATAAAGGTAAATTAAAAGAAAAAGAAGGAAAGACAGAAAAAGAAAAAAAGATAAAGAAGAGTAAAGAAAAGAAAAAAAAGAAAAAGAAAGGAAAAAGTGAAAACTAAAACAACTTAAAAAAGTACATCAGTCCACACTCATAATTATTTTTTATCCTATGTTTTTATTTCGGTGAATACCTATTATTATGTTGTTATTGTCTTACGCATGTTTCGCAACCTGTAATGAAAACTATTGTCTTTGCTTTACTTGCCTACTATTCAGAGACGACCAAATATTATTAAAAAAAAAAACAAGCACGTTATTTCCAAACTAAACAAATAACAAGAAAGATGATTAAAATAGATGAAGAAAATCAAGTTAAAAACAGGAACAATCACTTTAAAGATGACAATAAGAGAATCCCGCAAGAAGAAGAAAAAAAAACAGCTGATAAACACGTTGGAAAAATCTGAAGCCGCTTTCCCCGTCGTATATATGCTCTGAAGCTTAAAATATAACTTCAGTGAGTTTGTTATTTTAAGCAATTTGGTCGATATTATAAGCGATATATACCTTTAAAACATAGTGTTTTCTAGAAACATATCATGTAATAAGTATTGATTATATATACAGTGATGATCATATTTATTGGCACGGTAAAATAAAAGTTAAATTTTGTCTAATAAATTCTAAAAAAGGATTAAATTAAAGAAAATAACAAAGTATATTATGTATTTTTAACTGGCCTTTCCGATGCAGCAATCGGATTTTAGAAAAAATAAATAACAAAGGAACAACAAACATAATTGCAAAAAACCCTTGTTCAAAATTATTGGCACGGCTTTGTTTTTCTTTTAGTATCAGTATAATATCAATCAATTTCCGGTTTACGTGCTTTCTGAACTTTTTTATAGCCATATTATGCTTGTTTAACGCTAATTTAGTGAATAATTTTTTTCAGATAATTTTCAGATAGCGATTTATTTAAACTATTATAAGTGACTAAATTATAATTTTCAATCGCCATGGTTAAAACTAAGGAACACAGCGAAGACGTCAGGAAGCTTGTTGTAGCATGCCATACCAATGGGGAGGGCTATGATAAGATTTCAAAGAAGCTAAACCTTCCCAAATCCACTGTTAGAGCCATAATAAACAAGTTCAAATCGCAAGGTCACGTTATGAGTTTAGAGGGTAGAGGGAGAAAAAGGATTCTTTCCCCAAGAGATGAACGGAAAATTGTTCGACAAGTAAAACAAAACCCAAGGATCTCTGTTGGGGAGATTGTTGATGAACAGAGCACCTCTGGAGTGAATGTATCTCGACATACAGTTGGTAGAGTTTTGAAGAGAGCTGGTTTAAAAGCATGTCGTCCGAGAAAGACTCCCTTATTGAAGCCTATGCACCTGAAAGCAAGGCTAGCCTTTGCAAAACGTCATATTGATTAAGATGTTGCATTCTGGAAACGTGTTCTATGGACTGACGAAACGAAAATAGAGTTATTTGGCCATAATAAAGTGTCTTATATTTACAGAAAATCTGGCGAAGCTTTCCTGCCTAAGAACACCATACCCACAGTGAAGCACGGTGGAGGCAGTTTGATGTTTTGGGGATCCTTTGCTGCCCGTGGACCAGGGCGACTTGTTAAGGTCAAAGGTAGCATAAAAAAGGAAGATTATGTTAAAATATTGGATGAAAACCTGAAAGACTCTGCTAAAGAGCTCTCACTTGGTCGTCGTTGGTGGTTCATGCAAGATAATGACCCAAAGCATTCGGCTAAACTGACTAAGAAATGGCTTGAGGACAATCATATTAATGTTTTGGAGTGGCCATCACAAAGCCCAGACCTTAATCCAATTGAAAATTTATGGAGAACATTAAAATTGAGGGTAATGCAAAGGAAGCCTAAGAATCTTATTCAATTGGAGGATTATTGTCAGGAAGAGTGGGCTAAAATTACTACTGAAGAGTGCAACAACTTGGTTGTAAACTATGAAAAGCGACTGAGGAAGGTAATCAAGGCCAAAGGCTATACAATTGATTATTAAATAAATCGTGCCAATAATTTTGAACAAGGGTTTTTTGCAATTATGTTTGTAGTTCCTTTGTTATTTATTTTTTCTAAAATCCGATTGCTGCATCGGAAAGGCCAGTTAAAAATACATAATATACTTTGTTATTTTCTTTAATTTAATCCCTTTTTTAGAATTTATTAGACAAAATTTAACTTTTATTTTACCGTGCCAATAAATATGATCATCACTGTATATATATATATATATATATATATATATATATATATATATATATATATATATATGTGTGTGTGTGTGTGTATATATATATATATATATATATATATATATATATATATATATTATAGCTTACTACCCAGCTCTACCTACGTATTGAGCACTATTAAGTAACTACTTAAAGTTTACGCATAAATTTATACGTTCATATAATGATTTATGTGATTAAATGAAGTAGTCATATATATATATATATATATATATATATATATATATATATATATATGATAAAACCTTTATAATTTAATCACAATAGATATTAATTGATAATCGCAGGGCATTTATACATAGATAACAAAGAGCAAATTTTGTCGACTATATGTTTCTCTTGTTAGCGTAACACATACTTTGGAATAAAGACACACTGAAGTTAAGCAACGATAAGCCTGGCTAATACCAGATGAGTGACCATTTGGAAATACTAGGCGCTGTATAAGATGGCGCGACAGCACTATTGTGAAAGGAGAAAGTTAGACGCCCCTTCTTTCCGTTAGTCCGTAGGAGACTTTTGGGTAAAGTCGAGAACCAACTTAAGCTTCACCCCCAGTCAGAATGACCTGAGGTCAGTGAAAGCAGGCAACTGATGTAATACGGAAGCACTGAAGAATAATTTTGTCCTGTTTCGTATCTCATTGTGCTAGACACAAGATCCCTTTGGTTACAATGGTCAGGACAATATACTACTGTAAGCCCTTCTCAGACAGACAAAAACTGCAACCTACTGTCTGTAGAACTTCAAAGAAAGATGTGTCGGTACATCAAAAACACTTCTGAAAAAAAACGGCGTTAATGAAAATGTGAATGATGAGCATAATGAATTCATGAATATCTCGAGGGAGAGAGATTGATGGGGATTCAGAGTCCTCAATGCCTGAACCAACCAGGGCATCAGTTGAATGAAAATGAATGATTTGGATAGAAAACATAAATGAAAATGATATTTTCTAAAGAAAGTTATCAGTTTATTAGGGGATGATTGTCTGTTTCTCTTTTGTGCAAAAAAAAAAAAAAAAAAAGAATTTCTGCTGCAATCTTCAGGATATATTTGCAAAACATAGATTGTTTGGGTAAATGATAAAACTGCTGTCAAAACGAATCACATTACTGGAAAATAAATATACATTCTCTGGCATCTGCTTTTTTTCTCATTCTCTCTTCCCCTTTTCTCTTCCTTCCTCTTTTCATATATACGTATATGCATATAGTCATAAATACTTATTTATATACCTACACACATTAGTATGTCATGTTTTCGCAATTATCAGTGCAGTAAGTGGTGGTTGTCGTTGGTTGAATCATTTGGGTCATGCCACGAAGCCACCATCTTTTATTCCATTAACAAAAACGTTACTCCTGGATCAAGGGAAATTTGACATTCATACAACCAAACACAGGCATACGGTTATTAAGACGATCTATAGTGATCGAGCGACAGGAAATAGAGATATTGCACAAGGCTAATCGACGGGCTTTTTATTTCTGACACAGTTCTCTACTTTTATGAACTTACTTTTTAAAGAAGCGAAATAATTGTAGATTACAAATAATTATTTTTATACCTACACATACATAAATATATAAATAAAACATATTTGTATAATCATTTATATATATATATATATATATATATATATATATATATATATATATATATATATATATATATATATATATACATTAAACCTAACTGTATATAATTGTAATATATATCCAAAACTATATTAATAATGTACAAAATATATTATACAAAAATGTATATATATATATATATATATATATATATATATATATATATATATATATATATATTAAAAATTGTACAGAAGGTCAGAAAAAAACTGGTACCGTCGGTTTAAAGCCTAACATAAGGGGGGCAGTTAATGGTAAAGTGTAAATAATGTTAAACTCTCGTCAACCATGTTGTTTTCTATTTGACGAAAAGGCAGGGCCGCATATATGTTTATAATGATGCTTTTTATTTAACTATAGCTTATCCCTATTTCTGTATATTTTATTTTATTTTAATATCAATCGTTTAATTTTTTAATTTTTTATTTAATGTACTTTTAGTAAATGTATATTGTCATATTCTGTTCCTAATCGGCATGGCTTCCGGTCTAGTCTGTTAGTCTCGGTTGGTCCAAGCGAGGCAATTAATCTATCTTATTAATTCTTTAACCTTTTGTCTCACTTTATTTCAGTAACTATGCCAATTAGGAACAGAATAGTACAATATACATTTACTAAAAATAAATTAAAAAAAATAAAAAATTAGAAAATTGATATTGAGATTTGGCTGTCAAGCGCACTTGATGCGTATTTTATTTTATTCAAATTGAAACAACGTTCCTTTATGAACTCTCATCCTTGCGTCATAATAGAATGTTAACTTCGTATTGTGCCGTATGTTTTCGCCGGAATAATATCTGCAAAGTGACTATATTGTATAAAGAAGGACTGGCAGTGTTGAGGATGAAGACAGATCTAGAAGGCCTAGAGAAATGACCTCGTTCAGTCTGGCAAAAGAGGAGTAGAGGGTGACATTGCAAGGATTTTGAGGTTATCTGTTGGGACAGCACACAAAAATTGGCCATGGTGCCATTGATTAGTCGTGTGGTATAACAGAGAGCGCCTCTTTTGAGGGAGCTGGGTGTTTATACATTAATGAACCTTGTGCTTAACTTGTCTGTAATTGTGAGGTGCAGATGTGTTAAGCAGGTGCTTGTGATTTTGTAAATGTTAGAATATATAAATCTGGTATAACTCAAGCCAAGAAGAACAGTTTGTTTATAATATTGAATCAAGACAAAACGATATAAGACTTTAGAATTTGAAAGGCCAAACCCGAAAGAACTCATGGATACAAAAACAAAACAATGTTTAAACGTTATGTATGGATGTCTCCTCTCTCGTTTTCTCTATTTCTCTCGTTCACTCCCCTTTCTCTCTCTTCCGATGAAGAAAGAGAGAATTAAATATTATTCTATTGTTTTTAAATCAGTTGAAGTTTGCATTCTGGGGTTGGCGGACGCGACATAGCAGTTTTAGCTTCATGCGACTGGTTTCAACTGGTCTTTATAAAAATATGCTCCTCATTGTTAAATCTTAAATAAATTATATATTTTTTTACATAGGGGTCACGACTTATCAAGGCCCGAAGGTCACTCAGGGATAAGGGTTATTGCGTGTACATTAATCAATTAGATAGTATTGTTGTAATCATTAGTATTAGGGGTTTTGATAGAGTGTCTTACTTAAGGGGGCTGTTTGTCAGGAGTTTGTTTATGTTGGACTTGAAGACGTCCAAGTTGTAGTCAGGTGGGAAACAGGCAAGCGCCAGAGAGTTCCACTGGCGTGCAGTTTCTTTTTTCTAAAAATGTATTTGTTCGCTATTTTTGTATTAGAGTTAAATTCCAGCATGTCATTAATGCCGACGATGAAAATGTTGCCTGTAACGACGCAATGAAGACACAAGAAGCGACCCATACCAGACGATTATAGCCGACGACATATCGACCCGTTGTGTTGATGTTTATGTGCCTATCGTTGGATATCGTTTATTCCCTCGGGAAGCTGGTTGCGTTCCCAGGACATTCCTCAACCAAGTATCTCTCCCCGGGACCAATAGTGTCATACTCGAAGGTCAGCTGCTGGTGGGTGTCAAAGATACTTACTGCAGAGCACAAATGGAGGAGAGTCGAGATATCTCACCAGTGTCTTTTCCGCTATAGAAGAATAGTGATGAGTAGAGCTATTACAAGAGAATATTCTTTTCATTATTTTGACTCTCTAGTATATATCAGTTAATATCTTGTATGTTTTTAGATAGAGCGACGTGGTTCTCAATTGATTAACCGTGTCTAACTGTGTGGTTTATATACTCAAGGTCAAAACAATGAAAAGAACATTCTTTTGTTATAGCCCTAGTGATAAGTTCCTGACGAAGGTGGTACCATGTGACAAGACATGGAGTTGGCACTATGAGCCTAAGTCTTAACGGCACTCGATCAAGTGAACACATGTAGAATCTCTAGTGAAGAAATTCAATCACCGTTTCATTCCTTGCGAAAGAAAGCATTGTGGACAGTGCCAGCTGCTGTGAACTGCTGAGAAAAGTGAAAAAATAGATATAAATAACAAATGCAGGGGTCATCACTCAGAAGAATTGATTTTTCATCATGAGGACGTAAGACTTCACACGGCGGCCCAAACGATCCAGATTATAAACTAGCTTGGCTGAAAACGGCACGCTTATCCCCTTACAGTACATAGCTTGCTTTTCCGGACTTTCACCTGTTTGGTTCCCATGAAGCTGTCACGAGAGGCACGAAGTTTCAAACAGACAAAAATCAAAAATGTCCTTAGTGCCTGGTTCAGATATTCCCAAAGACTTTTTACGTTTCTGATTGTGGACCAAACTAGACGAGCAGGATGTTTTCTGTTACGCATATCCTGAAAATTTATTCCGATGAAGAGACAAAAGCATTTCACATGACGTATCGTAAGCTGACAATTAATAAGTATTGGCTTTCGTATCTAGATTTTCCACAGTATATATATATATATATATATATATATATATATATATATATATATATATATATATATATATACTGAGACAGAGACAGAGACAGAGACAGAGAGAGAAAGAGAGAGAGAGAGAAAGAGAGAGGACACGAAAGGTTGTACACAGATAAGAAAATTGTATGATATTACTGGGAGACTATGTAGAAAATGACAGTTTCTATCTGTACTAGAATTACGTATAACAAAAATTTCCCCTTATATATTGAATTGCCCTCGTGTATATATATATATATATATATATATATATATATATATATATATATATATATATATATGTCTGTGTGAGTGTGTGTTTTGTGTGTGTGCTTGTGTGTATGTTTTATATGTTTACTATATATTTATTTATATGTGAATGCACAACGAACTTCATACCAAAGAATGTTCGGTACTCAGCAAAATGAGAGGCGTCTTCTTCCCATCGATTTCGGATCGTTCCAAGGAAACGCTCCCCTAGCGTAATCTCTTCGTGAAATCGTCCGCTTGATTTGACAGTCTGCACGAACCGATAGATCCGTCGAAGCAGCCAAGCGGCAATCCGCTGATAGAATCGTTTGCTTATTCGAATATACAATCTTCCTAATACAAAAACAACCAAAATACATTCGGGATTTAATATCAAAACTATTTTTCCGCATCTTTTATCCTAAATTCATCTCCTCTACGCATCGGAAGACAATATCATCATTTTACCATATTATTAAGCAAAAGGTTATACTGGATATATATATATATATATATATATATATATATATATATATATATACATATATATATAAATATATATATATATACAAATGTAATAATGATAATCTATTCATCTATTTATTTATCAATTATCTTTAACTCTCTCTCCAAGTCTCTCTCTCTTTCTTTCTATGTCTCTTTCTTTCTCTCTTTCTCTTTATCTCTCTGTGTCTTTCCCCCTTCTACTCTCTCTCCCTATATATATATATATATATATTTATATATATATATATATATATATATATATATATATATATATATATATACAGTAACAACTCTAGATACGAAAGACTGCTTATGTAATTGTCAGCTCACGAAACGTCATGTTAAATTCTTTTGTCTCTGTATAAGATAAATTTTCAGGATACGAAATATTCAAGCTGCAGAAAGCATCCTGCTCTCTTAGTGTGGTCCACAATTATGGCTAATTTAAGGCTCGTAATGAATGTAAAACCCTTCTAAAATCGGGATTTTATTCGATTAAAATATTTTTATATAATAATCTTGAAATATTTTCGTTGATATTTTAAAATTTTTTTAGAAACCTTTTTTCTTGGACATGAATTTACTTTTTGACTTACCCTACCTTAACATATTTGTTTGAATTTATAAATTGATGTAAAGGTTAATTATTTTATCACATCTATAAACTATAAATTGAAGAAAGTATTTCTATCATAATTTTTTATCGTACTCCCGCTGAAACTTTATAAGGAGTTTGCTTAAATTTTTCGTAGAAATCGCAAAGTAGCTGTACGAATGTACTTAATTCATTTATCTTTCAAATTCATTATTCCGGTCGGCTGCGTGCCATAGATTTGATTTGATATACATTGCCTGTAAAATTATTAAGTAGATGACATATTTTTTACCAGTTTCCAAAAGTTACCGGTAGTTTCGTATCAAAAGCTTCGGAAATGTTGACAATGCTGAGCTGGTCGTACTATGAAATATTCGTACTGTTCCGCGTAATGTAAACAACTTGCCATTATAATTTGCTGAATCGACGGTATTTGAAGTATGTCAAATTAAGCGTTGCCTTAAGGAGAAGTGCTTTCCGATACACTGGAAAACCTTATCAGTATGGCCTCTATTTAAGAATTCAAGTGATACGTCATCTCCTTCTCAGTACAGACCAATAAGTCTCCTGTGTGTCATGAGTATATTGCTGGAATCTATATTAAATAGAGAAGTATTCAACAACCTCAGCAGAAATAACCTTCTTAATGACATGCAATATGGTTTCCGTTCTGCTAGATCTACAGCAAATGTGCTAACGGTTATATCTCATAGGATTAGTGAATCTCTCGACAAAGGCTTCCTTTCTAGGGCAATTGCTCTTGACATATCGAAGGCCTTCGATAAGGTATGGCATAAAGGCCTACTTCACAAGATTTCCATCTATGGTATAACTGGAAATGTTTTCTCATTCATTGAATCATTTCTCTCTGATAGACTCATAAGTGTAATGCTTGATGGACAGATATAAGAGGCTCTCAGTATTAATGCTGGGGTCCCTCAGAAGGCAATCCTGGGCCCAACTCTCTTCCTGATCTACATAAATGATCTCCCAAAACACATACTTGAGTCATTCATTGACATCTATGCTGAAGACACGACCATCTATGGCAACACTTCACAAACTGTAAATGAAAAAGTTCTCTCTGATTCTCTCACCTCTGATCTTGAGCGCGTGGTACAGTGGGGGAAGAAGTGGCTGGTTACTTTTAATGCATCCAAAACCAAGTTCCTATCTTTACATCATCAACACTCTGACCCCTATCTGGCATCAGTTGAAATGGATGGCTCTCGTCTTGAGGAGGCCTCATGTTTTGGCAAGCTTCTGGGTTTGACCTTTACTCCTGATCTGAAATGGAACACGTACATCAGATCTGTTGCCAAGGTCGCTGGGAGGATGTTGGGATCCTTCTCCTGCTCCAGAAGATATCTCACTACTGATGCTATTCTCTTTCTGTATAAAATCCGAGTACGTCTAAGGATGGAGTACTGCCGCCACATCTGAGCAGGAGCTGCTAAAAATAGCCTATCCTGCCTTGACAGAGTACAAAATAGACTTCGTGTCTTATTGGGTGATGCCCTTTTCTCTTCCCTGGACCCTCTTTCCCACAGAAAAGACATTGCGAGCCTGTCTTTGATTTTCCGTTATTTTCATGGAAAGTGCTCATCAGAGCTCATATCTCTGGTCCCCCCTCGCCAATCTTTTACGAAAGACACCCGTCTGGCTGAAACCGCTGTCATTAATTTTCCCCACTCTTTATCTGTGCCTAAATCCAAGCGTAGATTCCATGACCAGAGCTTCTTTCTTAGAAGTGCGCGACTGTGGAACTCTCTTCCGTTTGCCTGTTTCCCACCTGACTACAACTTGGATGTCTTCAAGTCACACATAAACAAATTCCTGACAAATCACCCCATTAAATAAGATACTTTATCTGATCTCCAATACTAAAGATTACTTCGATACTATCCGATTGATTACTGTACACGCAATAACCCTTATCTCCGAGTGGCTTCCGGGCCTTGACAAGTGGTGACCTCCATTAAAAAATATTATCAACAAGGCAGTTTGTTTCGTCAGTAAAATGGGTCGTTAAGGTCGCCTCAGTAGTCCTGAAAAGAGTACTATTAAAGAACAGCTAGCAAAAGGTAAAACTACTCTCGAAATATCGAAAATAATAAGAAAGTACCACCAAACTGTGAAGAACTTTGTCATGGACCCGACAAAGGTACGTAAGAGAGTTGATAAAGGTAAATCTAGAGTTGTTTCACGCCGTTCTCTACTCCAAATTTAACGTGAAGTTGTTAAGAACCCTGGGCAGGCAAGTCGAGAAGTCTTTGACCAAGCCGGATTAAAGAATGTCTAAAAAAGTACTCGATGTCGCCTTCTGAAAGAAGTGGCAAAGTCTGTCAAGCCGTGAAAAAACCCATTAAAGCATCATTACATGCAAAACCGGTAGAAATGGGCGAGGACAACATGAAAACGGACTTTTCCAAAATTTAATCACTTTTGAGCCCAGATGGCTGGAGCAAGGGATGGGTCCTAGATGGACGACATCGTCATCAGCGTTTAAGGCGCTTACAAGGTGGTGGTAGGATAATGATTTGGGCTGGGATTATCGCGGGGGGGTCCCATAATGCGTAAAAATGACGTCAAATGCTTACATTGCTTTGCTGAAGGAGCACTTTGAACCATTGCTGAAGAAGCAAAGGTTGTCGTTCAGAAGAACCATTATTTTTATGCAGGATAATGCTCCCTCGCATGCAGCAAGCAAAAGCAAAGAGTATTTGCAACAACTGGGATTCTCTGGGCTACGGAAGATGAACTGGCCTGCGAATTCACTAGATTTGAACCCAATTGAGAACCTTCAAAGTATCATGAAGCGACGCCTCTATACAAGTAGACGCAACTTTAAGAGCAAAGATGAGTTTTGGGATGCTCTCCAAGAGGTATCGCGAGGAATAACTGTTGACGAAATCATAAATTTGACTAATTCTGTGGACCAACGACTTTTACAAGCCATTCATAAAAAAGGATCGAATATCCCCTACTAATTATGTCAACGTAGAAAGTGCTATGCAGTTATTGTATTCTAAGCATCTTTCATAGTTCATTTAATGTTTGAAAATTATTTCATTAAACGAGTTATGGGTATATTGTGTTTTTTTCTCTCAACCTCGTTAATAACTTGACACACTGAAATCAACAGATATCCTATCTTCTGCCGCAGTTTCACTAATACTGCTTTAAACACTTGTATTTTCTGAGTGGAGTAGCTGAATAGTATTGTAAGTTTCATGGATTTTTATTCACTCGGTCCTTACATATTTAAAAAAAAATGTAAACTCATTTATAAGTTGATACGCAATATATATATATATATATATATATATATATATATATATATATATATATATATACGCGAGAGGCGTGCAATAATTAATGCCCTTGACCCACTTCCAGTTGTCTGATCTAGTTGAAAGTTTGCATGTACAATGATTTACATCTCTATGGGTTATGCGGCAAATTACAGCTCTGAACTAATTGTGGTTTCTGTTTTACAGGTGTTTGAACTGAGTCAGGTGTGAAATGGAGCCTGTTGAATGTCGAGCAGTGATCCGTTTTTGTATTTGAAAGGGCGCACACCACAGGAGACTTTTGATGAAATGAAAGAAACTTATGGTGATAATGCCCCATCATATAAACTTGTAAAACGCTGGCATCGTGAATTCAAACATGGGCGGAAGTCTGTGGAAACAGCTCCCAGACATGGTCCTCCCCTTCTGCCATTGATGAGGCATCTGTCCGTCAAGTTAAGGCTGCCATTTTTTAGCCAAATTTAGAACATTTGGAGTACCATGAAGCGACACTTCTATGTAAATGATTGCCAATTTAAGAGCAAAGATGAGTTATTGGATGCTCTCCAACAGTCATCGCGAGGAATAACGGTTAACGAAATCATAAATTTGACTAATTCGTTTGACCAACGTCTTTTACAAGTCATTCATAAAAAAAGATCGGATATGCCTTACTAATTATGTCAATGTAGTAATTGCTATGTAGTTATTGTGTTCTAAGGATTTTTCCCAGTTTATTTAATGTTTGAATATTATTTCAATAAATAAGTTATGGGTATATTGTGTTTTTTTTCTCAACCTCGTTAATAACATGACACACTGAACTCAACAGGTATTCCTTTCTTTTGCAATAGTTTCGCTAATACTGCTTTAAATACTTTTATTTTCTGACTGGAGAATCTGAATAGTATCGTAAGTACTTACCCAAACTTTCATGGATATTTATTCACTTGTTCCTTAATATTTAACAAAATGTAAACTCGTTAATAATTTGATACGCAGTGTATATATATATATATATATATATATATATATATATATATATATATATATATATATATATATATATATATAGACATGTGATGAGTTGACTCGGAAAGAAAATTATATTCTACAGCAAGATTTTACTCTGATGGAGAGGGGCGTTTTTTACAAAAAAATACTTTGTTGGGCTTATATGACAGAAAAAAGAGAAGACGCTGCTTTGGCATAAGCCTATGAAAGATAGGAAATACTCTTGCTTTCTATGACAATGCAAGTTTTGATCATAAGGTTAAATTTCTACTGGAGTATCATTTGGAGAATCCTCGCATCTTCACAGGGAACTTTAAGGGATTTAAAGAAAGCGAAGCAAGAACAGTTGAAGATCATAAAGATGTTCCTCAACATCATCTGAGCGAAATTACTTAGCTCAGAAAGTCAGTGTAGTTGGTCATCAATTAAAAGGGCATTGATGAGCTTCTAGTGGAACACAAAAAGGAGCTTACCATTGATAACCTGAAAAAGTTGGGGCCATGAAATAGAACATTGTTCAGTAACAAGTTTCTGCCGGCAACACAGATACGACATATCTATAAAAGTGAAAATGTGTGTATGTGTGTGTGCGTTTGTGTGTGTGTGTGCGTGTACATTTCCTTACCAAGTAACTCTCTCAATTTACGGTTTAGTAACTCAAGGTTTTACATAAGTAGTATTGAGAGTTGGGAAAATCTTTTTAATTGGTTTTTCGCCAGAAATTTAGCTATCAAGGGGTCAAATAGTTGAATTTGAATTTGAAAATTCTACCAAACTCCTCCGCCAATGTTGAGTCTAAACACTTGAAATATTAAATGTAGTTTACTTGGACATGGATCAAACTTTTTTTAAGGGGGTCAAAATTGGGGTAAAAGTTTTTAAAATAATTGACCTCTGCTGTCTCTACCAAATTACTCAGTCAATTGCTGGTCTAAACATTTGGAATTTTACATAAAAAGTAATCAGACATAGGACAATCTTTTTAATCGGTTAGGTAAAAAATTTGAGCTGTCAAGGGGTTATGGTTCAATAGATTTGACTTTTGCGGTGTCTAGCACACTATTCAACCAAGTGTGGGTCTAAACATGTGAAAGTTATACATAAAAGGTATTCTGACATGCGGCAAGCATTTTAATCAGTTTTTGGGCGAAAATTTTGCTGCCAAAAGGTCAAAGTTGAAAGAGTTTACCTTTGCAGATTCTATCAAATTCCTCCGCCAATTTTGGGTCTAAACACTTGAAATTTTAGATGTAGGTAACTTGGACATGGGTAAAAATTTTATTATGATTTGAGACAAAAATAGGAAATATTAAGAGTCAAAATTGGTGTCAAAGTTTAAAAAAAAATTGATTTCTGCGGTTTCTATGAAATTACTCAGACAAATTTTGGAAATCTTACAAAAAGTGTATTCACACGTAAGGCAATTATGAACAGTACATATGGCCGGACCAAAGTCGGGCTGAACTGCTAATATATACATATATATATATATATATATATATATATATATATATATATATATATATATATATGTATATACTCGCAAAAGTACCCGTCGTTGACTTGGTTCAAAAACAGCCAACAGAAAGTGGACTATGATTTATGATAGTATGATAGGTTATGAAAAGGAAGGGTTGTAAAGAGATAGCTTCGAATTTGGGGGTATCAAACCAACGCAAAATATGATGAAAGTAAAAATAAGTAGATAAACCCCATAATTTATTATACCATACCTGTTCACACTGAAAAACTTATCACAATAATCTGTGGATTTATATTAAAAAAACCTTGTTAAACTTTGTGATATATTTCCATTCTATGGACGCCAGGTGCGAACGAACACCCCATAATTTTATTATACCATATTTCTTCAAAGTGAAACATAATTATCAAAGTATACTTACGCAGATAGATATGAAAAGTCTTTATTAAAGTTTGTCACTATTTCCATTCTATGGAGGCCAGGCGCGAACGCAGACCCCACAATTTTATTATACCATCCCTATTTAAGTTAAAACATACTTATCAAAGTATTATAATGTACATCTATATCAAAGACACTTGTAAACGTTTTTTTTTTAATTTTTAAATTTTATATTTCCATACTTTGTGGACCAGGCGCGTACGGAGACCCCACAATTTTAATGAATCACCGTTCTGCCAGATCAAACATACCCATTCCCGTGTCTCGATACATCTTCTATCATTATATGTAATCAGTTTTTAAAAATAGTCAACCATATAGGAGCCTATTCGTGACCAGACACACACGCACACACACACACACACACACATCCAGCTTTATATTATAGATATATTTATACATCACGTTGACACACCGGTTCAGCAACGTGTAATCTGTGCACTACAAAATGGCTGAGCATTTGGAATTTCTAGGTGCTGTATTGCATCTCCGCTTATATCGGCATTGTTTCCAGTCGTCCTAGATTTTACTTCTAGAAAAAAAAAACACCGTTGTATACGAAACCAGGTAAATAGAATAAATGCCATTATTTCAATTATATATTTTTCCAGTGTAATTGTGGTGTTATGTTTTTTATGAATTTTCAAAGTATACCTCATTTTCAGAGCAAACAACATACGAGAATGTACAACCACTAGGGGAAAATGTGTTTACGCCAAGAGCCAGAAGTATTTTTTAATTGGGCAGCACGTCTCCATTTAAGTATGTTTAATTGAATACGACAAAATTTTCTTCTTTTTTGATTTTTCTGATGAATTTTTCGAATACATATGCATATATATATATATATATATATATATATATATATATATATATATTGTTGATAGTAGCCAGGTAATTTAGCTTACCACTTTGAAGAAAAAAACTTAAATCTAAAAAGACCTCTTCCTCTATTAATTGCGCTATTCTTAAAAATGTCTTATATCGAAGGGTCTAAGCTTGTCACTCTTGCATATCCTTAGCTATAAGTATAATTACTTTCTCCAAAGTATAAACATAATCAATTCTAAAAGCGAGCTTATTTCCCAATGTAAACATTAGAAAAAATTTAAATATAGCTAAATCGAAATTACTTAGCTTACTTCTTAAATCTTAGGCTATAAATTTACTTAATATAGGAGATTTAGATGTATGTATTTGTTTCTGTTTGTATACATACATGTGTGAGTATATGTATGTATATATACGTGTGTGTGTATATGCATATATATGCATGTATATGTGTATATATGCATCTATGTCTGTGTATAATTACATGTGTATGTGCGTATTATGCGTGAGTGAGTTGACTCCTTTAGTTTCCCTTTTTATGCTATATTATTATATTATTATATTATGTATATGTGCGTACATGCATTTATGCATTTGTATATGGATATATGTGTATACGGACAATTATACCTTAAATTATTAATCCATTACTTATGATCTAAACCTTTCTACCTATTTAAACTTCTCTCCTCAAAATAGAGTTTTGAATTATGATTTCCACACAATTATCTTTCTGTCTCGGTCAAAATGACCTCACTTGATCTACATTTATCTGTTCTAAAAATGGATTAATAACGATATTTTTTTCTTTTCTTTCTCTTTTCTCTCTCCACCATGTCTATCGTTCTACCCCCAATTGTTTTTATTATTTTTTTTTCCGTTTTCTTCTTTTAGTTGTTTTCATTTCTTTCCTTTCTTTTCCTTACTCCCTCTTTTTCGATTTCAATTTCAATCTTTGAATCTTAACTTCTACTTTTCGATTTGCTAAAATTGCTTTGCTATTTCTTATTCCATCTTGCCTTATCCGTTACTTAAAAACAACAAAAAAAACTATTTTTTTTAATGAAAAACGTGAATTTTACTTCTCCATGATCTGAAAGGTTTATTGGAAGCACCAATTTACCCTGGATATCTGTAATAATGTTTTTCTGTTTTTTTATGAATTACTGATGGATGATCAATGGACTATATTGGATTCATCCGGTTCTGTCCGGATTTCGCGTTCATATGCAATAGATTTTCTATATCCTTTTTTCTTGTTCATTATGAATCCTTATAAACTTTCACTAACTGTTCAATAGCTTTTTTATACAAGTATTTATTTCATATTAGTAGTTGTTTTAATGCATTAACCTGCAAAGATTATGGAATATTTTACAAACCTCTTTCCACTGATAAGAATGACATTTTTGATACTCCGCGAAATAAGGCCTTTCGAGTTCATTTATACGCCTTGTTTGATAATTAAACATTCTGTATATCTTGTTTATACAGGCTTATAATGTTTTTTTTGTTGAAAATTTGAATTAATTTTCAATAAGAGAACCTTTCTATTATATATATATATATATATATGCATATATATATATATATACATACATATATATATATATATATATATATATATATATATATATATATATATATATATATATATATATATAGTGTGTGTGTGTGGGTGGGTGTTTAGGCATCATTTTTAGCAAACATTGTTCAAAATTAATTAATTATACCTTTCAATATTTTCGATTTTTATCTTTTTGTGTTAAAATAAAAAAAAAAACGAAAATAACTTCCATATGCATCACGACGGTTTTCTATTCTTCGTTCAGGTCCAAAATAAATGTAAAAAGGTGGGGAAAAGAGAAGAATTTCAAAAGGGAGCTGTAAAACAGGCGCTTGAATCAGTTAGACTCCTGGAAACAGAAGAGAAGTTAATTTCGTAATACAAGACTTAGGATCACAGTACAATTTTGTATTAGATTAGGCATTTTTAAAATATTATTACTTGGTTCGTGGGTAATATTATTAATTGTAAGTTGTATTTTGATGGAGAATATTTTTATCGTCAAGATAACCATGTCAGATTATCGAAATAGTAATTTCAATCAAACTTAATTAATTAAAATTCGAAAAAAAATATATAATATTTTAAACTTTGGGTTTTAAGGATTATTTTAGTTTTTTAGAACATGATTTGGAAAAGAATCGTCTTATTTCGGAATTACTCTAATAAAAGTATATTTAAAAGATAGAAGAAATAAAGCGCAAACAAAGGAATCGACTGTCTTCAGACAAATATGGTTCTATGTCGTAATCGTGAACCTCACGCAAAACATCGTTTGCCATTTTGTGAAACTGGCTGAATGCCTCCCACTAATCAGCTAGGATCATGTCTGATAATGACACTACAATCTGTCTTTGATAAGTTTTTTTCATAGAAATCGCTCCAGACAAAGCATGAAGCCACTTGATGTATGGAGCTAAAAATTACTACTTCCCTGCTTTTTGAATAATTAAATATTAGAGTCAGGCAATAAAATTAGTTATAAACAAAAAGATTAGAATATTTCAATTTAAAGATAAGAAATAGGATCACAGGATTGTTACTATTTAAATTATACTGGAAGAGAAAAATAGAGAGAAGAAGGAAGAGAGGTCGTAGTTCGAACAATTATATTGAAAACATTGCCAGGGCCGCTGCGAAAAAGGTAGGCTCTCTCTACCGTGCTAGAAAACTACTGACACCTGAAAGTATCCTGTACTTCTATAAGGCCACCATTCGCCCATGTATGGAGTGTTGCTGTCACATTTGGGCTGGTGCATCTGCTGCTAGTCTCTCGCTCCTAGACAAGGTTCAAAAGAGAGTCGCCAATCTGATAGGCCCTGAATTGGCATCTAAGCTTCAGCCTCTGTCCCATCGACGAAACGTTGCATCCCTCTGCCTGTTCTACAAGTATTTTAATGGTAAATGCCCTGAGGAACTGCAGACACTTGTGCCCCCACGACAAACCCGACAGGCAGCTAAATCCCACCTCCACACAGTAGAGATCCCTAGATGTAAAAGATCTTTCTACTCCAGTAGTTTCTTCCCCAGAACCGCTAGACTCTGGAATTCCCTTCCAGGTCCCTGCTTCCCTAACTGTACTGACATGCAGAAGTTCAAGTGTAATGTGAACCGACATCTTGCTGGCCAAATCCCAACATAGTGCCCCAGTAGTTGCTGCCCCTGAGAGTAGCCCCCTACACCAAAGTTGCAATGTGCCTTGTTTGTGATGAAAATATAATAAAATAAAAAAAATATAAAAAAACAATTCAAGTTCATTCTGTTCTCATGTCGCGATCGTTCTGTTTAAATTTTATTCCAAATGAGATTTGGCTTTAAAAACAGATTTTGTAGTTACTAGCGGGGGGGGGCGGTTTTTCCCGGGCGTAAAATACGCTTAATATGATATTTTAATTTGTCCAAATTTCGTATATATTATTATAGAGTCGTGATTTCAAAAGTAACAAGCCATGCGTAAGTGGCTACCCCTCTCTGGTGCTGCATGCGAGATGAAACCACAGAAAATGGTGAAGAAATGACGAATGTGAGAAGTATGAAGGGCAAAAGTTGCCTTCACATTTTAGCCAAATTTCAGAAAATTTTTTTTCAGAAAATAGGGCAAAAGTTATGGGGTAAAAAGTGTCATTTTTTAGTAATTTTGGGGCGTTTGTGACCCTTTTGAACTCCTCAGAACACCGAATCCGAGTGAAAATAGACAAACGGTGCAGTTTCCCGTTTTAAGACATGTATATTTGAATTCAGCACTATGGAAAACCAGTATATAGACATACATATAAAGTATTTGAGTAATATGAAACAAGAGCTCCAAAAAGGCATGATCTTTTAGCGCTAAACGTCCCAGAGGGATTCGAAGCAGAATGTTACCAGGGTCATCTATACTGAATTTATATTCGGAACAATGGCCTCCACATTTTGGCCAAGTTTCCGGAAAATCTAATGGATGGATCAAACGCTATAGAGCAAAAAGTGTCATTATTGGCTATTTTGAGGCATTTTTACCTCCTTTGAGCCCCTGAGGACGCCGAATCCCAATGTAAATGGATAACGGTGCAGTTTCAGGCCTTAACTCATGTATATTTGAGTTGACCATCGTGAAAAAACACTTTATAAACATATCAAGTTTTTGTTGAGAAATATGAAAAAAGAGCCACAAAAAGGGGAGTTTTTAGCACTAAAAGTCCCCGGGGACGCGAACCAGAATTTTGCCTGGACTACCCATACTAAATTTACATTAAGAACAATTCGGCTTCAAATTTTGGCTAAGTTTCATAAAAGTATAACCGATGTATCAAAAGTTATAGGGCAAAACGTGTCATTTTGGGTCATTTTGGGGCATTTTTCACCTCATTTGAGCCCCTGGGGACGCAACGGGAATTCCCTCCCCCCCATTTTTTTTACTGTGCACATCTATTTAATGAAATACAATTTGTGGCAAAATTTCAGGAAAAATTAATGGACGGTTTTCTGGCAATCGTCCGGAAGAACGGACGCACGGAAGCCATTATAAACATAGGTCTGTCTCCGATAAATCGGGGGACTAAAAAAGATATAGTATTTAGGTGTCACCAACTAGAATCGATACTGAAATTGTGGCTGGTGACAGCATTACTCTACTAACATGACACGCATATAAACCGATGAAAAATTAAATTTACACTGTGATAAATGTAAATTTTTTTTTCAATTTGGACCCATTTCTGACCCTTAAAAACCATATTAAGCGGCTAAAGACCTATAAAAGAACGATCCATAAAATTTTCAATCACTTGAGGATCCCAGCGCAACTCTGCGACTTTTAATTTCGGACGAGGGAGTGTTTGAATATATGGAAAGAGACCGACAGACATAGAGAACGACATACAACCGTTTATATATTAGATGAGATCTGGCTCTACAAACAGATTTTGTAGTTATTACATGTTCCACACTCGTGCCGATCTATTGTTATCGAAGAACACAGGTCAACACAGTTCAATACCGCACGTTAAAAGCAATTAACTCCATAATGTTATTGATGATATTGTATTTGATCTTCCCGGGTTCTTCTTAATTCAGGATATTTTTCGCTAATGAATTCGATATTTTACAGGCGTTTGTCAAAACGCTAAGAACCCTCCATCTATTTTGTCTGCATATCTTTTGAAAGTATGTGCATTTTCTACTAGATTTAGAATATAATTAACAAGCAGGACCCGGAGAAAATGCCATGGAATGATGAATGTACTTAATAAAAAATATGTCTTGATAAAGCTAATATTTGTCTTCACGGTGCAAAAATATTTTTGGACCAAAAAACAAAACAAAAACAAAACAAAAACAAAACAAATAGTATACAGCAAATATGAGTTTATTTATATTTCTGTAGAAAATAATTACCATCGTATTTTAAATATAAAACCGACCAGAATGAGATACTATTATAAGTACGAATATATACCAAAAAAACGTAATATTGTGGTACATAGTTCAATACAAATGACTGATTTTAATAATAAAATCGAGGAGAAAATATTTCCTTTATTCATTCACTGTAGCACTTGCTTTTGCCCCGTTACTTTTAAATTTCGCTATTTGTCATAATGTTTTGTTGACATCTTTCGTCCGTGCAGACTCGCTATACGTCGAAATTACTGCGGGTTTCTTTCTCACATTATTATTATTATTATTATTATTATTATTATTATTATTATTATTATTATTGTATTCGAAAACGAGGCTTCATCAAAAGAAAGGCTATTCTTATATTCTTGTCCAGGGTTGCAAGATTTGCCTATTTAAAGCAACATTTCGCAAATGGTGTCGTTTTGAAAGCAAAACAGTTTGGTTTTCAAAAGAATTGTATTTGGTCTTTTTCAATGCGTAACATACATTAAAAATGGAAGGGGCAAAGAGCACATGATAAAGATGTTTTTCACTAACGATGCTAAAAAATGATTTAAAATGTTGCTTGTCAGTACAGTCAGGGAAGCAAGAAACAGGTTGGGAGTTCCAAAGTCTAGCAGGTCGAAGGAAGAAACTATTAGAATAGAAGAGTTTATATATACAGGGTGTCCGTAAAGTTACTATACAGTCCTCACACATCCTGACGATCTGTTCGCAAAACTGAAACCTGCGATCAGGATCCTCCTCCTTCCAAAGTTAGCTTGCGTGGCATGCTTGATTAAATAAACCTGTAAAAAAATAAATATTAACTATTAATACAAATATAGTACAATAAAATAATAAGACTGTATAGTAACTTTACGGACACCCTGTATATATATAGAGAGAGAAAATAAAAAGGAACAAACCGTATTATGTGTTCATCAACGTTTCGTCTTTATTTCGAGACTTCCTCTGGATGAATGAGATTAAGAAATTAAAAAATATACCAGTACAAAATATTTGAAAATGTTTCACGTGCACAGTATGGCGCAGTTCTATTACAAAGAAACGGAAAATTGATGTTGGAAATTCAAAAAAGGAGGGGGGCTGGCGCTGTTTAAGAGAAGGAAATTTTAGTGACGTCATATAGTCGTTAATTTAATTTAAAACTATGAACGCAAGTTTATATTCTATTGGGTTGCGTTCATAGTTTTAAATTAAATTAACGACTATATGACGTCACTAAAATTTCCTTCTCTTTATCAGCGCCAGCCCCCCCCCTCCTTTTTTGAATTTCCAACATCAATTTTCCGTTTCTTTGTAATAGAACTGCGTCATACTGTGCACGTGAAACATTTTCAAATATTTTGTACTGGTATATTTTTGGTTTCTTAATCTCATTCATCCAGAGGAAGTCTCGAAATAAAGACGAAACGTTGATGAACACATAATACGGTCTGTTCCTTTTTATTTTCTCTATTTTGTCGGAATACTATTTCCATTATTTTCATCATATATATATATATATATATATATATATATATATATATATATATATATATATATATATATATATTGCCAGGAATAACAAAGACGTGGCCAGGGTGATGAAAACAAAGTTTTCGGCCAGGGTTATCGTCTTTGGTGTGGGTTTAAGTGAGAGACGCATCATGCTAACTCACATTTACGAAGTCAGCTTGAAAGTCAACAAGTAAAGCGTACCTGGCTGTAATAAATAGTGTGGCGATTCCTTGCTGCAATCATGTTACCTCTGGCAGACCCTGGGTGTGGCAGAAGGACTCGTCGCGGTCCCACAAGTCCAAAGAGACCCAGACTTGGCTTCAGAAGGAGTGCTACAACTTTGTACCCTTCTTTCACTGCCCTCCTCCTTCTTCGATCTGAACCTGTTGGACTACTTCGTTTTATCATACGTTGAGAACATCACCAACATGACCTCCCATAACACTAAAACCAACCTGATCGCCATCATCCGCCGAGGTGCTACCGGCACTTGTAGAAAACGCATGCGCCCAGTTCCGAACCTGTGTTGAGGCGATGATTGAGGCTGAAGTCGGCTACATTGAATTGCTATCAGTTCTACTACATAATCAAGCTACCTGACTTGAATTTTTGAATAACAGTTTTAAGATAAAGCTGTAGTGTTGTTTTCTTTAGGGCGACACTTTTATAGTCGCATCCTATATTATATTTGATTTTGCAATTTTATTGTTGGCTTAGCGTTTTTTGTTGGTTTGTCACGTTTAAGTTTTAGAAAACTTTGCCTTTGACGTGACAATTTTCATTTGTTTTTGTCGCAGTATAATATAATCACATAATTTGCTACGATTTATTTCAAAAAGTATATAAAAAACACCTAGATAACCTATTTCAAGTGTATATTGTCAAACTCGGGAATTTTTCTAAACGAAATCCTTTATTTTATCCACAGGGGTAGCATGCTCTTATTCCATCAGTAATCTCTTCTTCTATCTATATAAATAAAATGAACTCATTTTTCGCGTCTGATTTTGACCTTAATAGGATTAAAAATCAAGATATTTCATGCAAATATAATATGCACAAACGGAAGAACAATATCTGAGGTGTGTTATAGGCTTATTATTTCTCAAATTCCTCGATAATCTTAGATTTCTATACTTTTTCTGCTGAGAAGTCACGGCCAAAATCGGTTAAGATCAATGGAAGTGGTAAAATATTTTCTCTCTAATAAATTCCTCCTCCCCCTGCCACCACTTAACACCGTTTGGGGATCGTTCACAAGGAACAGTTGAGAAGAGAACACCGGTTTGGCTTCGTAGTTCTTTCATGTGAAGTTATTTAAAATCACCAAACTAAGCTGCAGTGCTCTGTGGCGTAGTGGTTAGCGTGCTGGACAATTCACATTATATTTTCACGTTCGCGCCGACCTACCGTAGTCGTTTTTTTCCTAAACAACTGGAATGAACTTTTCTTGGTGGCCGAACTGTTAACGTTGCAGATGTTTTTTTTTTTTTTCACACTTTATTTTCCTACTTTTGCTCATGACTCCGGGTTTGATCCTTCTTACTTACCTACCATAACATTTTTTAACCCCCCCCGTCCCGGAAACAAACACTCGGGCAACGCCGGGTACCCCGGCTAGTAACCGGATAAAAGTCTAAAGTTATTTTCAATTTTATTTTGATATCCGCGAGAACTGTGGCGTAAGGGATAAAGTTCTTGGTAAAATTAATTTGCAAGTGACGCTCCTCTCGACATTGAAGGTTCAATCTTCAGTGCGGGCGACACTCTGAACACAAGTGCGAATTACTTAGGACTTCTACTCGGTCATGTTTGACATAACAAGAGCATGCTTCGCCTGTAGTTTAAATAAAGCGTAACCTTCTAAGTTTCCTTACAGATTCTTAAGTTCGACAGAAAGATTCCCGAGTTCGACATTATACACCTGAAGAAACTCAGAGGTTTCACCGAAACGTTGTTAAAACAGGAAGCAAACACTAGTCCGAATAATCCAAACAATACAAATTAAATATATGGACTTATATATTTGTCAAATAAACGCATTGTTAAATACACTTACGCATTTTCGTTATCATGCGTGGGTTGACCAATTCACACCATGTAGTCTAGTTTTGAGGTGGAAAGCAACCTGAGCGAGAAGCATCATATTTCTTTTTTCCGTGAGTGTTTTCCAACGAACTCTTATCGAGTCGAAGTCGTCTATATTTGAAATATCATTTCTGACACTCGCGCCTTTAAAGCGCTATTGTGCCGCAGACGATGACTACCGACCTAAACGCCAGCGAAATCTGAGGTCGATTTAAATAAGAACTGTCAGGCTTGAGAAATGAACTTGTTTGGCTATGAATGGCTTCTAGAATTTGTCGCTATTGAGAAACTGAATATCGTGAAGGAATGCCTAAGAAAACATTTCCGTGCATAAGATTGGTCTGACGTCATTTATTTGGTGTGCCGCTTTATGGAACCATTTATATAACAATTAATGAAATTTACACGTATCATGGACAAATTAATATATATTTAAATTATTAATTTACTAGTAGGCTCCCGAGTTACACGGTCGTTAAATCCGCATAAATATTATATTTTAATTAATGAACAATTCTTATTTATTATAAACAGAAATACCATAGGTATTAAACGCAACGTTAAATTCTTTAAAAAGTAAAAACAAACAAAAAAAAAACATGTAAAGAAACTGAGACATGCGAATGCGAGTATTATTTGTATTTCTAAACAGTTCACTACTTGTAAGTAACAAAAATAAATACTCGAGCTGAGATCGAAACCAAAAGCTAAAGATAGTGAGTCAAGTACAATCACTAACACAGCACGAGGCATGATTTTGAAATAGTGTTTTCAAATCAACTCATATTTAACACAAGAAAGCTGTCATACTTCATGACCACGCATGCGCAGTCATGAAACAGTTGAAAACAGATAAAAAAAACCCGGTGGTCTCCCATGTACCAACTTTTCACTTTTGACCCCCGAGCAGCCCTTTTTCCGGATGAACACGGAGTAAAACTTTTCCCACGTGTCTAAATACTCTACATACCAAATTTCATGTCTGTAGATAAAAAAAAATCGTTGAGTATATAGGTTGAGAATTGTCCTCATACACATATTCTCACTTTTATAGATATATAGATTTCATCGGAGTTTCAAAACCCACATGCTAACTTGTTATAAACAATATCGTAACTTACTTAGCACAAATTATTTTTTTAAATATGACATATTTCAAAACAATAACTTAAAATATAACTAGACAATCATTTAAAATGATAGATTGTTTATTTATTTATTTTTTCATAGGCGAGTCTGTGGTGTTTTCTTTTTTTTTCACACACTGAGTGCTTTAAAGGGAGAGGTTATCTGCCCTTTGTTTATATTCTAGTCGCCCCATATTTTTGGGACGTAATGTTTGTAATTAATTTATTATTTAAATATGTATTGCAATATTTTTACGTGCATAAAATTAAGTTACTTATAATTTTATGCACGTAAAAAGTATTTCAATAAATATTTCACTAATAAATTAATTTAAAATGGTAGAATATAGATAATAGGAGGTGTCTACTATACATTTTAAACGTGCAAACAAATAAAAACTTAAAATACTTAAATGTTCGACTCGTCTTATTCTGCCTTGATAGAGTTCAAAATCGGCTTCAAAAACTAGTAAGTGATGCCTTTTCTTCTTCTTCTTCCCTACAACATCTTTCCCAGAGAAGAGACGTTACCAGCCTGTCTTTGCCCTATCGTTATTTTCTCGCTAAGTGCTCTTCTGAGCTCCAATCTATGCCTCTCTTGCAAAACCTTCACAAAAACACTCGACTAGCTACAACCACTATCAACAATTTCCCCCACTTTCTATCTGTGCCTTAATCTAAACGCATATTTAATGAACAAAGCTTCTTTCCCAGAAGTGCCCGCCTGTGGGACACTGTTACACTGGTCTGCTTCCCGTTTGATTACAATATGGTACCCTCCAAGCCCAATGTAAACAAGTTCTTGTTGAGCCATTCCCTTAAGTAATCCAACTTCTTACCTTTGTGGAGAATACTGGAAATATACAGAGATTTTTTGTCACTCGGACTCCAGGGAACACCACAGGCTGTTTTCGAAAAGTATTCTTAGATGATGGTCTGTGTGAAAGCGACTAGTGAGTACTAATAAAGTCCAATGTGCATTTATTTGAATCTGTGTAAATAAAAATCTACATCGTCACAGAAAATTAGCGTGTGAAACCGTGATTTTTCTAGCCATCGGATGAAGCTATTCCAAATGGTGGGTAGAAGCGTGATACCAAATCTCAAGTCAGACAACCCCCGCCGTATAAGTTGATTAAAAAAAATAGTCCTGCATTGTAAATAAAAAAAATCAACGGTGTGCATTTATGTTTTTCTTTAAGTTATAAAATATTAATAATAATAATTTATATAAAATAAAATAGGCATCAAGTAGCTTGAAAGCCAAATCACAACGTAATATAAGGAAAATAAACAAATATTTTACTTGTTTGAAATTTATCACAAATATATTTCGGAGGTAGACTCCATCTTCAGTGTGTTGTTTCTTTTTCCCCTTTTCTTATTCCTTACCATGTTGCAAATTTGGTGAAAGAAGTCTATTTACAAAGAGCCGCGCGTTGTTTCTAACGGTTGTATTTTTAAATGTTTGAACGGTGCGTAGGCAACGCGAGAATAACGTCAAAGATGAAAGTTCATATAGAAACGCTGTTTCAATATGAATAAAACAAAATACGCATCAAGTGCGCTTGAAAGCCAAATCACAACGTAATATTAGGAAAATAAACAAATATTTCACTTGTTTGAAATTTATCACAAATATATTTCAGAGGTATACTCCATCTTCAGTGTGTTGTTTTCTTTCTTTTCTTCCTTTTCTTCTTTCTTGCCATGTTGTAAAGTTGGAGAAAGAGATCTTTAAATTAAATTAAAACACCGTTTTTATATGAACTCTGATCCTTGAAATAGTTTATTTTATTTTTTAATCTTTTGAGATAAGGCTATCTAAATTGTGTATTGATTTTTTTTTTTTTTGCAAACTGTTATTCTCATCTTCATTGGTGTTTGACCATGTTGCTATTAACTATTCCTCTGGACTTCTTCAGGTGGTTAATCGCGATGGAACCTGCGACGCTGTGAATAGGGGCGTTGAGTCTACCGTTTCAGGTGATAATTGTCTGGAGATAGCGGTTCCAATCCTACCCAAAGCAGGCTAGAGTATTATTTGGCCTAAAAGTGGTGAGACAACAACACCCATGGAAGGTAGTAATTACTTGGGATACAGTTAGAAGACTCGGCATTCCTGTTCCGTCAAAGTTAAGCACCTGAAGAAGGTCAGAGGATGAGTTGGCCAAAACGTGGTGAATCAACAACTACTATGAAGATGAAGATAACAGTGGACAAAATAATCCAACCACAATAATTTATATTCGGAAAACTAAATAACTGACATGGTGATATGGCTTTATGAAATTGATCCGGATGAAACCACCGTCGAAGCACAAATATTTTACACCATTTTTAATAGAGAATGCATTTTAGTTATTATAAAGATCATTCCAAAAATAATGCATCGATTTTTAAGTAAGAAAGTTGAAGACCTACGAAGACGGGAGTGATATCATCAGAATTTCATTTGTGTTCGGAATTTATTTATCTACATCATCACGACCATTCTTAATGCACTTGTGTCAGAAGCAAGGCGGTGGTTGTACCTGTGTGTCCAGAGCACGCTTTGTAACTCACGTCTATGTCGTCACTTTGAAATCGACAAATACCTCTTCTAATTGCGTTGACACTAATTGCGTCGGTTCTGTAAACGTTCAACAGGCGCCGATGAATGTTGATGGGTTCAGTATTTTCTGCATGGAGGAATTCAATGCCGCATCTCTTCTGTTGATGCACGCCCATGACAGAGGTTGTTCACACCGTCAATATCTGCAAAAGAGAGATTAAACACTAAGGGCATGTATACAAAAGCTAAGTCATCATAACAATGCAATATTTAATCCTGTCTGATCCAATCGGGCGCAATGAAAAAATAGGAGACATTAATTTTCGAACGTCACTCGTATAATAATATAGGTGTATGCTGAAGTTCTGTACAATTGTAAATCTCTCTCTGTGTGTGTGTGTGTGTGTGTGTGTGTGTGTGTGATATACAGCCGGTTAATAAGAATAATATCATTGCCAAGTCAGGCTGGCAACTGCTGTTCACGATGTGTTTAACGCGCTAGACGAATGAGCAGAGCAAGAATGGGAGTCATTCATTGCATCGCAGAAAAATCCGTTTTGTTTTCAAATCGAAGAAAATGTCGATGGACGGTGCTGCCGGCGGTTGGCAGTTGGTCAAATGCTATGAATTGGCTGAAAGCGTTGCGAAATAAAATGGTATCGATAGCGAATGGAAGCGCTGGGAAGAGATAAGCAAGTAGCAAGGAAGAAGATAGAGCGACGCGTTGAGACGAAGACGCGAAAGAGAGAGAGAGAAGAGAGAGACAGAGAGAGAGACAGAGACAGAGAAGAGACAGAGACAGAGAAGAAAATTAGAGAGATATTGCTTGTAGCTAAATGGAATCGCTGGAAATTTCGAACGAGAACTACCAAACTGGCAGATGGGTCTATATTGATAGATCATATATGAATGGATTAAATATTTATATAGATAGATACACAATTACGTAGATTTTGTTATTAAATTAAAATATTCTTATTATAAAATCATTATTAAAATAAATCTAAATTTTCATTTAATTATTTATTTGTTAGATCCAAATAAGTTTATTACTGACGTGTTCATCAAATAAAAAAGTGCTAAAAACTTGATTATATGCAGATTAGGGACACTTTCTGTTACGGTCTTCAAAGCCAAATGATTCCTTATCGATAAAACAGCCCAATGTATTAGGCGCTGGTGTGTGGATAGACGATTGACATTTTGTTCTAGCAGTAGCCTTGGATGGAATGAAGCACATTGTGCATTTGAAACGGCCCTATTTTGCTGAAATAACTTTATGGAATTTGGCTAAAATTTGCGTTGTTTTTCTCAATTACGTTTTCCTATTCAATATCTCTTACAGAAATTGATCTAGACTTTATAGATAAAACATCTCATTATGTAGATATGTTAACGGATATGAAAGCAAGAACTCACACCCAATCTCTCTCTCTCTCTCCCTCTTTGTCTTTTTAATTTTTTACCTCCCCTTATATATATATATATATATATATATATATTCATCCACATAGAGTATTGTTTCGCTGTTTCACAGCTCATCAGTATATATATATATATATATATATATATATATATATATATATATATATATATATATATAAGGGGAGGTAAAAAATTAAAAAGACAGGGAAAAGTGCTCAATAAGTTAGTCGAGCTAAATATGTTTTTATTATTCCAAACTCGGGATTTTTACTTAAAAATTTGTAAGTTGTTTCAATAGACAGGACAATAAATTATGCTTCCGATCTTTTCAGATCGTCTGACCAGATCGGCAGGATAAATATGTGACAATCCACCAACATATATATATATATATATATATATATATATATATATATATATATATATATATATATATATTTATGCATACACACACACACAAACACACACATATATATATATGCATATATATATACATATATATATATTTGTTTACTGTTTTTGGGAAGGAATTACAACAAAGTGCTAGATTACAAAGATAAACCTTTTTTCAATATATATATATATATATATATATATTAGTGAATGTTGGTGGATTGTCACATATTTATCCTGCCGATCTGGTCAGACGATCTGATAAGATCGGAAGGATAATTTATTGTCCTGTCTATTGAAACAACTTAAGTTTTTAAGTAAATATCCCGAGTTTGGAATAATAAAAACATATTTAGCTCTACTAACGTATTTAGCACTTTTCCCTGTCTTTTTAATTTTTTATCTCCCCTTATATATATATATATATATATATATATATATATATATATATATATATACATACATATATATATACTGAGTAGCTGTGAAACAGTGAAAAAAATACTATGTGGGTGACTATGTATATATATATATATATATATATATATATATATATAAAGTTATATATATATATATATATAAAGTTATGGCTACACTCTTTTAAATATATATATATATATATATATATATATATACATATATATATATATATATTTAAATATATATATATATACATGTCCCTCCGAAACAGTATTTCATGGTAAACAGCTGATGATTCCTTAAAATAAATTATTACTGGTACTATAGTGAATTCGAGAGAGTAAGTTGATGCAGTGATTGCAGGTGATTGAATGAGTTACTGACTAAATGGTTTTCTAACGAATGATAAAAAATAAAATTTTTTGTAATGTTTTAAAGGTTAAAATATTCCAAGACTATATATATATATATATATATATATATATATATATATATATATATATATATATATATATATATATATATATATAAATAAAAATATATATACATACAGCAATCAGCCACGAACTTATACTGTAAAGTTGCCGTTAAAAATAAACAAGAGAATCGGGGTCGGAATTTTCCCCATCATAACAAACGTATTTATTACTTTTAATTTCGGCATTACGTGGAAAAGTCTCTGGCTGCCTCATGTCAATTTTATCTAGTTTACTGTTCTCCTACCCCCGACCGCACGCAGACCGCAGCCAGCCATTTTCCATCTTCGCTTTATACGTCCATTCTTTTCGAGAGCCAACTTTATTTCTCGTGTTGCATTTTTCTCCTTTTTCTTCATTCCTCTCGCAGACACTTCCTAATTTTCATATGCCCGTTTTTCGGCTGTTGCTGCTGCTGGTGATCTCCCCGCAAGCCACCCATCTTTCTCTGCCGCTGACATCTTCCCACGCCCTCCTATGCGCTATCTTACAATACTCTTCATAGCTATTTTATTTTTTATTCATTCCTTTCAAGACTATCTAACTTCTTGTTTCTCCATAAGGAAACGGATCTTTAAAAAATGTACCGAAGTTTTAATAGGTTGAAAGAGATGTTTAGCAAAAAAAAAATAATTATTTGGAACTAATCTAAATGTATCTTGGACTTAGCTGAATGCAATATTTTTTATTTCAATTTATATGTAATATTATATAATCAATTCTTAATGCTGCAATATTTTAAGCTATACATTTATTATATTTTTTACTAGAATATCTGTAACAACTAGATTTTTACTTTTCCATGTTTAAGCTTAACCATATTACTTTTCATGGTCGCGGTTTTCTATTGTAATGTCTATAATATGAAGCTGAATGTCTTTGTGTGTGTGTGTGTGTGTGCGTGTGTGTGTGTGGTCAGGAATAGTCTCCTATATGGTTGACTATTTAAAAAAAAACCTGATTACACATAATGATAAAAGATGTATCGAGACACAGGAATGGGTATGTTTGATCTGGCAGAATGGTGGTTCATTAAAATTGTGGGGGTCTGCATTCGCTCCCGATCCACAAAGTATGGAAATAGAAAATAAAAAAATAAAAAAAACCTTTACAAGTGTTTTTGATATAGATGTACATTATAATACTTTGATAAGTATGTTTCAACTTAAATAGCGATGGTATAATGAAATTGTGGGTTTTGCGTTCGCGCCTGGCCTCCATAGAATGGAAATAGGCACAAACTTTAATAAAGACTTTTCATATCTATCTGCGTAAGTATACTTTGATAATTATGTTTCAGTTTGAAGAAATATGGTATAATAAAATTATGGGGTGTTCGTTCGCGCCTAACCTCCATAGAATGGAAATATTTCACAAAATTTAACAAGGTTTTTTAATATAGATCCACAGAATATTATGATAAGTGTTTCAGTGTGAACAAGTATGGTATATTAAACTATGGGGTTTATCTATTTTAGTTTTACTTTCATCATATTTTGCGTTGGTTTTGATACCCCCAAATTCGACGCTATCTCTTTACAACCGTTCCTTTTCATAACCTATCATACTTTCATAAATCAGAGTCCATTACCTGTAGGCTACTTTTGAACTCAGTCAACGACGGGTACTTTTGCTAGTATATATATATATATATATATATATATATATATATATATATATATATATATATATGTAGATGTAAGTTATTTCTTTTCTATCAATCTTTAGCATTCGGTTTATATCTATCTATATCAATCTCCCGTTCAAATTTATCTATCTATGCATTGTTCTGAGTCGATTATCCCTACATCGCAGCGTTGTCGAACAGATTATTCCTTTAATCGATTTTGGCACTGAAATCGAAAAGAAATAAGCCTATCTTTCTGTTGCATTAAGCAATGATAGAAAGAAATAATGAACCACGATAAATAAATAAATGGTAATAAACGCATCGGAGTCAAAGAGAAAACAGTCTCACGGTTATTGTAATAATGTTGTCCGAAAATAAGACCAAAGTCCGGATTAAGCTGAAGGTTTAGGAAAACACCATTAAAAACTTCGAATCGAAAGAAAAAGTAAATGAAATAGAAAAAAATGCTGGAAGCTGGATTTTGGAAAGACATTAACGTGTTATTTCTGTTAATGAAGTCTCGCAAAGTCACGCAATACATCGTCCATTATTGTCTACCGTTAAACACCGACTTCTATTCAGACAGAACTAACTTATTTGAACACTTATTTTTTATTATCAGTTATTGTTTCTGAAGTGATCTTTGGTTGCATTTGTGAGATATGAAACGAATATTAAGGATAGCTTGAGTGAATACCGTTTCTGTATAGATCAATAATAAATTATTATACATTTTCAATTGAAGAGGAATTACTTATTAATTAAGACGTAATAAGTGAAAGTCGTTGTGCAACACGGTCAATGTAAAATATTTCTTTATCTGTCCATGTAAGACTCACAATCTTTTTAGGAAAAGGGAGATAACTTGTGATACAAATGCATTTTTCTTTTTTTTTAATTATATTTTCTAGATCAAATCTGTTCAATCTAACGCCTCTCTTGTGGGTTTGCGATATTTGTGTCTTCTGTTGTGTCTTAACTAGGATTCGATTTGCATAATTTTGTTAACATGTTCAGTTGTGTTTCTGATTTTTTATTAGGTGATGATTGATTATTAGTATTTTTGGATTCTCTGGATTACTGTTCTCTTTTTGGGTGCTATGTAACCTTCGATCTTCTTCGACTGCATCTTGTCAAACTTGCGCACTTTCTGTTGAGGGCGAATCTTTCTGTCGTGCTTGGGAATCTGCATGATTTAAGACCCCTAAAATTCATACAAGAATTATCCACAAAGATCGGTTCGATAGTAGATAAAGTACTTGATAAAATTCAATTGTAATGGCATTCATCTGGAAGTTAAATGTTCACTCCTTAGCGCGGACGACACTCAAAATACAATATCGAATTACTAAGGACTACTTCTTCATCATTGATGACGGAATCAGAGCATGCACATCCCGTGGATTATATAACAGGTTTCGTTTCAAATTCTGTGCAGAGTCAAGAGTTCAACAGGAATTTCCACGAGTTCGGCAGAAAGATTCCCGAGATCGACAAGAGACACCTAACGAAGGTCGGAAGTTACATTAACTGAAACGTTGTGATCGTAATCCTCGGGAAGAGAACAGTAGATTGAAGAATACTAATGATAGTTTCGTTTTTTGTGATGAATGAAATACATCCAACAGAATGGATTTCCATCTTTGGTCCCGCAAATCAACAGAGATTAGAGAATTCCTGAAGTGAAATGATCTCTGTTGATTGCGATGCAATTCTGTTTCTGTACAATTCTCCCACGCTTTCCTTCTCTCTTTGAGAATGGGTTAGTTTATGGCTAATTACCTGAGGCTGTCTTACCAGGGAATGTCAACTGGGTTGTTCATGCATATTTTTGCAGTGACTCTCCTCGGGGGCGCTGATTTCTAAATCCCATTTTCTGACGCTGATGTCCAAGTTCTTTCAGTGGGACAGGACCAAACGTACCCGTGCACGCTGCTTTCTGCATATTTGAAGCAAGAAAAGAAGACGGCACATTGACGACAAAAATAATATTTCCACGGGATTGAACTTTGCGTCAATTTCTCTTTATCATTCTATAAGTCTTTTATGAATATTTTCTCCCGGTTTGAAAGTTGGAATTACTTCAGCATCACGAGGCTTGAACTGCCGTTCCTTTTGTGAAAATTTCTGCAGCTTGTATGTATGCTATCCGTTGTAAAACGGACATCTTGATTCAATTGAGTTCCAGAAAGAAAGGAATTTTATTTGAAGTTTTACTACAACAAAAACAAGGACTGAACCTTTATGAGAATTTATAATAAGCCGAAAACCTGGCCCAAAGCGATGTTACAGCCACGAACGCTGACTGAATCTGACTTACCTTACTGCATATGTTCGCTTATTTGACATAATATGGAATTTATATTATTTTACAGTTTAATTAATGAATGCCTGGAGTTGAATAACAGATTGAAGACTAAAAGGTGACATAGCAACTGGGTTTGTATCTTTCGACCGGCAGAAATTATCATTTCCTGCACTGAAAATTGTGTAAGCTTGAAACACATGTATCTGTAGTTTAAAGTGAAAATAATAAATATTTAAAAATCACACACACACACACACACACACACACACACACACACACACACACACACACACACACACACACACACATATATATGTATATATATATATATATATATATATATATATATGTATATATATATATATGTATATGAATGATCTTGGTGTGTGTGTGTGCGAAAAGTCTCTTTAAAACTCATTTCCGAATATCTGAATATTTGGTCTACACAATTGAAATTCGATATACAGGGTATTTGGTCATGTAGCACAGTTTCGATTTTGTTTTTAAACTATAGAATAACTGCCAAAAAGGTCACGACTGATCTTGGCACAGATAAATCAACTATCTTCTAAATGTTCATATAATGTATTAATTTAAATTCGTTTACTTTTTAGGCTTTTCCGATCCCAGCTGATGGCACGAAGTCATGTTTCACCTTTTCAAATCAGTACTATATGTATTTGGTACAATATAATAATCAATAGGGAATTTGCTTTATAAGTATAAATACGCAATCTGCATGATTTAAAATATTATATTTTAGTATATATTACAACTGGGCAAAGTTGGACAGCCAGCTCTTATGTGCGCGCGCGCGTGTGTGTGTGTGCGTGTGCATTCTGAATGTACATTATCTAGCGCATTTTTCTGATGTTTCTCCAGTTAATTTTTCATTTTGATTTTACTTCAGTCAAAATTTCTCAGAAATCAACCCCCGCCCTTTCTGGGGCTAACAATTTATTTCTATATAAGATGCATAGATATTCGGTTATTCCAGTCAGTTTCCACTTTTACCTCTCAAACATTGTGTTTGTAAAGAACTTGAAAACAATTTTACTCTCCCCAATTAACCATTTAAATGTGATAGTATATCTTTCCTAGTAGATCGTGATCATACCAGAATACTAATTCAAGAATTCATCTAGTCTAGTGGAATATCCAGCTTAGTACTTTTATATAAGGCAACATGACTTGGAAACGGCACATCATTCGTCGTAAAAGGCAGTATGGGTTAGTGATACCAAGGAGATTTCATTTGAGCCGCGAATACTATGTTCAAATCCCTGTATAGAGAGACGTTGGATACGTCGAGGGGTGTCTAGTAAGCATTCAAGTTCTATACAAATTTATTGTACTTTGCATTAATTTTTTTTTGTTACATAAGTAAGTTAATTTTAACTCTGGTCGGAGAACGCATAAACATTGTCACGCCGACGTTTTCGCGGCTTTCCGTCTATCACCCCTTCTAGGTATCTATTACATAAACCAGTTTCAAAATTTTAGGTGTGTCTAAAGAGTTTGAGCACCTTGTTCCTCATTACTCTATTACCCTCATTGTAAAAGACAAACGCGCTTGGTTTAGTATATTTTAGTTTGATCAAGTGGAGGGGGGCATAACAATGTGTGATCTGCGTTCTACATTTAGTTTGATTGATTTATTACGTGACAATTATAGAATCCCTAGAAGATGTACCCGGCGTTGCTCGGTATTAAACTTAAAGTTAAATTCCTTGAAAAAAAAATGAAGTAAAAAAAAAATAAAACGGAAATAAACTGAGACATGTGCACGCGAGTATTATGCTATTTTTATACAGTTAAATTCTTGTAAGTAAAAAAAAAACAAAAAAACTACTCCAGCTGAGAGCGAAACCAAAACCTAAAAACAGGGACGATAACCATCAAACCAGTTTTCAACGATCTTTAAAAGGCGTTTTTAAACGCCGGGAACAGTTGACAAACAGATAAAAATCCGATGACCACCAAGTACCAATTTTTCAATGTTGATCCCTTACCAGACCGTTTTTCCGGATAAAAATCGATTAAAATTTATTCCACATGTCTAATTACGCTACACACCAAATTTCAAATGTGTAGATAAAAAATTCGTAGAGTATATAGGTTGAGAAGTGCCCTCATACACACATTTTTACCTTTATAGATATATAAAACATAAAAACAATGCCAACAAAACGTTCATGGGTTATAACTAGATTACGCAGGGTTTTTTTTCATTAATTCCAGGAAATCGCTGCTTGTGCTCCGAATATCTTAAAGACTATTATTTCTGTCCTGACAATTATTATGATGAATATAATTTTATTCACAGCTTTTTTCATTCAAGTACCACTCAGTAATCTTTTGATGATAATCCATTGAACATTATAAAATGCAAAAATTAGGAAAAATATATCATATGGGATAGGGTTCTACGTTAAAACCTGGGAAATGCTGAGTAATGTTATCGTATAGGATACCAAAAGTCGTGCCTAAATAACATTTACTCTTACATATACAAACGTTAATTCTGACTTGCAAATTTTCATTCGTTATAGTCATACCATATTATTGTAACTTTTGTTGTTGTTGTTGTTGTTGTTGTTGTTGTTGTTGTTCTTCTTCTTCTTCTTCTTCTTCTTCTTCAAGTCTCCGGTCTGGTCTTGCAGACATTGGGGATCATGGCTTTCCATTCTCCCCTGTTCTCAATCTTTCTCATAAGCTCATTGTTGGTTCCTGCTGTATTCGTTGCAAATTTGTTAAAATGGTCTATGAATTTCGTGCGTCAGCTGAAGGTGACCAACATCGTACAATCATCCCGAGGAATCACCTCACCAAGGTTGTTTTACGATTACGAATTATTGGAATTATAATGACGTATTTCGTTACAGTCTATTAAAATGAAACGTAGTCCTCAGGACATCTGTTAGTACGAACAGAAACAACAATGGTGACGAAAATATCAACATTTCAAGAAAAACATTTAACTGAAGAAAATAAAACCTATTAACTCAAAGTTATTTTTACAGATAAGTTTTGAAAACTGTAGAACCAAATATATATAACAGCGAAAATTACTTTACTGCTTCCCGAGGAACGCCGGGTAGGTAAAGCTAGCACAATATACAAGAAAACTGAACTGTTTAAGCTTCATCTAGGTCAAGATTAAAATAGTATGTATAAGATAGGCAGTTGATCGCAGAGATAAAAGCCGTGGATCTTTATCCTCCGCACATAAAAAAAATAGTTCTATTTTGGTTCCATTGCAAAAATGTTATTACACAGCACACTGTCCCTCAATTTTACCTCACAAAAGTACAGAAGTCAACGTCAGTCAGTTAATGCTCATCGATTTATTCTTTCGAAGAAAAGTACGGATTTTACAGAAACAAAACAAAAAAAAAAAACAAAAAAAAAACAAACAAACATAGTGGTCCAAAAATAAAGAAAAAAAAACATTGTGTCGAGAACGACTACAAATAAAAACTATATTTTTTCCTCAGTGTTTGCTTCGATTGAAGTCACTAAATATTAATGTTTAAATGTTATATTTTTAACAAAGTTTATTGGTATTTTTGTTTACAAAACCTTTGCAAAAGAGCGTGACACAAAATAACACACGGCTATCGTATTAATATATAGATATTACTACTTTAACACAAACACACACATACACACACACACACATATATATATATAATTCACGTTGATAAAAAATATCAGATAAATTAACGACAGTATCTAAATTGTATGACTTATTTTACATTAAATAATAAAGTAAATGTAAACGTATTTGTACAGGGTGTCCAAAAAGTAACTAAAGGGTTTTGAACTTAAATAGATTCTTTATTTTTGATGATATTTTTCAGTAATTTTAACACAATCTGACTAAGACATGGGAAATTTTGTAAAACATTGCAAAATTCAAGCAATCTTTATTTATGAAAAATAATATCTTTTTAATGTTGTCAATTTTCTGATCTGCATATTTGTTCTCTATTCATGACAGATCGCAGATTTCGATTTTATTCCCTTATTATGTTCCTGGTGTGTTCCATCAATTATTGCAGGGTTTGGGGTCCGTTAAGATAGACTCTTTCTTTAACTGTGACTTGGCCTATCTCTTACATAAAAATCCCACTAATGAGCTATTTTAGTCAAAACAATTGACCCCTGATTTTGGTAAAACAATTTCGCAACTTGCGTACGTTGTTCAATGCTATACTTATCTACCATTAATTTCTAAAATATTATTTGTAAAATATCTGAAATAGAGAACAAAATAATCATTAATGGAAATATGACAAAGATTTTTTTAACCTTTTACTGACTTTTTGGAGATCCTAGATGAGATAATTATGAAAATGTTTTTTTTTTCTTTTTTAAGATCTCAGTTAAAAATTGTTTTATATTATAAAACAGCTGTATCTTAATAGTATGAAAAGATAAACAACTGAATTTACAAATTTTATAAAGAAACTATCAATTTGCACGTCATAATTTCACCTAGCAATACTTTTCTCATAACCCTTTCCTTTATATCTTCTCAAGCATGAGATCAAACTACAGCCGATTGATGGATACCAATTTTGGCGTATTGCTTGTGTGATCATTACGTTATCATTACTCTCACGTTTACTCTCATTCAGCCTGGGATAGTACAGGCAAGATTTAATTTCAATTAGTTTAATAGATAACGCTCTGCTTATGTCGTGTTACTTTATTTAAGAGGTTGTGGCGATAATAAAGTTATTAACGGCACAGACTGACGACCTGGTTGTTCTAAGGTCGAATCCAGTTAGTTCCACAAAAATAAATTTCACTTAATATGATGGCAACCTTCACGCGGTCTCTTCCGTAATTTCCGATGTCGATCTAGAAAGAATTCTTAACTAGAAAAATATCGGAGAAACCAATGCCAACAATAGAATATTCGGATTCATATGGCAATGATGATGATGATGATGATGATATTTACAAGAAGTAGAATGTAGAACCTGGGTTTAATTTCAGCAGCCTAGTAACTCCCTCTTCCTTTATTTTGTTGGTTTGTCCTCACACATCATGAGCAATGCTTCTAAGAAATGGGGGGGGTGTTGTTTTCTGAGTCTGAAGACATGCATCTAACACTTATCCTTGGTTATTCATCTTACCCGTAAGTTTGTTCATAGCTCTAAGCGTGGATTCATGCCTTCACTGTCTAAAACGATCTACATTAAAAGAATAACAACACTACAATTTGTGAGATATACGTGTAGTTTACATCAATTTCAAATAGTTGATAATCGAATATGTAAAGGACCAGATTAAACTACACGCGGCCACATATAAATGCGTTACATAAATAAGTAAATGAATTTTTTTGTTTTATTTTACTTCAGTCGATTTTCTCAGAAATCAAGGGGCCCACTACCTGGCGCTAAATCTTGAACTCTATATGTGATACATAGATATTCGAATATCCCATTTAAGTTATATTTTATCTCTCAAACACTGAGTTGGTAAAGAAATTGGGAACATAATTTCCCCGTCCCCAATTAACCGTTTAAATATGTTGTAGTATATCTTTCGTTTTGGTCTCTTGGTCTTACTGGATTCCAGTACAAGAATTTATCTAGTCTGGTGGCGTATCTTCGTGCTATTACTTGAGGTTGGAGAAGGTTCACTATTCCTCGTATAAGCTAATGTGGGCTAGCCATAGTGAGATCTTATTTGGGTAGCGAATACTATGCGATTTTGAATATTTGGGAAAAGTATCATCATGCCAGGTTGTTCTGGCAAATCCCTGTACAGAGAGGCCTTAGACACTCGAGGACAGTGTCTAGTAGGCATCCAAGTTCTCTCCAATGAATTATTATGTAACATAACGTAAATAACAAAATATGTGTTCAGTCTTGTCTCTTAAAGAGGTAAGATATCCTCGTTGTTCACCTGTGTTCCTTCTTATTTGCCTCCCCACGAGGGTTACTTTAGACCCACGGTTTCCAACCCCTCATACATTGGGCACTCTAGATTGGTACAAAAGTAAAAATTGCCTCAGTCTTGAAGAATCATTTCAGCCACAAAGCGAAGATAGAACGGGTCAAATGTAGTATCAGAACAGATACTACAGTTTGATCTTAATAAAAAAACAAATCTTGTTTATCTGTTTCTTTCCAGAATAATTATTACATTAGAGCAGCTTCGATGTCTCCGGTCAGTCTCAAGAGACAATGGATACCCCTGTAAGGGTAGCTGCGCGTATAATTGTGAAGCAAGGATTGCGCAATCTAAAACCGAATGTCTCCTTAATCGACATCGCTTTGGTCCAGTGGCAAGAAGAGATCTAAGACTGAATGGAAATGATGCGGAGATAAGCGGAAGCACATGCATCACCTGGAATTCCCAAATGGTCACCCATTTTAATACTGACCAGACTCAACGTTGCTTAGTGTCGGTGATCTGATGGGAACAGGAGTGTCAACATGTATATATATATATATATATATATATATATATATATATATATATATATATATATATATATATATAACTGTTTTATTTGTTTCACAAAACCCACGTGCGTGAATTTACATATAATCTTATCAAGACACAAAAAAAAGTTTTTTTTATGGTTCAGAGATTTATTGATATTATATTACTATGGAAAAGATACCAAAATAAAAGTAAATAACTAAACATATTATGCTATATAATAGAATAGCTTTGTCTAAATGATGCATTCTGCATGAGATAACCCCGAAGCCGTAAATATGGCGTTAAATAATCAACACTATAGAATATGAATGCAAAGTATGAATAATTATATGAATATTTCACGAAGGTGTAGACTGATTAGCACCATAACGGAATTCGGCATTAAGTAACCCGAAAAAGCTTGTTATGCTGTAAAATGAAACGAAATGCAGCCCGAAATATCATGTATTCCCCTAGTATCTATCACATCCTTTTGAATGCTAAAAATCGAATTTACTTACGGATACGTTCCTAATTTGGAAGATTTAAAAAAATTTTTTCTCTTGTTGCGTCTAATCTATAAAGGCATGTGCAATCTCCTGCAATAAGAAAAACATCTGATTTGGTGCTTCTTGTAAAAGCATCGCTCTCTAAAAAAAATATGTTAAAATGTAGTTGGACTAAAAAAAAAACAACAACAACGATAATTTTCCTAAAAAGTAGCACCGAGAAATATAATTCAAAATTGTAATTGGCTTGTAATGCGATGTGTTCTTGTTTTTATTTCTCGACTTAAACTATGTTGGTCACGTTTAATAGCCTCTTATTCTTTAGTGTTACTTTGTTGTTCGGAACAGTGTCTATATAAAAGCATTTACATTCACGTTAACAATTCCGAAAAAGTATATAGGCTGCCTAATTGATTGAAATTGTACATGGTCTAAACGTGTTCAATCCATATGCATAAATAAAGTACGATCTGAGTTACGCACATATTTTTTTCTCTCTCTCTCTCTCTCTCTCTCTCTCTCACACACACACACATATATAATCATAAATTATAAAAAATATTTTTTTATACCTAGAGACACTAGTGTTTCAAGATTACGCGATGATAAGTGCAGGCAATGACGATAGACGCTGGTCGAATGATTCGAACACCTAAGAATAACGTAGCCTAGTCCACTGCAACGAAATGAAATAAAATGTTTACATTATAGAAGCTTCACACACACACACACACACACACACACACACACACACACACACACACACACACATACACACACACACACACACACATATATATACTCGGGTTTTTTAATCAAAAGTAATGGACTAATGAATTCAAAGAGGTTGTTAGATAGTGCTCAATAAAAAGAGCTGATAATACTTGTTTATTGTTATATAAACATGCTCACATCCCGCTGCTACAAATAGCCACTTGTTTCAATCAAGCAACAGATATCATCAGGCAGCGACTTGACTATTCAAAAGTTCAATGAATAATTGTGAAGATTATTCATTGAACTTTTGAATAGTCAAGTCGCTGCCTGATGATATCTGTTGCTTGATTGAAACAAGTGGCTATTTGTAGCAGCGGGATGTGAGCATGTTTATATAACAATAAACAAGTATATATATATATAAATATATATGTGTGTGTATATATATATATGTCTGCGTGTTTATGTGTGATGTGTGCTAAGACAGTTTAACACAGCCCTTGAGTACCTTCGCTCTCTGTACAAAGAGTTGGCAGTACAAACTATCATGAGAATATTTCACCATACAAGTAAATTCTGGACAAATATTCAAGATATCCTAGTAATCGAAGGCCAAATAAAATAACCCTGACCCTACTATAGACTAGCCCAATCCAAGAATAGTTAAGCTTCTTCTAGTAATGTTAGCCTGAGTTAAAACACTTAGCTTACCAAATATACCGACTAGATGAATTCTTGGCCTAGAATCCAGCAAAATCCAGAAATCTCAACATTAAAGATGAAATATTAGATAATAAAGTGTTCAAATTGGGGAGGGAAATGTGAGTGTTTCTCACTGCTTTACTAACTAACTAATCAATATTTCCTACTGTTCAGTTAAGCTGGCATCCAATCCCAAGAACTTTACGTTTAAACTTGCTCCAATGGGAAATGGGTAAATAATGTACGTAGAACTGGTTGCATATCTCAATGGCAGTTTTCTATTGTTGTTCATGATAATTAAAAGCGTGGTGTGCGTGAGCGCACACGTGTGTGAATAAACCGGTGGTTAAACAACTTTTAACATCAGAATACGTGAACAAGTTTATAATAGACAAGGACTTTTTGACAATATGCTTCCGGTTTCTTACAACTATGGAATCTAGTTCAATATGGGGCTTTTGTATCTTTAACTTAATGAGATCCAATGAAATCCTCCGATGAAATGAAGTCGGGCATAGAGCTAATTAAATATAATATCCGTTCTTGGAGATATGTAGAAAGTGAACCAACCGGTGCGTTGCACGCACACACAGACACACACACACAGACACAGACAAACAGACAGAGAGATAGACAGACAGACACACACAGACACACACACATACATATATTCAGTTTGTCTTTACATAAGCAGCAATTTGTTGCTACACAGTTATGAGCATGTTTCAATCTTCCAGTGTTTAGCAACTAGAGACCTCTTCAGGCAATAAATACCTATTTACGAAAGCGGAATTCTCAACCATAGGGAACGAACTTACTGACACTACCCACATATCGACACAAAAATACACACAGAAATATATTGAAACAAATTGTATTATATATATATATATATATATATATATATATATATATATATATATATATATATATATAATACAGTTCTGTGTGTCGGCATGTGGGTAGTGTCAGTAAGTTCGTTCCCTATGGACCGCGAAACGGCCGGGTCGTTATTTTATTTTAATGTAAAACGTACGTATTTTATGTGTCAGGGAATGTTCTCAGGTGAGTTGTGCATTGGAATGCCTGCGATAAGTATTGAACATCGATAGTAAAAAATCCGATTAAAGAAGGAACATCCTAATTTTACCATGGTTAACACCATTATACAGCTAAATATTTCAAGCATATTTAAAAAGTCTTAAAAACACACAAGAACAAGTACCCGGCGTAGGCGTGTAAAAATGTATATTTCTGTTTAGCGAACAATTGAGCCTTGATATTTTATTTTTGCATTTTAAAGTTTGATCCAAGTCTTTATATAGAAATAATTTTAGAAAAATCAATAATAGGTTCTCTACAGTGCAATGTAGACTACAATATATTGATGATTATATCACCGCAGGATGTATGTGAAGCTTCATCCCGGTGCACCGCCGTGGATTTCTACTAAAGCAGGCAATCAATCGATTTGATTGAAAAGTTGGCGATTTCACTGATTCCGATGATAATAAATCATAAATATATTGACCATCTGAAATATCTATTGATCTTCATCTAATCATGGGCAGTCTCTATTTAAGTATATATATATATATATATATATATATATATATTACGACACTATATATGCATATTTCAAGGCCGTACCATTGGTTTCATTGCGCCGAATCAACCATAAGAGGTTGGAAAGACTCAGCGCAAATTCATCAGCGACATTGAAAACTGAGACAATGCAAAGTGAACAAACAGAGAGAAAAAGAAAACATTAAACGAGAATTTAAGACTCAGAATTTCAAATATTAAAACATAACTTAATACTCGATGCCAATAGATTATGATTATAGAAGAAGAAATCGCGCGCGTGTGTAAGTGTATGAGAACGTGTGTGTGTGTGTGAGAGAGAGAGGGAGAGAGAGTGGGAGTGTGTGCGTGTGTGTGCGTGTGTGTATGTGTATGCATATGTGTGCGCGCGCACGTGTGTGTATATATGTATGTTTAGCGGGGTGGGGGTTATGGAAAAAACTCTCTGAAAGGTAAATGTTCTGTTTAAACGAACACATAATATATATATATATATATATATATATATATATATATATATATATATATATATAGTAAGGTGATTGATGATTTAAAATTCAAATTAAAAATAAAAATCTCTTTCATAAGAAGGACCACAACAAAGTCAAAGTTGCCTTTGTTGTGTTTCTTCTTATGAAAGAGATTTTTTAATTTGAATTTGAATTTTAAATTATCAATCATCTTACTAAATATTAAAGTAGCTGTAGGATATTTGCCTATCGATCTTATTATATATCTGCATTACAACGAGTACTGTTCTTTAAATTAGTAATTTTACTAGCACATTAAAATACACTCTGCTTTTTAGACTACTGTTCTAACCCCCTTTATATATGTTTCGTAGCGCCAAATCAATCACTTAATTATTATATCAATCAGTAAATATGTTTCGCATCGCAAAATCAAATATCTATATATATGTGTGTATATATATATATGTATATATGCATATATATGTGTGTGTTTATATATATATAGGGATAAAATTATTGCGTATAAACTGTAAACTTTTGAATAGATGCTTAAACTATATTTTACATTTTTTTTGCATTTAATATTTAATAAAATATACTACTAAGTCAAAAGTAATTTCATATTTGAAATATCGATTATAAAAAACGCTAGTTTTAATACTTTTTGGTTTACAAATTGTATAGCCCAATAAAAACGGAAATACGAAAGTAAATATGAACTAGCAAAATCACAATATGGTGTAATTAGCTAAATTGTAAACAAAACGTATTTCCTCTTGAGAATTATACTTAACTCAAAAGTACTAGATGTATATGTATTTTTATTATAAAGATTTAATACCATGAAATAACATTTATTAAGTTACCTAGTAGCCTGAAAATATCCTGTACCTCTATAAGTCAACCATTCGCCCATGTATGGAGTACTGTTGTCACATCTGGGCTGGTGCATCTGCTGCTTGTCTCTCGCTCCTGGACAGGGTTCAAAAGAGAGTCGCCAACCTGATAGGTCCTGAACTGTCATCTAGGCTTCAACCTCTGTCCCATCGACGAGATGTTGCATCCCTCTGCCTGTTCTACAAATACTTTAATGGTGAATGCTCTGACGAACTGCAAACACTTGTACCTCCCCGACGTAACTACCCCCGACAAACCCGACAAGCTACTAAGTCTCATCCCTTTACAGTAGAGATCCCTAGGTGCAAGAAAGCCTTTTACTCCAATAGTTTCTTCCCCAGAACTGCGGGTCTTTGGAACTCCCTTCCGGGATTCTGCTTTCCCAACTGCAATGATATGCAGAAGCGCTCTCAATGATATGCAGAAGTTCAAGTGTAATGTTAACAAATATCTTTCTACTCTTCTCCCTTCATAATGACCCCGCTAATTAAGTCCCTAATAGTAGCCCCCTGCTTCAAAGTGGCACTGTGCCTTGTTTGGGGGGAAAATTGAATTAAAAAAAAAAACAATTATTCGTAAAGACTCAATAAATTTAATAGTTAAACGGTGCATTAAATATTTACATTCGAATGATATAATTCTTTCGGAGTTATTTAACTTAGATTATTAATTATATTTCGACGTGTTAATACGAACCCCCCCCCACTAAATTGATATCATGATATTCGAATAGATTTACTATTATATTGATGGATTTTATCATCTATATAAATTTACCCTAATCGTTAAGTAAGAATTAATAAGTGTTCATTTAATTCAATATGAAAATATTTTAACATCTACCGACAGATTTAAGTTCTATCATTTCATAGAATGAATTTCTGGTTAAAATATCAATATGCATACGTTAATTGAAATCATTTAAAACAAACCATAGTCACGTAATAATTTAATTAAGTTTAATACACCTTTTTATTTTATTTTATTTTTGCTATCATTATTATTATTCTTATCCGTATTAAGTTTGCTTATTAGTTTGATATTGTTACTGTTATACAACATAACAAATTACTTAAATTATTAAATAGACAAAGCATATAATTACATTTACAACAATGTAAACTTTTCTTGATTCCATTAATAATAAATTATTAAATCTTCAAGCGTTTTATAATAAGCCTAAAGTGTATCAGATTAAAATAGAACCATAATTATCTTCTTATATACATGTCTATGCATGCATCTATCCTAATTTACACACACACACAAACACACACACAAACACTCACATACATATATAGTACATTACAAAACTGAAATATTTGCTGATTTCAAATAGAGACTTTATAAAAAAACTATTAAGAACTTAAAAAAGAACGTTTAAAACAAACTCATAAACAACAATAACCATTACTAATTTAACATATGGATGTAACTATAGTACAAATAACTATTATTTATAATTAGATTAGAGGCGAAGAATCTGATTAAAAATATATCTTAAAATTTCTCAGCACCATATATCTTATACTTTACTTTCCATTGGAATTTAGAAAGTTAATACCTTAGAACTGTTTCTATAATGTATGTTTGCATTAAGTATACTAACGTTAGTGATCCAAACCAAATCAGGAAGGGCTCGAGAAAAAATTGCCTCAAATCCCTACTTATTTACATCGAATCATTCTGCCTCTTTAGTTTCTATTAATCAAAAATTTGTATTGCATAATTTTCTTCATTTACATGGTTCCTCTATCCTTTAATTATTTAATGATTCATCATTTATTAATTTTAAGAATATTTTATTCATTATTGTCTTCAGATTAATATAAACATAAATTTTGCATTATATCCGCATTATATTAATTACATGTATATACCTATAAGATGAAACCTTGAATACAATATTTATCTTACTCTAGATCTGATGCATTGATTTGAGTTGATATTATTAGTCTTGATTTACCATGGGTTTGGAATAGGCTTGCATGTATCTTATTATATGTTAACAGCATTGAATGATTTCCTAATTTTTATCAAACATATTATTACTGGACATGACTATATAAAAAAATCTAAAGTCGACACATTATACATTTTTGGTATGTATTTATTTGTCTCACCTGGAAATAAACATTTTAGTTTATAATTAATGTTACTACGGACTAAATTCCTAACATGGTTTACCTATATCTACATGTAGATCGATTTTTAACGAACACACGTGATTTCTGTATCTCTCCGTGATTGTGGTTCTTGTAGAACTTACATAAGCTTTAGAGTCATTGACAGCAACTAATTCACATTTGTATACTACATTTGTAATTAAACAGTTTTCATTTAATGGGAATTAGTTTTTGTATTTCTATGATTACAATTATTTTTTGTCTTATTGTTTCCACTTGATGCAGGTGTAATACCGATTAACATACTTTTGGATTTTAGTGTTATAATACCCTATTATAGAAACTGCTAAAGTGTTTGTGGTAGAGATAGACAATTTCCTTGTATTTTTATTAATGAGTTTACCTAATATGCTATCAATACCAAAGTTCCTTCCAATATATATATATATATATATATATATATATATATATATATATATATATATATGTGTGTGTGTGTGTGTGTGTGTGTGTGTGTGTGTGTGTGTGTGTGTGTGTGTGTGTGGTAAAACTGGTAATTAGTAAAAATCTGAAGAGTGTGCTCAATACTATTTCAGAGAAATATGTGTTTTATTTTTTATTACCGTTTTATCTGTTTAGTTACATATGTTTCGGATGTTGGACCACGTTTACGATCCAACAGCCTCGTCAGGCCTTGCAGAAATGGTTGTTAGTATTTGGTAGAAGTGTTTTAGAATAAAAAAAAATATATATGCGTGTGTATGTGTGTGAGTGTACACAGATAGAGAGAGAGAGAGAGAGAGAGAGAGAGAGAGAGAGAGAGAAGAAAGAAAGAAAAAAGGAGAGAGTACGTTATGGAAAAACATACAAATATTTTTAGCCAGACGATTACGTAAGGGGATGAAAAGCAGACGCCTGCGTGTAACTTAAGTGCCTTAATTATATTTTCATAACATATTTCGTTATTTTACTCACATAAGTAAATTAATATATATATTGATTGTTGGAGAGCTATTGGCTACACTATGACCCCCTAGCAGGGAAAATCACCTCATCAGGCCAAAAACCATCCATCCTGAAAAGTTTGGCCTGATGAGGTGACTTTCCCTGCTAGGGGGTCATAGAAACACGTTTGCTAATGTGTAGCCAATAGCTCTCCAACAATCAATATATTGCTCTGTTTCACGCATTGAGCACTCTTTTGGAATGACATATTGTGTTGTTGTAGTAGTTACTGAAAAGATTCTACTAACAGTATAATATATATATATATATATATATATATATATATATATATATACATATACAGCTTTTTTCATTGTTAAAAAGAGCAGACTTCTGAGTTTTAAGTTGTTCAATTTTCCTAATGATATTTTTTGTGTTTAACACATAATAAAATGTACGTTTCATATTTATAACAAACATTTTCGAGTCTTCGTCGAATCATCCGCAACTGACAAAACAAACAAAAGCTTGGAAAAAGAACAAGATTAAAAAAAAAATGTCGCGAATCATCATATAAAAAATTCAGAATCATCGTATATATTTCATTGATGTATTTGCTCTCAGCATCTTTATATGAATACATATCATAACCATTATATTCATCATATATATATATATATATATATATATATATATATATATATATATATAAAAGTATTTGTGTATTTAGATAAATATCAAATAGTAATTGTGAAGAACCGACTTTTTTCGCTTCATATCATGGCATATCGCCATTAACTATGATAAGAAAATTGACCCCGGTTAATTATTGTACTTGCTGTATAGATATTTGCCTTGACAGTTAAGGAGGCGTTTGCTACTCAAGCTAGAGGTTGTATTAGTACACAATAGAATAAAGATTTGATAAAATCTAAAATCAATTAAATATGTTTATATACATATATGTATGTATGTGTTTGTGAATATTTATAAAATGGATGTATGACTCTAAGGAATTATACATTCATTTTCAATACAGTAGCATTTCTACTGCATGCTAGCGACTAGCCAAACGCCCGAAAATACCTTCGAAGTTTAGCAATTGGATAAAGGTTCAGGCACAAGGCTAGTAAGTTTTCCAAATGCGAAACAGGTATGTGTATCTGTTAATATATATATATATATATATATATATATATATATATATATATATATATATATATATGTATATATATATCCACAACAAATGTAGATGTTTCTCGCATGCCTTTCTAGCTAGGGATTCCCCTTCCTTCCTTCTCTTAAAAAAATGCTCTATTGTCAAAAGTGTGCTTATTCATAAAGTCTGAAGAAATGCTGGTTTTTAAAATTTTCAAACGACATAATGCTTGAAATTGTCGAACTGGACATGGAAACAATTGTAAAGTAAATTGAAATACACTTTTTGTTGCCAGCAACACCTTGTTTTGAAGTCTTGTTTTTGCTTACACAGTATATATATATATATATATATATATATATATATATATATATATATATATATATATATATATTAACAGATACACATAGACTCACACTCATATATATATATATATATATATATATATATATATATACCTACATATATGATAGCGTAAGCATGAAGCACTAGTGCCTGTAGGAATAAAGAATAATTATTTATTAATCATAATTATCAAGACTTTTTAAAAATACTTACGGGTGGGAACTGTTTACGGAATTATAACTAAGGCAGTCAACTAGCGTTTATGTAATGTTCATGACTTCCGCTCCATTGAACACTCTAGATGGTCTATTATATTTGTCCGAATTTAGCGTTTAATAGTTGTTTAATTCCCTTCATTCCCGTAGCAATTGCTTGGTGATCTTGCAGGAGAGGATTAGTAAATGAAGCAGAACGTGGCTGCGTGACTGAGTTTGAATCTTAAAAACTGTCACCCCCTCCGTTAATGACTGCGTTAGTATGAAACACAAGTGTCTGAAGACATATAATAATCTTATTATTTAATCATATATATATATATATATATATATATATATATATATATATATATATATATATATATAAAAGGTTAGCTGGAAAGAATCTCAACAGAGTGCTCTTGATTATGAAAAAGATTTCAAAAATAAGAGCATATTATTTATTTATTATTTATATATGTGTTTTTCTGATCTCTGTATAACATACACACACACACACCTATATATATATATATATGTATATATATATATATATATATATATATATATATATATATACATACTTTATGAAAATGAATAGATTTTTTCCGCTATTTCAAAAAATATTACAGCAATATAAAAACAGACGTCGTATATAAATTCAATATAGTCACACTCCCTGCCAATACATGCTGCATATGTTCTGGATATTATCAGTCGATTTTATTCAATATCTTAAATTCTTATAATGGTTCTTCGGAGACTCACTCTCCCCAAATAGTCATACTTTGAAAAGGTAGGTAGTGATTTAACTCTCTTTAGAATATCTACTGTTACGCACCCAGAAGACACTGGATATTTTCTTACATTCGTATCATTATTATGGTTCGCAATGTAAGTGTTTATTATTTCATTCTGTTCTTCTAACATTTTCCAATTACGCCTGTCATCCATAAATACTAAACGTGTCTTTTATTATTAAACCCGGGAAATTAGATTGGCTGCCTCTAACCTAAATAGGATTGTTGGACTGTTTTTGAAAGCCGATAGACAACAAATTACATGGCATCAGTTAATGATTTGCCTCATAATAGATAATGCCTTTCATTTCTATAATTTTATATAGACATGTATTTACATACTGAGCATAGGTTGTATGAAACAAACAAAAGAAATCATCAAATTTAACCGTCAGCTTCCTTCAACGATCGGCGGCACGAGAATATATTTTCAAATAAAAAACTAAAGAAAGGCTTTGCGCTGATTATAATTGTTGTTGTTGTTGTTGTTTTTGCTGTTGTTGCTTTTTTCTTCTTATGATTCGCCTTTTTTCTTTTATTTATCCGTTTTTATCCTTATCTACTTTGTCGGCGTCGAAGTCGACTAGTCTGAAATGTATAGTGTTTTTCTTTTACGTAAAATTATACTTGAAAATTGTAAAATAAAATAATTATTGAAAAAATGGTAAGTTTTGCAGTTTTGTTGGCGATTCTATTAAATGCACATTAGATTTCAGATTCGATATTGCATTCCCCAAAACAGTTTACAACCGCTCACCGATTCTTGTTTTTCATCGTCGTCATCGGCATCATCGTCCTCGTTTTAAATGCATAAAATTTACAATACTTTTCTTTAACAAAATATACTTATTCTTTTAGATTGTCCGTAAATTTAATGAATCATTTAAGAATTGAAAATTTTACGTTTCGGTTAGGGAGCATAGCCGCTAACTTTCACATTTTATTCTTTAAACTAATAGCGCATTTCCTATTTCGGTCACTTAAATTAATAATTTTATTACATCAATATTTCTAAACGGTTATTGTATGGCATTTTAAATAACTACAAAAATGCGGAATAAGGACAATGCCGTTGTCGGAATTTTTCGAATAGTAAACATAAAAGGTTGAAAAATGTTCAAACGCTGAGTCAATAAAATCACAGTTGCCAAAGTTCTTTAAGAAACATTTAGTCGTTAGTATTGCTTTATTAACAACAAAAATATACCTATTTCTTAAAAAAAAAACATAACACACTTACATAAAACAATATAGTGCAAAACTAGTTTTGGTTGCTAATTAATTTTTGCTATTCAAAATGTATTTATACAAGACTAATGGGCGTCTGCTTCTTGATTTGACGTTTACAGTTATGTAAATAACAGAAAGAATTCATTTCCTATTTACTAAATTTGCCAACGTTTGCACGAACAAAAAAAAAAAAAAATCAGAAACTGTCTTCGGCACATTTCGGCGTTTTACGTTAGCTGCCCGGAAAATTATGATTATAACATTGTCCTTATTCGACATTAGTATCAATAATTTCTGTTTCGATCACCTATATATTTTTGTATTTTTACGTTTTGCAGAATCTTCTTTATTTTATAAAATAACAATTAGTTTTTATTGATAATTACAAATAATACTTCAATCATCTACTTGTTTAATTAAATAGATGTTATATTATTCCATATTATATGTTTTCCTTTAATTCATGAAGTCAAAACTATTCATTCATTAATTTTTAATTAATAAGAAATAAAAAATAAATTCCTATTTTTAATTTTTTACACATTAACCTATATTTTCTTTATATTAGCGTTGAAGGTTTTCATTATATTGTTATTTGCTTTCGGGTGATCTGGTACATCGATTCCGACCATAATTCTCGTTTATTTATTTTTTTTTAAGATAACGTACTCTGATTAATAAATACCTAATAAACTATTAATTTTGTCCAGCTTCCAAGTTTTCAATAAAAATATATCGTTGCATAAAAAATTTATAGCAGTTTGACCTCAGTCAGTATTTAACGTGATTCCTATGTTTTAACATAGTGCAAATAGGCGTGCGAGAAAAAAAAAAACTCACTTACAGATCAGCAGCAGCAGTATCCGAAAAAAAAGCACATATGCAAATTAGGAAGTATGTGCGAGTTGGTGCAACATAAAAGAAAACAAACACCACGTGCGCGAGGGAAAAACAAAGTCGACGTCGAAGAAAATGGACGTGCAAAGTCGAAGGCGGGAAATGGCTAGCTACGACCGACATGTGGTCGGATAAGAAAAGTGTACATTGCCGAGATAGACGACGGTGAGTGAATTTTAAGTGGAGTCGAAACAGGAAAGTACCGGTGACAAATGCATTTGTTAAAAAAGAGAAGATGCCGACCCGGATCTATTAATTTTTGTTTGTTTGTTCCTTTTCAACGGTGCCGGACAGCGTGAGAGCCTGAGAGAAGATTGAACTCTAACGATTAGGGTACGAGTGTAACGGCAATAATGCGATAAATAACCATACCTTTTTTTTCTTGCGAGAAGCAGACCTTTACCGAATCTGTAATAGTTTGTATCATTTTTCTACCGGCAACAGCAGCATGCGGGTTCTGCTAGTATATATATATATATATATATATATATATATATATATATATATATATATATATATATATGTGTGTGTGTGTGTGTGTGTGTGTGTGTGTGACGTGACCGTCCTAGGGAGCGATTGGGTTCCCCACTGGGGTAGACTGAGACTCCCGAACCGTTGAAGAATGCCGGGCAGATATGATCGCTTTATTCATTTAGTATTGTTTATATGCCCGGGCAACAGCAACCAAACCCTGCTGAAAGAAAATTTGAGTTATAAATTGTATTGTTTTGGTGAAAGTGACAATTTGATTTCACTTTGAGAGACATGACGGCATATAATTTTGTTTCTCGTTCCAGCGAGTGCTGATTGAGTTTTGTTGGTCTCTGAGTGCAGTACCAGACTGAGAGGTCACGGGGTTAACCTTTCGATCGTGAGAAACAGGCCCGTAATCGGAGGTGCAAACCGAGGAACATAGGGTTTCCCCTGACGTGACGTAATTAGTTGCGATTGGTCCAGAAAGCGGCCACGACCCACATCGTCACCTTACTATATAAACGAGTCCCTGCGCCGAAAACTGGCATTCCAGCTGAGATTTCTGAGAGTATTTAATACCATCGAAGGGTCGTCACCGCACCTCTTTTCCCCGCATCCTTCACCGCCACCTCGAGTGAGAGGAACCAATCTATTGTTGTTTATTGCTCAGTGGAGTCTGGTAAACTACGGGAAAATGTATACAAGTATATATTGTGTATATCTATATTGCATATTTGTATGCATAGTATTGCTTCTTTCCAGCGTGACAGATCGAAGACGGCCTATCAACCCAAAGGGAAAGTGATTCCGACCAAATTGTTTGACGGGTCCTACTACGCTGAGATACCTGTGAAGGACGGACACAAGTCACATTAGGTCCGTGACCAAGGACTGACGTATGGGACAAGGATATCCCTTATTAGGGATCGCCGATCTTTCACACACACACACACACACACACACACACACACACACACACACACACACATATATATATATATATCAATGTAGAAAAAACGAATAGAAAGGTATAAAAAATAAAAATGTAGAAAGAAAATAGATGAGGAATGTTGAAAAAAACTGTAATGTAGAAAAACGAATAGAAAGGTAGGAAAAACAAAAGTATGGGAATGTAGCAAAAAAGGAATAGCCATGTAGATAAAAAAGAATAGCAATACAGAAAAAAAAGAACAGAAATGTAGAAACAAAGAATTGAAATATAGAAACAAGGATTACGGATGTAGAAAAAAAAGAATAGAAATGTAGAAAGAATAAACGAATAGGAATGTAGAAAATGAATAGAAACGTAGAAAAAAGAATGGAAATATAGAAAAAAATAATAGAAATGAAGAAAAAATATAGAATATATAGAAAGAATAAACGAATACAAATGTAGCAAAATAGAATAGAAAGGTAGAAAGAAAAAAAGAATAGAAATGTAGAAAAAAGAATAGAAATGAGGAAAAAATAGAAATGTAGAAAAAAGAATAGAAATGTAGAAAAATGAACAGGAATGTAGAGAAAAGAATATAAATGTAGCAAGAATAAAATGCGAGGAATCTAGAAAAATAGGAATGAAGAAAAAAGAATAGAAATGTAGAAAAAATTAATAGGAATGTAGAAAAAAATAATAGAAATGTAGACAAAATTATAGCAATGTAGAAAAAGAATAGAAATGTAGAAAAAATAAAAACATAGGAATTTATGAAAAGCATAAGAATGTAGGGAAAAGAATTGAAATGTAGAAAAATAATAGAAATGTAGAAAAAGAAGAGAAATGTAGAAAGACTAAAAAAAGAGTAATGTCGAAAAAAAAAGAATAGAAACGTAGAAAGAAGAATAGAAATGTAGAATGAATAAAAGAATAACAATATAGTAAAAACGAATAGAAATGTAGAAAGAATAAACGAATAGCAATGCAGCAAAGAAGAATAGCAATGAAGAAAGAATAAACGAATAGGAATGTAGAAATAAGCATAGAAATGTAGAAAAAATAGAAATGTACAAAAGAATAAAAGAATAGCAATGTAAATAACTGAATAGAAATGTAGAGAAAAAGAACAGCAATGTAGAAAAAAGAATAGAAATGTAGAAAAAAGAATAGAAATGTAGAAAAAAGAATAGAAATGTAGGAAAAGAATAGAAATATAGAAAAAGAATAAACGAATAGTAATGTAGAAAAAAAGAATAGAAATGTAGAATGAATAAACGAATAGCAATGTAGAAAAAAGAATAGAAATGTAAAAAAACGGAATAAAATGTTGCAAAAAAGAATAGAAATGTAGACAAACAGAAGAGAAATGTAGAAATAAAGAATAGCAATGTAGAAAAAAAGATTAGAAATGTATGAAAAAGAATAGAAATGTAGAAAAAAGAATAGAAATGTAGAAGAAATAAAAGAATAGAAGGAACCTATAGTATTATAGAAAGAAATAATAGAAACGTAGAACAACAGAATAGGAATGTAGAAAAAAAGAATAGGAATGTAGAAAGAATAAAAGAATAGCAATGTAACGAAGAAGAATAGACATGTAGAAAGAATAAATGTAGAAAAAGAATAGAAATGTAAAAAGAATAAAAGAAATGTAGAAAAACGAATAGAAATGGAGAAAAAGGGAATAGAAATGTACTAAAAAGAATAGAAATGTAGAAAAATAGAAATGTAGAAAGAATAAAAATATTAATGTAGAGAAGAAGAATAGGAATTAATAAAGAAAGAATAGAAATGTAGAAAGTAAAACAGAATGAAAAATATAAAACAAAAGAAAAGAAATGTAGACAATAGAATAGAAATGTAGAAAAAAAGATTAGAAATGTAGAAAGAATAAAAGAATATCAAGGTAGCAAAGAAGAATAGAAATGTAGAAAGAATAAACGAATAGGAATGTAGAAAAAAAGAACAGGAATGGTGAAAGAATAAACGACTAGTAATGTAGAAAAAACATAGACATGTAGAAAAAAAGAATAGAAATGTATAAAAGAATTAAAGAATTGCAATGAAATAAATGAATGGAAATGTATAAAAAAGAATAGCAATGTAGAAATCAGAATAGAAATGTAGAAAAAGAATAGAAATATACAAAAAATGGAAATATAGAAAGAAGAAACGAATGGAAATGTAGAAAATAAGAATAGACATGTAGAAAGAATAAGCGAATAGTAATGTAGAAAAACGAAGAAAAATGTAGAAAAAACAAAGCAATGTAGACAAAAAGAATAGAAATGTAAAAAAAACGAATAAAAATGTTGTAAATAAAGAATAAAAATATAGACAAAAAGAATAGAGATGTAGAAATAAAGTAGGGAAATGTAGTAAAAAGAATAGAAATGTAGAAAAAACGAATAGAAATCTAGAAAGAATAAAAGAATACGAATGTAGAAAAAAAGAATAGAAATGTATGAAAAAGAATATAAATGTTGCAAAAAAGAAATGAAATGTAGAAATAAAAAATAGAAATGTAGAAAAAAGAATAGAAATGTAGAAAAAATAGAAATGTAAGAAAAGAATAGAAATGTAGAAAGAATAATATAATAGAAATGTAGAGAAAATATAGAAATGTAGAAAAAAGAATAGAAATGTAGAAAGAATAAAAGAATAGCAATGCAGAAAAAGGAATAGAACTGTAGAAAGAATAAACTAGTTGCAATGTATAAAAAAAGAATAGAAATGTAGGAAAAAGACTAGAAATGTAGAGAAAAGAATAGGAATATAAAAGGAATAAAAATAGCCATGTAAAAAAAGAATAGAAATGTAGAGAAAAAGAATAGAAATAAAGAAAAATGAATAGAAATGTAGAAAATAGAATAGGAATGTAGAAAGAATAAAAGAATAGAAATGTAGCAAGGAAGAATAGATACGTAGAAACAATAAACGAATAGGAATGTAGAAAAAAGAAGAGGAATGGTGAAAGAATAAACGAATAGTAATGTAGAAAAAAGCATAAAAAAATAGAAAAAGAATAGAAATGAACACAAGAATTAAAGAATTGCAATGTAAAAAATGAATGTAAATGTAGAGAAAAAGAATAGCAATGTAGAAAAAAGAGCAGAAATATACAGAAAATGGAAATATAGAAAGAAGAAACGCATAGAAATGTAGAAAAAAAGAATAGACATGTACAAAGAATAAACGAATAGGAATGTACAAAAAAGAATAGAAATGTAGAAAAAACAAAAGCAATTCAGAAAACAAGGATAGAAATGTAAAAAAAAACGGAATAAAAATGTTGAAAAAAAGAATAGAAATGTAGAAATAAAGAAGGGAATGTAGAAAAAAGAATAGAAATGTAGCAAAAAACGAACAGAAATCTAGAAAGAATAAAAGAATACGAATGTAGAAAAAAAAGAATAGAAATGTATGAAACAGAATAGAAATGTTGCAAAAAAGAAATGAAATGTAGAAATAAAGAAAAAAGAATAGAAATGTGGAAAAAAAAAGAATAGGAATGAAGAAAGAAAGAATAGAAATGTAGAAAGAAAAACAGAATAAAAAATGCAGAAAAAATAAATAATATAGATAGTAAGAATAGAAATGTAGAAAAAAGAATAGATATGTAGAAAAAAGAATAGATATGTAGAAAAAAGAATAGAAATGTAGGAAAAAAGAATAGAAATGTAGAAAAAAAGAATAGAAATGTAGGGGAAAAATAGAAATGTAGAAAAAATAGAAATGTAGAAAAAATAGAAATGTAGAAAGAATAAAAGAATAGTAATGCAGAAAAAGGAATAGAAATGTAGAAAGAATAAACGAGTAGCAATGTAGAGAAAAATAATAGAAATATAGAAAGAATAAAAATAGCCATGTAAAAAAAGAATAGAAATGTAGAGAAAAAGACTAGCAATGTAGAAAAAAGAATAGAAATATAGAAAGAAAAAACGAATAGGAATGTAGAAAAAAGAATAGAAATGTAGAAAACTTGTTTTAGAAAGAGTAAACGAATAGGAACGCAAAGAGAATAAGAGATTTGCAAAGGTAAAGAATAAGTGAATTTAAAAATAGAAAGCGTAACAGAATTCGAATAAAAATAATCGAAATATTTGGACGAATAAAATAATAATAAAAGAAAAAGGTGAAAAGAAAAAAGAGACTTGCAATATCGAAAAGAAAATCAAAGGGTAACGGCTACAAGCAATGAGACAAATGCGAAGTATAAAGAATTAGGAAATAATAAAGTAGAAGCGATAAAAGCGTACGAAGTGCTAAAGAAATATTGAACAGAAGAAGATTTGGTGAACTGTGTCAGTATAAAAACTAAATCAATCCATCACCACAAACGGACGTATTGCAAATTAAGATTGCACACAATTGAAAGGCGTAGGTGAATTTAGAAAAAAAAAAAAAAACAATACAAAATAAAAAACTTTAACGATTGATATAAAACAACAAACGTAAACGTACAATTTCTCCTTTTTCCTCACCTATTCCCTCTTGATAAAATAATTGAAGTGTTGATGGACAAATATTCATCATGTTTGCCACCAGACCAACCTTCCATGTTCCACTAACCCGGACCAATAATTGATTACTATCAAACACAAATCTTCACGCATCTCCACATCCCTTTAAATCTGTTTGCATTTGATGGTCGTCTTAAATTTGAAGATTAATTCGTTTTCCCCGTTGTTAGGTGATATATTTAACCGGCTTGATAGCTGAAGCTGCAACAGCGACCTCCACGTTGTTTTACTGTAAGGTGTACGTTTCCTGAAATGTTCTGCGTTTCTCAGTTTTGGAGACGAGGACGGGTTACTCGTATTATTCGGAAGCTTAAGACTTCTGTTACCTTCAGTGTGATTTTTTACAACGTTTTGGCCGATGTAACGTTCGACCTTTTTCAAGTGTATCTTGTCGAACCTGGGAATGTTTTTGTCGAACTCGGGAATTTAGACGGAATTTCGAAGCGGGACAAGCATGCTCTCGTTTCGCAAGTATCCGAGGCGTAGTGGTTAAAGTAGTTGGTAAAGAATTACTTGTAAAAGTGATATTTTCCTGATTATTGAAGTTTGAAGGTTCAAGTCTCAGCGTGGGCGACGAAAAACAAAAAAAAAACAAACAAACAAAACAAAACAAAAACAAACAAACAAACAAACAAACAAAAAAAACAACGACAATTACGAATTAATTAGGACCTTTATCCAGTCATAACTAGGGCTATGACAAGTGGATATTATTTTCGTCGTTTTGACTCTCGAGTATATATCTGACACAGTTAATCAATTGAGAACCACATCACTATCTAAAAACATATAAGATACTAGCGTGGGTGCCCGGCGTTTCCCGGATGTGTGGACGTGTGTGGAGAGCAACAAAAAAAAGTAGTAGTTGGCAGGCAGGCCCGGCCCCGTACCGCGAAGGAGGAAAAGAATATGAAAAAAAGTGACTTCTTTGCCTTTACGTCCATCGCCAACACGGAATTGGCAAAAAAGGTTAAAATTAAGGCTAATCAATCAAAAAGGGGAGATGACTTTCGAAAAGATCAGCGAAAAAAAGAGAGCCCTCCTTTTAGAAAAATGCCCATTTGAGGATAAAGAAATTATTGTTTTTAGCCAATTTCTCGATATTTGTCGTCCGAAGGGTCGGCCTTCAAAACGCTACCTATCTTGTGAAAATCCGTCGCATCTGTGGAAAGTTTAAGGCAGACATACAAACATAGATACATACATACATTTAAACAGATAGGTGAGATGTTTATTATAGAAGGTGGTTAGCATTAACGTTTAAAAGGAAAAGGTGAAGTATGATTGTGAAACTGTGCTTAAACAGAAACATTTATGTCCAACGCGTCCCAGTCATATCAAAGAACCTATAGTTGATTTTATATATCGGGTTATTCGGTTTGTGTGGTAATAAAACTTTTAAAATTAACTTGTGATATTACGTTCTATAAGGTGTTAAGTTTGGTTAAGATTGGCTGTTCCTTCTTTCATCGGATTATTTCGATTATTGATTCTCGATACGTATCGAAGATATTACGATAAAAAATGTTTAAGGGCACTGCCATATACATAATATACTTGCGTATGAAATTTTATAGACATCGATAGTTTTTTCGAGTCCATAGGGAACATCCTCACAGACACACGGACAAAGTTCCTCCACCCCTCTCTCTCTCTCTCTCTCTCTCTCTCTTTCTCTTTCTCTCTCTCTCTATATATATATATGTGTGTGTGTGTGTGTGTGTGTATGTATGTATGTATGTATGCATGTATATTAAAATGTAAGAATCTTAAAAATAGTCATATAAAAAACACTATTTATCTGCAATTCCTTGAATTAAATTATAAATTAAGTTTCCTTAAAACTATGTAATTGTATATGCGCGTAAACATAATTTTGATAAAACGGCTACATTTTCTTCTTCTTTTTTTGTCGTCCAGGAAACCAAAACGAGCATACTCCTTTCATATTTTTTCTTCCAACCCCGATACAGTAGTACCGCGGTATACGATATCCCCGGGATACAGTTTTATCAGGTTATGATGTTGAATACGATGTTTTTTCCGGCTCCTTATTACAGTATTTGCCCCCGTCTTACAGTATTATTTATAATGTAATTTGATTATATACATGTGTATTATATACTGCACTGTATTTTGTTACACATTTTTAATATGTACTGTATAAAAATTTTCTGTATAAAATGTATACAAGAGCTCTGGCCCTACGCAGTCCTAAGATTTCAGTCTACGAGGCTTTATTATCTCACTCTTTGAGAAGGGGATAGTTTATTGTTAATCGCACAAGAAACCTTTATCGGGTCAATAGGGTTCCCCAGACATTTAGTTGCAGACCAGGTTGCTCTCATTTCAAGAGCACTGGATGTCAATTCTCACTTTCCTCGCCATAAATCAGATATTCCCGCCAAATAAATAAAATAGGGCCACCATGCCATGTTCTAATGAACTATAGAAAAAATGGATTCGTCTCTGCAAGAAACATAGAAAATCTAGAAAATGAAGAATTCTTCTCGGATTTTTTGTTTTCCTACCGAGTCATCAGAGCTCGGATTTAAAGAATGCTCATACATCTGAACATGCTAAGTAAATCTTCATGTAAGTTTTAAAGTTTTTTTTTTTTAAAATTTTATATATATATATTTCTTTTGTTTTTCTTTCCTCGTCAGAAAATAAGATCTGCCTCTATAAAAAGAAAGTAGTTTGTAAATTTTTTCCCTTCTTTTGCGCAAAAGTATCAGAAAGTCATATCTACTGATAAAATAAAATTATCTCCCGCAAGGAGACAAGTACATTTATATATATATATATATATATATATATATATATATATATATATATATATATATATATATGTATGTATGTATATTAATAAAAAAGGATGACTTTATCAATCGCATGCTGATGAAGAAAGATAAGCCTATGTTGGATAAAAAAATGAAAATGAACCAGTTCAAACAGAAATTATCATTGACACAAAAAATACGGCAACATTGATTTAGGTAACACTAGTCTTTTGACAGCTACATATAACAGTTTATCTCTCTATCTCTTTCTCTCTCTCTCTTTCTCTCGCTCTCTGTATATATGTATATATATATGTATGTATATATATATATATATGTATATATATATATATATATATATATAATTATTCAGAATAATGAAATACAATAAATATGCTGGTGTGCAAATCCAGTGATTATCGGTCTTCCAAAATATTATTGGATGTAATATTTTATATAAGAATATCCCAGCTAAATAAAATTGCTCAATATACTAGATAGAGCAAATTTTAAATCTCAAACTTCAATTTCCTAAATTATGATATGCATATATATATATATATATATATATATATATATATATATATATATATATATATATATATATATATATTTAAATAAGATCATTGTAATAATGTTTTTACATCATTGAAATCGTTTTTAACGCGTTTCAGACGTTCTGTGAAGCGTCCTCTTCGGAAAGTATTTAAAATGTTTCAAGATGTGTTTGAAATGTAAAACAACATTTTCGTAGTTCATTTGAAATGTTTCCGAGAAGTGGAAACATGTGTAAATGATTCTACTTTTCATTCGTACATTCAACTTTTATTACTGGTTCATTGGGGTGGACTGTGGTCACGTCTGTGTTATGTTTCTCTCTCTCTCTCTCTCTCTCTCTCCTTGTGTTTCTATTTGTCTTTCTTTGTTTTTTCTCATTTTTGTTTCCTTTTTAACTCTTACTTGAGTGGAGGTGAGGGGCCCATTGGTACTTGGTCAACTCTGTGCATAGGGTAGGATGTGTGTGTGTGTGTGTGCGTGAGTGTGTGTGGGTGTGTATGTGAGTGTGTGTTTTCTTTTATTGGTTTGAAGAATGTGTCTTCTGTTTTATAGTATTATAAAGTTTTTTGCTTCTCTTTACAACACTATAAAACAGGACACACATTCTTCAAACCAATAAAAGAAAACACGCACACTCACACACACACACCCACACACACACACACGCGAGCGCACACACACACATCCTACCCTATGCACCCAGGAGACCCATTATCAATGGGCCCATCACCTCTACTAAAGAGTTAAAAAGGAAAAAAAATGAGAAAAAACAGTTTAACAAGTTTGTTTTTTTTAATATAGATCTACAGAATATTGTGATAAGTGTTTCAGTGTGAACACGTATGGTATAATAAATTATGGGGTTTATCTATTTTATTTTTACTTTCATCATATTTTCCTTTGGGTTTGATGCCCCCAAATTCGAAGCTATCTCTTTACAACCGTTCCTTTTCATAACCTATCATACTTTCATAAACCATAGTCTATTTTCTGTAGGCTGTTTTTGAACCCAGTCAACGATGGGGACTTTTGATAGTATATATATATATATATATATATATATATATATATATATATATATATATACATACATACATACATACATACCAGCAGGCCCGTCGTAAAATACTCTTAAATATAATATTTTGATCTATGCAGTTTTCGTATTTATGATTATATTTGACCCAATATATAGCAATGATTTTATAAAGTTTAAGAAATAACACCTGCGCGCCACAATCGAGAATCGAAACCAAAACGTTTAGCTTAAAATATATGTTTTTCTTTGAAGTTAGTGCCTGAGTTATGAATTTTTAAAAAAACTTCGCCCCCTATTATGACTCCTTAAAATTTATTGTGTTGGCTCAAATCAAGTTATTAAATTAGATCCACGTCCAAGGAACCTATATCTAAAATTTGCAGCGTTTAGACTCAAACTTGTCGGAGGAGTTTGGTAGAGTTCTCAAAGACCCAGATTTCTGTCCGAAAACCGATAACAAAGATTTTCCCAAATCCAGTACCCTGTATATGAAATTTCGAGTCTGTAGACAAAAATTGACAGTTATTGCGTAGGGAAATGTACACAAACAAACACACAGAAACACAGACACACACACACATACAAGTTTACTTTTATAGATATACTAGCAGGGGTGCCGGCCTTGCCCGGGTATTTGGAGGTGTGTATTGAGTAAAAAAAAAAGGTATAGTAGGAAGGCAGGCTCGAACCCGTACCGCGAAGAAAGGAACGGGAAAAACCTTCCATCGCCAAAGCGGAAGTGAAAGTAGGTTTAAATTAAGGCTAGTCAATCGAAAGCAGAAGATGGCTTTCGAAAACATCGGCGAAAAAGCGCCCCGTTGAGGATGAAGTGATTAATGTTTTTACTCAGTTTTACCGTATTTGTCATTTGTCGTACGAAGGGTCGGCCTCACAACGATACCGATCTCGTGAAAATCCGTCGCCTGTCGAAATTTTTAGGCGGACAAACATACACACATATATACATTTAAACAAACAGGTAGGTAGGTTGGTTGGTTGGTTGCTTTTGTTTTACGGCATATCAACCCTTTTCAGGTTATTTAATGCCGAATCCGGTGATTTTAAAGAAATTTTTTTTAATAGAATATATTTGTTTTTTGCAAGTCAGTTTCTATTTAACCCATTGTTGGGACCCTAACAGGTATACCACTTCGGGTCAGAGTGGACCTGGGAGCAATGGCAATTAAAGGGTGGCTCCACACTCCCAAGAGCCCGCACGCTGGGGCCTCATCATCGGATATAGTAAACAAACAGGTAGGATTTATATTATACATTATATTGGACGCAATATATAGTAATGATTTAAAAAGTTAAAATAAAATAAAGACTCGTTCGCCAACACCGAGAATCGAAACCAAGACCATCAGCTTACGACTTATTTTTGCCTCTGCCGCCAATGATTGGGCCATGGAGACATATTTACTGCAAGGCTGAAAATTAAAACATGAACCAATGTTATGGGTTCTTAATGCCGGCGTTCGATCTTCATCTGGCAAATTTCATTTTTTTAATTTTCCCAATTTGCACCGATTTTTCCAGGCTAAAACCAAAATATAAAGTTTCGCATGGATTCAAATAACTTATATAAGAAGTTTCATGTCTGTAGACCAAAAACTCTAGGAGGAGTTTGGTAGGCAACTTTTTTTAAACAAAAATATATACGTATACATAAATATATATGGAAACAATTTTGTGTTTACTATAAAATTTTTACGCAAATATTATGCAAGTATAAATCATGTAGAATATCTGCATTAATATAATTACACGTAATAGTTAACTGAAAATGATCATCCCATAAGAAAGCCGAGGAAAGTAATAGGGAATTAATTAAAATGAATGTTTAAAAGAATATGCAAATTAGCTAGTGAATACAATTTCAGGACTCATACATAACATAATTCTATTTTCTTTTTAAATAAATAGAGAAAGCGATTTTAATATGAATATCAATACACACGCTTGAAAAACGAATTTATAGGAGTATAGATAGATAGATATAACCTCACTATATATCATTTCGAAGCGCGTTTTTCGCTCTATTGGTCAATATGAAGATACCAATTCTTCTTCATGACAATGCTCGCCTGCATGTTGCTCAACTGACTCTGCAAAAGCTGAACGAATTGGGATACGAGACACTGTCTCATCCGCAGTATTCACCGGACCTCTCGCCCACCAGCTATCACTTTTTACAAACTTCTCCAGAATTTCCTGCGCGAAAAATGCTTCAAAGCCAAGATGATGCCGAATCGGCCTTCAATGACTTCATCGCTTCTAGAAATTCGGATTTCTATTCTAATGAGATAAATAAACTTTTTTTTCTTTGGCAAAAATGTGTCGATTCTAATGGTTTTTATTTCGATTAATAAAGTTTATTATGAAAGGAGTTATGATCTTTTGAAGTTGACCATCAAAAAACGACATTATTTTTGTACCAACTTAATATATATATATATATATATATATATATATATATATAAGATATATAAAGCTGAATATCTCTGTGTGTGTGTGAAAGAGAAGATGGGCGAAGTCCACAAAGAGTCTGATGACACGTTCCCCTCATTTACTGAGGAGGAATTGAAGACTGGAATTAAACATCTCAAGTCTAGAAAGGCATCAGGACTCGATGGTATCTCAACAGAGATGATCCAGAATTTTGTGCCAAGATCTCGTG
>NC_136501.1:54170567-54318067 GCF_053919585.1 Euprymna scolopes | reverse complement strand
GGCAGATGGATAAAGATAATGAATACAGATGCCGGAATGGATAGCGCGGCAAAAATATTTTCAACTCGAAGAGAATAAAAGAGGTATAAAATACGAAATAAGAAAATCGGACCAATAAACATAGATACAGAATGTAAAAGAAGATAAATGTTGGAACGATATAAATACACAAGGTTTTTATTTGTCTTTGGTCGATTCATAGCGGTCATTGAACTTGGCGTTCGAGAAAGACTTTGATGGACAAATCGTCGTCTATTTTGTCATTTGTTCTTTGTTTCGTTTTTGTATTCTTATAAACAAAATAAAACTGTCAATCTTTTTCCCCCAAGCAGACATCCCTCAAGCAAATAAAAAAAATACTTCTATTAATTTATTTATTTATATCTATATAAAGTTGTTTTTTTCGTCGCACTTCTATTGGTATTTAAAGTCGACTTTTTCTATTTAAATATCATGAAAACGAGCTTCTTAATATACTCAGTCATGGATGTCTGAGCAACTAGAAAAGACAGATTAATTTGCACATTCTTTGAAAATCGAACTTTAACTAATTATTCATTGATATTTTATGGTTTTTAATTGGATGATCGGTTTCATTACACTATTACACTTAGGTTTATTTATGCATAGTTTCTACATCGTGCATAATTTAGTAGCATTTAGGATACATATATTTTATCACACACAAAAAAAAAAAATAAATAAAAAATACGCACAAATAAAAAATGGGCGACTTTCTAAGAAAAACACCCGATCTCCGAGGCGGAGACGTTAACCTTAATATCGTTTAAAAAAATCAACAAGAAAACGACGTAAACAGATAAACGATAAAAACTAAGCAGCAAATTGTTTATGGCATCCGAGCGTAATGGATTAGGGTGTGGACTGAAATACCTAAGGTCCGGGGTTCGAAACCTAACAACAGTAAAGCTATGCCGAAGAGGAGTAGGGCTCTGAAACACGCGTGTCCGTAGATTACTGTTTAAAAAAAAATAAATAACTAGTTAAATAAAAAATACGCCCAATAAAAAAATGGGCGACTTTGTAAGATAAACAACGGATCTCCAAGGCAGAGACGTTAACCTTAATATCGTTTAAAAAATCAACAACAAAACTACGTAAGCACACACAGATGTATTTATACATTTATATCTGTATGTATACAAAAATGACATTGTCTGTGTTTGTATGGAAGATATATACAAAACATGTACACAAATATATACAATATATATATATATATGTATATATATATATATATAAACACATATATATGTATGTGTATACACATACGCACACACATACATACATACACACCCATATATATATATATATATATATATATATATATATATATATATATATATATATATATATATATATGAGCTCGCTTTTGGGCCGTACGTGAGACCATTCTTGGTCTTCTGGCTAGGATAATAACCATGTAACTGTGGTATAACGGGTTTCTGTTCGCGCCGGGCTTTCATACAACGAAAATATGTCACAGAATCCTATAAGAATATCAGAGATAAACCGTAACAACCAGATATATTCCGGCATTACATTAATTAGATTACTTAGATAAATACTTCCACAGGTCCCGCTAGGAGTACTACTACTACTACTACTACTACTACTACTACTACTACTACAGCTATTACTACTACTACTATTATAGTAGTAGTAGTAGTAGGAGTTCTACTACTACTATTACCATAATAATAATAATTACAGTAGCTGAATTGAACCAACACACACACACTCTCTCTCCCTCTTTCTCCCCCCTCTCTCTCTCTCTATATATATATATATATGTGTGTGTGTGTGTGTGTGTATTATATTATATTATATTATGTGTGTGTGTATTATGTTATATTATATTAAGAAGACAAATGAAGCTAGCAACGATACAAAAAGTGTACGTAAATGTTAACAATGGGAAAAAGATAATTGGTAATAAAAGAAAAGATGTATGTGTTGTCAAAAGGCTGATGTATGAACAATGTCACAAAGGAAATAAATAAACGTAAAGAAGGAGAAAGAAACAAAAATAATATGAATCATTTTCCTTAATTCATTTAAGCCACTTTTTTTTAAAAAACGTTTTGTATAGCATCATAGAACGATCCCAAAGGAAACGTCGTTAAATATGTGGATGTCAATGATGGAATGATGCTTGCTATAAATGGTAACATCTCTTTATGTAAAAAACAAAAAAAAACAAAAAAAAAAAACAAAATACGTTATGTCAAATAAGTTATGTTCAATTTAATGGAAACAAAAATCTGCAACAAACAGTATTGTTTCAATAAATCCAAAATTTCTCTCTTTCCTAAAAAAAAAAAAAAAAAATGAAAAAAAAATCATGTAAACATGTTAAGTGATTTGCTTTTAACTTCTGGACAAAGACCATGTTGATAATTGTTTGCGCATTGTTTAATTATTTCATATATATATATATATATATATATATATATATATATATATATATATATATATATAACAACTGATGATCCCTTGAAAAATAAATTATTGGTATTATAGTAACTTCGAGAGCGAGTTGATGCAGTGACTGCAGGTGATTAAATGACTTACTGACTAGATGGTTTTCTAACGAATGATAAAAAAATATTTTTTTGTATAGTTGTAAAGGGTAAAAACTTCCAAGACTATATATATATATATATATATATATATATATATATATATATATATATATGGGGATACATTTCCTCGAATGTCGTTTCTTAGTGCTTGTATTTGAATTTCCGAAATGCGTTTTTTTGAATTTCCGAAATGCGTTTTCTGTCATATCTTGAAGCAATATATATATATATATATATATATATATATATATATATATATATATATATATATATATATATATATATATATATATATATGCTTTATATTTTATCAACTTGTGTGTGACTGTATATATTATTCACCTTACTCATATTTCTGTGATGCTAACCTAAGTTATATGCAAAATGAAACACGCTAACGACGCGCACAAAGAATAAATAAAAATATTCGCCTATACCTTAATAAAAAGTATTATTATATATTGAGTTCTACTAGTTCTAACTGGAAAGAAAATTTACAACACACACACACATACACCCATATATATACATATATATATATATATATATATATATATATATATATATATATATATAAATATATATATATATAGGTTTGGGGTGTTCAAAAGTCAGAACTAATGAAGACAACGAGTTTATTAAATAGTGCTCAATAAAAATAGCAAACTATGTTTTTATTGTTTGGAGTAAACAGTTACATATGGAACCTCTCGACGCCAAAAAGAAAAATTAAAAATGCCACGTCGAGAGGTTCCAGGTCGCCTGATTAAGTCTCTTTGACTGATACAGATGGCTATTTATAGCGATCATATGTAACTGTTTACCCCAAATATATATATATATATATATATATATATATATATATATATATAATTGTATAATATATATATATATATATATATATATAATTGTTTGTATGTGTGTGTCCTAATAGACAATAATTTTCTTTTGTTTAATGGGACTTTTTTTTCAAAATTATGCGTATGTTGTGCTATTTGATGTTTTCATTTTTGTAGGTCCGATTTTATTTATGAACCAAACGGGCTTAGTTTATTACATTTTTGATTTCAATGATCATAATTGTTTACTTTAAATGAGCATCTAACATTAAATGTTGCAGGCTAATGCGTGCAATGTGTGTACAAATTTCATAACATATTATTTTTTCTTTTTAATAGGAAACGTAAAAAATATAATATTTTTAATATTAAATCGTATCATAATTTATTACAGTGATTAATTTTATTCGAAACTAGCAGGACCCGTTTCTCGGCGTTACCCAAAGATATACAAAAGAATGTTAAGTAAAGAAAAATATTTTGAAATATTCTTTGTGAATTGCTTAATACCTGTGTACCAGCCTTGCCCGCTGGGAATAGGATAAAAAAAGTCCAAACAGATTCTGTAAGAGAATCCACTCGTTCGCAAAAGAAAGACAATGATTATCTGGGGCATCATCATATTTGAGTTATTAAATAGTTGAAAGCGGAAAGAAATGAATGTTTTGATAGGTATATATTACTCAGAGCATGTAATGTTGGAAAAAAATCAATGAAAGTTATCAAAGGAGTTGTTGTAGCGAAAGTAATGAAAATATAAATATTTAGCGTGAACTAATGTTGTGTAGCGGGGAAAATATTGAGACAACATATAACGGGGACTCAGAAAACAGGATAATAACAACATTTATATCCTGTTTACATCACGACGACGACTGTGATTATTCTTAGGGACTTCATATTATTATTTATACGGAGCTGAGACATTTATGCAACAGTTCTGTACTCAGGCAAAGGGGGAGAGTGATTAGTGATGATTGCACAGGCACATTACTTGGAGGGGATTATACAAAGTTTGTTTACAAAATGATAGATAAAACGCACTTACCTTTTAAGTTAGTGGAATAACGATAGACAAAGACAACAGTTTACAATATGATTCTTTATTCATCCAGTTGGCTGATGATAGTGGTCAGGGATCCAAGCCTTTACGGCTACAAGGTCTCTTCCTCTCTCCTTCGCCTCAAAGTTTGACCGACTCTCTCTCTCTCTCTCTGACTGTCTTTCACTCACTTCCGCCTAACTTCGAACCCTGTCTCCATATATTGGAAATCTCCTTCCTTGATGACGCCAGAGACGTGGTGAACAACGTGACTCCCTCGCGTTTCAAATTACGTGCGCTTACACATGCATCTACACGCCTCTGGTAAACAAAAGAAATTCCTAAATTGAATTATATCGTTTTAACCTATAATTTTTTGATCATTATATCTAAACTCGTATTGTCCATTTTTTTAATTGACATATTTAATATCAAGTTATTTCTAAAAGAATGAATAATCGACTACATTCATAGGATTAAGTATCTATCATCTTTTAACACTTGCCTGCTGGGTTGCATTCTAACCTTTTCTAAATGTTATTTTCAAACTCATCTGGTTTGCCTTCTTATTTACTGGGGTATCCCCCTTTTCATAACACTAACGTTAACAGTAAAATGTTTGGTAGTTTAGGTGACTGAAATATGATATATTAGATTTTGCTTTCATGAAGTAATAAAACAATGTAATGTGTACAGAAGTAAAACATTGTAGGGACCGAAATAGGAATGTAAAACATTTTAAATTAATTGACAATTATCACTAATGAATAGTTTTGTTAATTATGAATTGTATAATCTTTTATTATTAAAAGCAGTAGAAGTTGTTTTTTGATAATGTGTTCTGGAATAGTGAAACTGATTATTGTTGTTGAAAGAATACATCAATAAGGCGGTTGGCGAATTATGCCTGGCGGCTGTTTTATATTCAGTCAATAGGTACATATAAATATGAAATTAAACGATTTTTTGTAAGTGAATGTACTTATGAAATGGCGTATTGGTATTGTTATTTGTATAAATATCCTGAGTAGAAAAAAATTATGCTGTTTCTCCTGGTGCTTATATATATATATATATATATATATATATATATATATATATATATATATATATATATATATATATATATATATATATATATATATATATATATATACAGTGATGATCATATTTATTGGCACGGTAAAATAAAAGTTAAATTTTGTCTAATAAATTCTAAAAAAGGGATTAAATTAAAGAAAATAACAAAGTATATTATGTATTTTTAACTGGCCTTTCCGATGCAGCAATCGGATTTAAAAAAAAATAAATAACAAAGGAACAACAAACATAATTGCAAAAAACCCTTGTTCAAAATTATTGGCACAGCTTTGTTTTTCTTTTAGTATCAGTATAATATCAATCAATTTCCGGTTTACGTGCTTTCTGAACTTTTTATAGCCATATTATGCTTGTTTAACGCTAATTCAGTGAATTATTTTTTTCAGATAATTTTTAGATAGCGATTTATTTAAACTATTATAAGTGACTAAATTATAATTTTCAATCGCCATGGTTAAAAGTAAGGAACACAGCGAAGACGTCAGGAAGCTTGTTGTAGCATGCCATACCAATGGGGAGGCTATGATAAGATTTCAAAGAAGCTAAACCTTCCCAAATCCACTGTTAGAGCCATAATAAACAAGTTCAAATCGCAAGGCCACGTTATGAGTTTAGAGGGTAGAGGGAGAAAAAGGATTCTTTCCCCAAGAGATGAACGGAAAATTGTTCGACAAGTAAAACAAAACCCAAGGATCTCTGTTGGGGAGATTGTTGATGAACAGAGCACCTCTGGAGTGAATGTATCTCGACATACAGTTGGTAGAGTTTTGAAGAGAGCTGGTTTAAAAGCATGTCGTCCGAGAAAGACTCCCTTATTGAAGCCTATGCACCTGAAAGCAAGGCTAGCCTTTGCAAAACGTCATATTGATAAAGATGTTGCATTCTGGAGACGTGTTCTATGAACTGACGAAACGAAAATAGAGTTATTTGGCCATAATAAAGTGTCTTATATTTACAGAAAATCTGGCGAAGCTTTCCTGCCTAAGAACACCATACCCACAGTGAAGCACGGTGGAGGCAGTTTGATGTTTTGGGGATCCTTTGCTGCCTCTGGACCAGGGCGACTTGTTAAGGTCACAGGTAGCATAAAAAAGGAAGATTATGTTAAAATATTGGATGAAAACCTGAAAGACTCTGCTAAAGAGCTCTCACTTGGTCGTCGTTGGTGGTTCATGCAAGATAATGACCCAAAGCATTCGGCTAAACTGACTAAGAAATGGCTTGAGGACAATCATATTAATGTTTTGGAGTGGCCATCACAAAGCCCAGACCTTAATCCAATTGAAAATTTATGGAGAACATTAAAATTGAGGGTAATGCAAAGGAAGCCTAAGAATCTTATTCAATTGGAGGATTATTGTCAGGAAGAGTGGGCTAAAATTACTACTGAAGAGTGCAACAACTTGATTGTAAACTATGAAAAGCGACTGAGGAAGGTAATCAAGGCCAAAGGCTATACAATTGATTATTAAATAAATCGTGCCAATAATTTTGAACAAGGGTTTTTTGCAATTATGTTTGTTGTTCCTTTGTTATTTATTTTTTTCTAAAATCCGATTACATAATATACTTTGTTATTTTCTTTAATTTAATCCCTTTTTTAGAATTTATTAGACAAAATTTAACTTTTATTTTACCGTGCCAATAAATATGATCATCACTGTATATATATATATATATATATATATATATATATATATATATATATATATATAGATATAGATATTGTGGGAAGCCTAACTGTGGATATCCTACATAAAACTGCCAATGGCTAAAACAAGGTAAAGTTAAGACCAACCATTGCCTAGAATTGTCTTTGGAACTTATGTTTTATGGTAATACGATTTTATTGGGAAGCGAAGCCTTTTAAATTGAACTGCAGATTTTGACGGAATAATGAGTATTCTGGGAGTGAATGCTAATTCGTCCTTAACCATACCAGTTAATATGACATCTTTTTATACATGAGGTTGCATGCGTTCAACTCACAATCTTTTTCCATTTTATGGTCGCGGAGCGTCTGGATTCCAGGTAAATATAATTGGGCATCCAGCTTTTAGTTGTAACTTTTTGTGGTGGCATAACCGATAATCCTAATAAATTTTAAACTTCTGTGAGGTATTGTCCATCCATGCTTCCGTTTAGTCTTGAAAGACGAAAGATACCCCTTAGGGACAGTAGCGCCTGTAATTGTGAGGCAAGTATTGCGCAATCTCCAACCACACCACTCCTGAATCGGCACTGTTTGAGTCCAGTGGCAAGGAGAAGACCAGGACGACTGGAAACAATGCCGAGATAAGCGGAAGGCACATACAGCACCTGAAAGACCCAAATGGTTACCCATTTAGTATTGACCAGGTTCAAAGTTGCTTAACTTCGGTGATCCAGCGTAAGGTATTGTATTGAATATAGAATTATATTGCATGGCCATCATCAAGAGCTAATCGAAAATTTGATCCTTTTCGTAAAAGTTCGTTAATCATTATTAATTGTTGAAATGTATCATCCTTTTAGGCGCAGAAATACTGCTCCAGTAATCATTTAGAGTGCACACAAACTGGATAAACTTTGCTGCTAAGTTCTGTGAGAGTTGAAATAACTAATCCAATGCATGAAGTAATATAATACAGCCATACCCAGCTCAAAATAAGAAATTAAAAAAAAAATGTTAGTACTTATGCATAGAAAGTCTAGCACTAAAATAATAACAGTATTATTTTGAAACTCTGTATTAACATACGGATGGAAAAGGATTGGAAGTGTGTAGTGTAACTATTATGTACTTGCACGTAACAATGAAACAAAAAACAAAAAAAAGACAGTAAAACTTTATATTAAAGAACCGTACCATCCCCTCCCCCAAATTATAATTGTTTTAGTACGTAATCCTTTATTTGTTTGTTGAATTTTATCGATAAAATAATTTGCCCCCAAAATTAATTTTTCTGCCACGTTGGTATTTTAGTATCTTATATGTATATACATTTATTTTAGAAAAATCGAACACAATCTCTAACTCGAATATAACTGTTTTATTAAATAGTTTAACTATTAATAACATCTATTTTCGCCTAGCTCTGAGTTAGATGTTGTACGTCTAATTCTAGTTTTCGTTTTGTTTGTTGTTCGACAACGAACTTTTGCATCTAACGTTGCTGAAATTTTCATAAACTTAATTTCAAAATGGATACAATTTTTCCAAGGTAATTTTTGCATTTATACTTAACCTTTTTTTTACATATGATTATGTTTTTAGACTCTCTTCTCCCGCTTTCAATCTTTTGGTAATTTTCTGCAAGTTTCTATAGTGTGAGATTGCAGTTCTCTTTCGTCTGATTTCGGCCTTCTTTGCGGACACTAATCTTTGGGCGACAATGATGCATTTAAAATAAACTCCCGACGATTCCGCTAGTCCAAAGTCGTTACGATGCTTATTTATGACTGACAAGGACGCTAAATAATCTGCGTTGTCCCGTGTATCTAAATAAAAACATTTCCACCTTTCGTAGAACAGTGGTGTGTTATGTCTGAAAAGTCCCGATAATATCTTCAAGGTCTCCGCAAACTCCAAATCTGGGTGGTTTGGGTATGGTGTAAGCTCCGAATCTGCTGTTTTCGGAACTTTGGTGAAAGTAGTAAAACTTTCTTCGCAGTATTCACAATTGGCATTAATAAGATCTTCATACCTTCTAAAGAAAGCGTCGAACGTTCTGTCTTCACTGAGAACGTACGTAAAGGTCCCCATATCGTTTAATATAGTGTTCGGCGAAAACGCCGTGTAGCTCTCAATAAGTGGTTTATTATTCAACTTTCCGAGAAAATATTTATGTTTTTTTTCTGTAGTCTTCCTCCAATTTTTAATGTTGTTCATCTAGACATTTTTCCATTTTTCTTTGCTTAGAAATTAAAATGAGTGACAATATTATGTAAAAAAAGAAGTAGAAAAGTCGCAAACAACTACACATGTTGTCATGCATTTTTATTTTCTAATAAAAAACTCTCATTTTCCTGAGGTGTATATGCACAACAAATGTCGGTATTGACATAATAATTACTCTTTTTTCTGCATAACTATCGGATCTGTGAGAAATATACTGAAATTATAACATGTTAGAGGGGACTTTTTGAATGAAAAATAAATATTTGGATTTTTTAGTGTAGCTATACTGTTATCTATATATATAAAAACGAAAATGTATGTATGTATGTATGTATGTATATATATATATATATATATATATATATATATATATATATATATGTTCGCTTTTTCTGTATGTCTACAAAAGGGTTTTTTTCAGAGAAGCGGCCGGTCGGTTCACAACTTTTTAAAACTTTTTATAATACATATAAATCGTAATATCTCACAGTTAACAACGAAGCTCGCCTGTCTATTTAATTTGCTCGATTTCGGGAAGATCAATATTCAACATTTGTCGCTCACCGCATGTGGGTTAGTCTTTTTCCTATAACATCTTGGGAAAATAAAAATAAAAAAAGCGTTCCGCAGTAAATGAAATACTATCCCGCAGTCAAACTTGACCTCATTAACTCATTAAAACGGGCACCTGTCAAATCCAAGTAATTAAATACATTCAAAGGTGTTTCCGTTAGCATGTCGCGGTGGGGCAATGGTTAACGTCGCAGGTTTTTTTTTCACAATTTAATTTACAACTTTGTCTCAACTGTTCGGGTTCGATCCTCATACTTACTTTTTTACCCCACCCCCGGAGTTTACACACATCTCCAAACACCCGGGCAACGCCGGGTACCCCATCGCTAGTTCTTTATATATATATACTAATTTGAAAATGTTCCAAATGCGGTTGTCTACAACAAAACAATGGATGGAGACGAAATTCTGCTGTACAGAATAAGTATTTCAAATTGATTCAACAAATGTGGAGACATTTTCAAAGACTATAATGCTTCTTAGGTAGCCGGCTCGAAGAATCAACACTTCGGAAACTTCAACAGGATATTGATTTCAAATGTTCTACTAATATTTCAACAAAAGCGAAAGCGTTTGATAGAGACAGTATATCAGATGCAGAATTTCCTACGGATCTGGCAAAAGTCATATCAAAGACGTGATTCTAAATGTTTGCTGTAAAGGTGATTGCTACCGTTATATATACGGATATCGTAAGCTATTAAGTGATACAATGATTTGAAAATATTCACATCAGCTCTGGAGGGGGCGGGTTTATCTTTTAGCATATAATACCTACAGCAAGCAATCCATGCAGACTTGTTCTCAGAAAACAAGAGAATACCTGTTCATTAATTAACGGTCCAGCTATAAATCCAATATAATATAATACACAGAAAGACAGACACATACATGTATAGATATATATGCACATATATGTGTGTGTAACTACCTGCACGTGTGTCTAAATATTTTCTAAAATATCTATTGTAATAAAATGCCGCTTGAATACACAATATATATATATATATATATATATATATATATATATATATATATATATATATATATTATTTACTAGTTTCATCCTTTCAGGAATCATCAGTGCAGGGTGTCACCATTAACACAGGTCGATAGATTCGAACGTGGCACAGAAACCATCTCTGGCTTCATTAGCCGGAATCTAATCGAAAATGGTTTTTAACGTCTGTCATAGTGATCTAACATTATATAATGATCTGCGTGTCGGAGTAAAATTGACCGACTTTTTATTTCAACTGAAAGTGCTACACGATAAGAAACGAGTTTCGTAAAGGGGATTTAATAATTTTGTACTATAATAATTATTAAATACCTAGAGAACCTAGTTGTTTATCCTTATCCGATAGATTCGAACCCGGCAACAGAAGCCATATATATATATATATATATATATATATATATATATATATATATATACATATATATATATATATGTATGTTTGTATGTGTGTATGTGTGTGTATGTGTGTATGTGTGCATATAGTAATTTTTTCCAGTTAGTACAAGTAAAATCGATATATAATAATAATAATTTTTGTGCATATATATGTATATATATATATATATATTGTGCATAAATATATATATATACAATATATATATATATGTATATATATTGAATTGTATATATATATTATATATATATATGTGTGTGTGTGTGTGTGTAGTAATTTTCCTTCCAGCTAGAACTAGTAAAAGTCGATACATAATAATACTTTTTGCGCATATATAATGTGCATATATATATATATATATTCAATATATATATGTATATATATATATATATTGAATTGTATATATATGTGTGTGTGTGCGTGTGTGCGTGTGTGCGTGTGTGTGTGTCTATGTATATATAATTATCATTACGTGCATAAAAGTAAGTATTACTTTTATGCGCGTAATATAATTAAAACATAAATAAATAATGCGGGCGGAGAAAATGTAAAGAAATGGCAGATAACTCCTCTCTTATAAAAAAAGCGCTCAGGGAGCGGAAGAAATAAAGTAAATACTACAAAATCGCCAACAAAATCATAAATAAAAAAATCCACATCTCATATATACATACATACATACATACATTTATCATTTAAAATATTGCAGCATAAAGAATTGATAATATAATGTTATAAATTGAATTACATTCTTGTGTTTAATGTTTTGTTGTTTCACTTGATTATGAATTTCTACTTCTTGTTTTCAAATATCATTATAATAATCTGTAACTATCGTGTTGCGGTGTGAGGCAGGAATTTGTAGGAATTTTGATTTGCAGTGGCTTTTCACCGAATTGTTACGTGAAAAATAAACGCAAAGCAGGGCGAAAATTATCATTATTTGCCAAAGTGCGCTGGACTGAAGAGGTATATTCAAGATTGTCTTTTATGATGTGATTTTATTATTTGTATAGCATTATGTTGCACAATATTCCCTCCTGGGTATCTATTACTTATAAATTAAGCTCGTTTGGATCAGTTGTGTATTTAAAGTTTTATAGATATCATTCTTATAGAAATGTTACTAAACTCATATATGTTGCGTGTTATTGGTTTTGCTGTCCCCCCAAAATATTTTTGTTGCGCTGACCAAAAAATACCAGCTTTACAAAAAGAATATTTTTCGATTAAGTAGACTTCTCATTTTATGGAACTTCCACGGGTTCTGCTAGTTACCAATGTTTGAACAAAATCCTGTGATATAAATGAAATATCGCAAAAAAGGAAATATTCAATTTCACTGATTATATATATATGCTATATACACTCTTTACTCTATAGTGAAGACGACTGTGAATTTATTCATAAATAAATATAATTACAGCAGTTCCGTCATGTAAACGTTATCGCTATATCAAAAACACTTGTAAACGTTTTATTTTTTTTTAATTTTTAAATTTTTTATTTCCATACTTTGTGGACCAGGCGCGAACGCAGATCCCACAATTTTAATGAACCACCGTTCTGTCAGATGAAAAAAAGATCATTCCTGTATCTTGATACATATTATATCGTTATATGCAATCAGTTTTTAAAAATAGTCAACCATATGGGAGCCTATTCGTGACCAGACACACACACATTCAGCTTTATATTATAATATATATATATATATATATAATATAATATAAAAATAAAATAAAAATTATAACACGGAAATTACATAATTTCCGTGTTATAATTTTTATCTTATTGCTCTGTTTACCACATTGAGCTCTCATACCCGGATTTCCTCTGGATTTATTCCATTATAACACTATATATATATATATATATATATATATATATATATATATATATATATATATATATATATGTGTGTGTGTGTGTGTGTGTGTGTATATATATACAAGGGTTGGACAAAATAAGAGAAACAATTACTATTTTTGGCATCAATCGTATATCATACAATTAAATCTGGACATATTTTAATGCTTTTTTTATTAATTATTTTTGCCATATAATATGCTTAATTGAAATAATTTTTTTTACAGATATTTAATGATATAAAAATCTTTTCCTATAAAAATCGCAAACCTTACGGACTTCCAAAGAGGCCAAATTGTAGGAGCTCGCATGGCAGATGCTAGCGTAACAGAAACTGCACGAAGCTTAGCGTTTCAAGAAGTACTGTCTCCTAAACTCACTGCAGAGCTCAATCAATATTTACAAAACCCAGTTTCAACACACAAAAAAACTGTTGATCTATAATTAGAAAACTTCTGCTGTGAAAGACAAATGCTTCAAAGCGATTGAAGTGGTGTAAAAACTTCCAACATTGGTCTCTCGAGCAGTGGAAAGATTTGATTTTCCCTTATGAATTATCGTTGTCCTTATTTCCGACCAACGGCCGAGTCTACCTTTGAAGACAGCCGAAAGAAGCAGTTTATCCGAACTGCCTTTATCCAACCGCAAAGCATGATGAGGATTCTGTGATTATTCGGAGTGCTATGTCTTGGAAATCTGCTGGACCAATGATCACTCTTCATGGAAGAATTAACAGTTGACACTATCTAGAAATTTTGGGTAACCAACTTCATCTTATGGTTCAAGAACAAAAAATTTGAAGCTTAGCATCAGGTCAAATACTACACTTTGAAATATTACACGATTATGAAATGATTTTTTTTCAACTACTTTATGGAATCCTGGCCTATACTTCGAGACGTTCTTACACATTATTTTATAAAACATTGTTACATTAAATTCTTATTGTTGGTGGCCATCTTGATGCGAGCGAACGAGCGCTCTTGCGTGTAAACACAGCCCCGAGAAATTATGCGCTCGCGAGTACCAAAATGGCCACTAACAAGAAAATTATAATATTGCTTTATATCTGGAAAACTACTAATTTGCGAAATATTTAAATGCGATATTCGTTTTCAGCACTACCGAAAACAATAAATCGGCTATAGTTGAAGGCAACCTGAAGGTTCCTTTTTAAATATCACTACACCTATGCGTATTTCCTTTCTCAGACTTACTCCACTTACATAACATTCTGACCATTATACCATATATATATATATATATATATATATATATATATATTATGGCTGTATAAATACCAACTAACATGACGGATTTAAAAAAAAATTATAATGAGAAAGGAATAGCAAACCGGGTTTCGTTCCTCGCTCAACAGAGGAACACTTACGATTAAAAAGATTGTCATAAATATGGCAGGGGAGAAAAATATAATTTTAAAAAATAAACGGGAGAAAGATTCACATAGAAATCACATTAAGTCCTAATAGATTTTCTTTTTTTATTTGCAAAATGAAGGTCTCAAAGAAGGACTTAATAAAAATAGTTTCTATGATTTTTAAATGGAAAGGCGAGTGCGACCTGCTTAGGATCGTGAACATGATGAAACTACAGAATGTGACACAAGCACGGTTATTTATAAGGTGCTAGCAGATAGCAGACCCATATGTATTATTCAGAACGTCAGAAGGTGAAAAATTTGCATAACGAATTTTTAATGGTACGTCATTTTTTACACGAAAATTTTATATTTGGGATGTCTGCCCAACGTAGTGCGCACGGTAACTAGATTTAAATAAATAAATAAATAAATAATAGAATGATTAGTGTGATGGGGGAAAGAACATATTTACGAGTGGACGACAACAGATCTAGTTAAAAAAAATAAAACGCGTGGATTCAATGCAAAATAACACCGTTATACAGAGATAGAGATTTGCTTGGCAAATCAGTCACTGATATTACTTAGCCAAGGAAGACAGAGGTAAAAAGGACATCTATTGATTAAGGTTTCTTTAGATTTATAAAAATTGGAAAGTTTCGAATTAATGGTATATTCAACAATGTCTGAGTGACAAGCATTGTGGCAAAGGGTCTTAGCGATGAATTTAATTTCGTCATCAAGATTGGCTTTCGGACAAATCATATCCGCTTTCGTATTTTAATAACGTTCGTCCAGCCCTTAAGTTCATGGTACACAAAGAAGCTAATTCTAATCTTCCGTTTTTAGATATTATTGTTTTCAAGACTTCTTCAGGCTTACTTGCTTGCGTTTATCGTAAACCAGAATTTACTGGCCTCTATACACGATGAGACTCATTTCGTCCCACAAATCAAATATTTAATTTAATTAAGACCCTGGCACATAGGGTTTTGATGATTTATTCGAAGGCAAATCTGGATGACGAAATAACATTTAAAAATCCTGTAAACCGTTTTTATTAAGTCCTTGAGACCCTCTCTTTGTAAACAAAAGAGAATCTTTAAAGAGTTAACGTGATTTCTATGTGACGCTTTTCTCGTCTTTTAAAATTATATTTTTCTCCTCGCTACATTCATGACAATTTTTTTTAATCGAAATTTTCCTCAATTTCGAGGAACAAAATCCCTCGGTCAGTAACAACTTCAGCTTTTTTTTATTTTTTTAATCGATCATGTTAATTTGTCTTTATTCAGTCACTATAAAATTTCTACCCTCAAAAGAATATATATATATATATATATATATATATATATATATATATATATATAGAAATGCAAGTATTGTCTGTCTATATATAAAATAAAATAATGAGAAAACGAAAGAAATAGAAAGATAGGTAGGTAGTCCATCTTTCCCATCAGTCAAGTTCGAACTAATACCAAATTTCCCCAAATTCCCCATTGATTTTTACAAAGTTCTAAATTTCCAAGTTTCTATTTTCCGATTCAATCCATTCCTTTGCATCCTAACGAATCCCCACCCTCGTAAGTACGAACAATCCACTATTCATTACTCCTATGCTGGGGTAGCATACCAATCTGTCATCTCACGACGCTCACTACAACCCTGGCCTCAAATCTTGGAATCAATGCCGTTGCCTTGGGAACGTATCTTCGATTATAATTTATATAATATCCAACGCCCAGTGACTAGTAACAAGGGTTGCTGTCAAAATTCCTATGAATTCTTTCTAACAATTATTGTCGTAAATAATCTGGAATTATATCTTTTTGCAACATTGTTTAATGCGTCCACGTATGTTCAAAGATGATCCATCTGTTGGTGACGGTTCAGGATTAAGTTCAGTTTGTAGCGTAATGCATACAGGTAAAATTAATTATATGAATCATTATGCATCTAATTAAATTATTCCAAATGGTATATATTATTTTAATTATACGAACTACTCTTCTCATCTTCAATTTTATTACCAGAATTTTCGGTTGATGTAACATCCGACATTCTTAAGGTGTATATTGTCGAACTCGGGAATCTTTCTGTTGAACTCCGTAATCTACACGGACTTTCAAACCGAACACTTACTTTCATTTAGATAATTCCAGGACTTTCGATAAAAAGTGTTCGTAAATTATATTGTTAAACATCGAAGTAACATTGTTACTAAGCTTTCATCACTCATCAAGGCTAAAGAGTTACTCGAGGATAGGGTTTAAATAGACATTCAGTTGGATGATAGAAACCAGCAAAAATGAATGGGATATATGCTAATATATATGCGAACGCACACCAACCACAAGAAAATTGCATCATTTTTGTGGTTTTATGTCAGGTTGGGTCGACATTATAAAAAAAGTTGTACACGATTTGCGTATGGGAAAGATTCAAATTTCGAAGTTGAAAATTTTCCACTTACATCTCATTTTTTAATTACGTTTTAAAATTATGATAAACAAAATCTTGTATTTTTATCCATGTTTTCAGGGTCAATCTTTCACATCAATATTTGCCAGTGATGCTGAATGACCCCTTCACCATATCTGAAGGTACCCTTACCCCTTCCCTCAGCTACTTCTAGTAAGTGGGCCAAAAATGTGCAGCAATATTAGTATGGATCGAAGAAGACCAATCAAAGGCATTTGATTATCCAAGAGAACATCTTAACAGGTATTTGCATTACTTTAAAAATATCATATTACAGACAGTTGGATAGCAGTATCATAATATCTTTTTTCCGGAGAAATGATGTTCTTGAATATATATATATATATATATATATATATATATATATATATATATATATATACGTTTTTTTTATTACCGTATATTTCTGTGAAGTTACATTATAGTTTCAGCTACCCGGCCGTTATTTTTGGCCGTCTGTAGCTTCCTCATACTTTTACAGAAATGTCCGTTATGATAGTATGAAAATATCATAACGAACCTTTCTGTAAAAGTCTGAGGAAGCTACAGACGGCCAAAAATAACGGCCGGGTAGCTGAAACAATAATGTAACTTAACAGAAAGATACGGTAATAAAAAATAAACGCATATTTTCTCTACAACAGTATTAAGCACTTTCTTCAGTTTTTATTAATTACCATTTCTACTAAATATATATATATATATATATATATATATATATATATATATATATATATATATATATATATATATATGCAAAGTGATCCGACGTTGGCCGGGTTTGAATAATGAACAACGAATATTTCACACTCTTATATTTTTATTCTCGTCGAAATCAGTGAAATCGCCCGGGAGGAAAGTTCACATGCCTCCATGCAGTAACTTAGTCCAAAATATATGTTATTCTACATTGCAGTCTAGAGAACCTACTGTTTTCTTTATAAAATTATCTTATATGAACTTTTTTTCCAGTTAACGGAAAAAAAAACGCATTAAGAAATTTACGTGCGGGGTTTCAACCTATAGACCACGTCATGCAAAAAAAAAAAAAAAATTCACACAAAAAACAAAACAAAAAAAACTAAGCAAAATAAAAAAAAAAAAAACATATTATCAACTTAGCCACAGAAAAAATTATCCCGGTCCGTTGTTCTATCATTGTTGCTAAGCGACGACATGTCAAAAATGGGTTTACCGATGATAGATAAATTAAAATAACAGTTTCGATTATTGATTATCGGTATCGTGGGTATTCTGAGACAAAACTTAACTAAGATCAGTGCCAAACTTATACACTAACGTTCTATAAATTTTAAAGAAAATCTGTTCAGCCGTTTCGGAGTCTACAAGGAACAAACTCACACACTGAGACAAAGTTGCATTTAAATAATTGTAGATAGTACACACATGAAACTCTAGTCACCTTCGAAGTAATCTCCTCCGGTTGCAATGCACTTGTTGTACCGTTCCAACAACTTCGGAAAGCCCCCATGAAAGCCCCCTGCGTGAGTGTGTCAATGATCCTAGTCACATCCTCGTTTACCTTCTGAAATATCTCATCGCAAATCTTTTACTATAGTGAGAGTGAGGAACTGTTTAAATGCCCATATTGGTCAAATAGTTTTTGACAAGATGGCGTTTTAGACTGGTGTATTGTTCTGGTGGAAATCCACTAACCATATTTGAAGGGTGCTGGGTTTTTTTTTCTTCCAGAATCTCTCTTTGAACCTTCTTTAACCCTCAACAGTGTCTTTCTTGTTGACTGTCTATATCAGTCGAAACTCAGTGCCTGTAGATTATGCCCGTGCTATCAAAAAAGGGATTATCATAAGTATCTGGGTAGATATGATCTGTCCTTGTTGGGCCGGGAAGAGCAGGCACGCTTCAATTGGGAACTCTGTCTCTTCATGTTTGGGTCATAGCAGTAGATCCAGCTTCCATCTGAAGTCACCAGAGCATCAATAATTATGGGATATCAATTGATCAGCTTGACCACCATCGTGCTCTCATAACAACGTTTTTCTTTTTCATCTTCTCTTGAGAAAAGCTTCGCGCAAATCTTCCAAATCTTAAGTTCCTTGCGAATAATGCATTGTGAAGTTCTCACATTGATATCAAACTGTACTCTTATTGACATTATAGACACAAGACAGTCCTTATCCATGAATTTTTTTATTTGGCCAATCAACTCTGGTGTTCTGACTTCTTTACTCCTTCCACACCTCTCATAATATCTCACTGCCTTCCTTGAATCTCTTATGCCACTCAAAGGCTCGATTCATGCAAGGAGGTCCAAAATCAGTTTGATGCATTCCATACGTTTCTGTGGCAGTTTATCTATGTTTCAAATCGAATTTTGTTGCATATCGTTCGTCTAAAACGTTCTAACGGCCAGATTGCATTTTTGAAAATCTCCATTTATGACAATCAGGGTTTAGTAAGGTGTATTCTAATTGCTGCTGTAGCTGTTCATTTGAACCTAGAATCATAAAAATTGGCCAGTCATGTCATAAGATGTACAGCAATAACACTAAATTTTCAATAGCCAACGACAATTTTAAACGTCTGTATAAAAAGTCTGATAACTTATTGAAAGCACCTTTAACACCCCCACACCCACCCCATATATATATATATATATATATATATATATATATATATATATATATATAAAGAGAGAGAAAGTGAGGGACAAGACGATAGAAAGCGAGAGGAAGACAACTTTGTTTTTATTTCTAGTACCTTATCGAACTTTGTTGTGTTGCATTCTTGAATATATATATATATATATATATATATATTTATATATATATATGTGTATATATACATATATATATATATATATATATATATATATATATATATATATATATATATATATCCCCGAAACAGTGTTTCAGGGTAAACAACTGCTGATCCCCTAAAAAGAAGTTACTACTGGTACTATAGTGAATTCGAGAAAGCAAGTTGATGCAGTGATTGCAGATGATTGAATGACTTACTAAATAGTTTTCTAACGAATGATAACAATTTTTTTGTATAGTTTTAAAGGTTAAAAACTTCCAACACTATATATATATATATATATATATATATATATATATATATATATATATATAATTTTCTAGTTAGCACTTTTCATATGCTTGCGAAATTATAAACCTGACAGTTCTTTTGTCGTTATTCTCCAAATCAATGCAAGATGAATTCTATCAACATACAAGTTTATTTACAATTCACTGTTGTCCATTAGCAAGAAAGAGAGAGAGAGAGAGAGAGAGAGTGAGAGAGAGAGAGAGAGAGAAACAGAACAAAATAGCTGCGTTTAGCGGTAAGAGTGTGTGTGCCAGGCGATGGCAGAACTTGTTACTCACGCTTGACCATTGTCTCCTATTGTTTATGTTATCCACGTCTTATGAAGACATAACCCGATATTCCTAAAATGTAAATATTTAAAATATTTATTTTTTCTTCATTATTTTGCGTTACGCAACTTTTCCTCCCCGACCTGGAATGTAAGCGTTTCTTTGTTTTTTGGTGATAGTTACAATATAGATCGTTTTTTTCAGGACGCACAAATGTAAAGCTAAGTCCATCTGGAACATTCATGTTTGCACACCTCCGATTTTATCGGCGTCGCTCCTACTCAATGTTCAACAATTCATTGTTGGTGGTATCAATTCTCATATTTGGACGAACGCATTATTTTAGATCTTTTTGTAGGTCTTCTCCCACTAGCACAAAGTTAGAAACAATGTCTGTGTTTCGTGTGATATATATTAAGCATCTCTAAAGATGCCATAGTATATGACAAATATAACATTGTTCCAGTCCAGAAATATGAAGTAATCTATAATATAAATTGTCTGTTTAAATGTATGTATGTACGTATGTATGTATGGTGAAGGCAACCTTTCTAGGAGAAGCAAATCTCTGATTTAAAAAACCATAAAGCGGAAGACCATTACCCGCATTAAGCTGGTCTGTAGTTTAATTTGTTGCTGGCTATCTTGCTCTTGCTTGTTGCTGGATCTGAACATTTTGAACCGAGAGAGAGACTTAGCTGTCGTACAAAGCTAAGACTCTTTAACATCATATTTGTATAGATACTCCCTCAGGCATTTGGGCTCATGGATTTTAAATGTCTGAGGGAGTGGCACTCGTCTGACAAGACGTTGCAATTATCATCATGTATGTATGTATGTATGCCTAATACTTTCGACTGAGGTTGGTTGGTTGTTAATGTTTTACGGCATATCAACCCTTTTCGGGTTATTTAATGCCGAATCCAAAGATTTAAGAACATTTTTTTAATAGAATATATTTGTTGTTTTCACGTCGGTTTCTATTTAACCCATAGTTGGGACCCTAACAGGTACTACCACTCCGGGTCAGAGTGGACCTGGGAGCAATGGTAATTAAAGGGTGGATCCACACTTACCAAGCCCACAAGTTGGGGCCTCACCACTGGATATAGTTTAAGGTCATATCCAGGACCCCCATTGATGGACTTTTACCCTCTGCAGGGGGACAGTCGGCGTATTCTAATGCCCCACTGACAGAGCCGTCAACAGAGGTGACGGATTTTCACGACAATGGTATCATTTTGAAGCTCGACGTATCAGGTGACAAATTACGAGCAATTGACTAAAAACATTAATTTCTTCACCCTGAACTTAGCAGTTTTCTCCAAGGAGGGGTCGATTTTTGACGAGCCATATTTGTAAGTCATCATATAAGTTTGACTGACTTTGTCTAATTGTAACGTTCCGAACTTCCGGTCGCGTCACGGTTTAGCGGTAAGGCATCAGATTTTCTTTCACTTTTCTTTTCCGCCTTCGCGTGACGCGTTCAAGCCTGCTTGCCTACTACCACTTTTTTTTGGCTCAACACACACCTCCAAACACCCGGGCAACGCCGGGCAGCTAGTAACAGATAATACCCTTTCGATTACATATTCGCAAATGAGAAAATTGTAATACATTTACAAATTAGGCACAAAGTCTAAAAAACGGTGCTTATCGTCTGCCATTCTTCTGTTTATTCGATATATTTTGACCAATTTTGTTCGAAAAGACTGTCTCATTCGTTCAGAATTTGGTCATATCTATTCACATTAGCAGTGACTAATCTATTATTTTATTTCCATGACCTTATATAAGCCTACTTAAACTATACCAAATGGTTTACATAATTTGGATTATACGGACCACTCTTCTCATCTTTCATGTTATTCTCAAAATATTTGGGTGTATGTAAACTCCGATCTTCTTAACCTGATCTTGTCGAACTCTGGAATGTTCTTTTGAATATATTTATGTATGTATGTATGTATGTATGTATGTATGTCTAAAACTTTCGACAGACGAAGGCGTATTTTCACGTCAGTCTGGATAGGATTTCAAACGGAACCCCTTTGTTGAATCCACGGGGTTAGTATCATCTCTTTCTGTTATCCGTGCAGATTTCTAAATTCTATAGAAAGATTCCCGAGTTCGATAAGGTCGACTTTAAGAAGGTTAGAACTAAAAAGTAGCGCTCAAGATGAGAGCAATAGTCCAAAGAATCTAAATAATACGAATTATCAATCCTCATCTAAAAAAATCATAAACATACTCCCAAATAATATTTAATACATTTTATTTACAAAGAAAATAAAGATATGCATATTTTTTATAATGCTATTTTAGCATTGAAATAGGATGAAGAGTAGAACCAACATCGGTTAGTAAAATATATCCGACGTTTTTCTAAACAATAGACTTGTTTGTTTAGAACCACAAGCACGCATGTCGAATACCCAGGCGGAATTACCTCTGATTTACGTCCTGGTGTTCTTTACATAACAATAAGTCGTTTGTGAGGACGTTTTTTGAAAAGACTCGTAGGCCGTAGCAGTTGCATCCTGTAAGGTGCTTAAGTAAAATCAGCTGGAAGTGAACCTACATTTGGGATTGCAAAGACAGGAAACGAGGAATTGTTGCATAGTCAGGTTGTAGTGTATGTACGTGTCACCTTTCTCTATCTATTGGCTCTTCACTATCTAAACCCTCATTTATCTTTGTGACCTATTTGAGTTCGTTCTTATGCGGATGTGTGTGTGCCATACATCAACAGCGTCGTTGGTATTGTAGTCAACCTGAAATTTCATCTGTTCTTGGAGGGAAGCTGGACACCTCTTTGAACGAATGCATTTCACTCAAAGACGATGGTTAGTTTTGTATATATATAATTTTTATCCACTTTCCAGTTGTCGACCGCAGACGAATGAAAAGTGAGTATTTTTGCTCGTGGTTAATTCTAACCTTCAATTTTAAGACACGTCATCTTCCCCCCAAGTGCTGAGGGGGACAACTGTTAGCCCGTCAGCTTTTCTTTACGTCCAAATTCCACTTAACTCTGTGTTCAACCAACCTGAACACGTGGTAACAACCACGTCCTTCTGATCGGTTATTTTTAGAGCTTCCGGTAAACCTTGCACATTTTACACCTCAATATGTTTTGACAACTTTTATCAAAACATAGCTCAACATCTCATCTCTTGTTTACCTCTCCAGTTAGATAGATAGAGATAAATACACATATATAGAGATAGATTGACAGACAAATAAATAACAGATAGTTTCTTGTGTGTTCACCATTACGTAACAGAATGTTAGTCACCCAAATTTTCGACTGATATAACTCCGACCTTCTTTAATATACATGACGCAACAGATAAGAACGTTTAGTATAACCAGTTTTAAGCAGGAATCTTCTGAGATTTTTTAAATCCAATCCTGACTATAAACGATAACTAAGGATAATAAAAAAAGATTTAACTTTCTACCTGGTCAGAGTGGACGAAACAACAACAATCCTGTAGATTATTGCAAGAGTTTTGCTCAAAATTCCGTAGACTATCCGAATTTGATAAGATGCATACTAATATGAGAACACTTGTGCAAACAGTCGGCCATGATATACGGCATAATGACGTTGACGTATTTCTCGGAGATTACTAAGGTTAAGTGACGTTGTACATGGTCAATATTAAATGGGTGACTGTTTAGAAATAGCTGTATATGCTTACCGCTCATATCGGCAGGGGTTTTAGTCATCCTGGAGTTCTGCTTTCCTCTTAGCTCAAACAGTACTGATGCAGCAGAGATGTGGTTGGAGATTGTGTAACCCTTCCTTTACAATTATTGACGCAATCATCTATGTCTCTCATTTCTATACGGAGGCCATAAATTTCCAGTAATCCAATTACAATAAATTATCAACCTCTGTCTCAAACATTCCGTAGCAATGTTTTTTTTACTTGAAAAGCACCACTTATAAAGGTAAGAAAGCCAGCCAGGGATAATGCTTTATAAGTGTTAGGTAGTTGGTGAAAGAACTCCGTGATGATCAGTAATGCTGGAACGTGTGTAGACCTTAGTTATTTAAGGGAACGGTTCAGAAAACTTTGTTTAAATTGGACTTGAAAATGATCAAGTTATAGTTAGCCGAGAAGCATCCTCATAGTATTTTTCAAAGACGCACAATTGATCTACTGTGACGGCAAAATCTACAACCTGGCAGTTTCTTTTTTTCTTGTTGATTATTATAACGTCTGGTCTTCTTGCTTGGATGAGTTTATATCTGTGTGTACCTCCATATCAAATGATTTTGTGGTTTTCGTTTTCTAGTACTGTCTCCCGTTTGTTTTTGTACCATTTTTCCGCATGTTTAAGTTGAAGTCGTTTGCAGAGGTCTCTGCACGCTATCGTCCACATCCAGTCGTGCCTGTATTTATATTCTTTTAGAGCTAGACGCACAATTCTAGTAAAAAAATACTGTTCATGGAATTCGTTCTTAATTTTACGCACAGGTATAGAGTAAGTGAAATTGTTGAATGTTGTTATAGCTAAACAAGTATTTGTTACATACGTTCTCGAAGGGAGGCATAGATTAGAGCTCGGTCGAGGAAAGTAACGAAAGAGCAGAGATAGAATCACAAGAAATAGGATGTAGACAGGTAAAAACATTTTCCTTCAGAAAGTTCCGAAGAAGGTTTTGTACGCTGTCAATGCAAAGAAAGGGTACTCTTAGGAGCTCCTCCTAAGATGTGACAGCAGTATTCCACTCCGGAATTTGACTCCTCTACAGAATTTTGCGTCAAGTACGAGATATTTGAGGAACGGTAGAATGATCCCATCATTTTATCAGTGATTTTGGCAACATATCTATTTAATATTTTGTTTTGATCTGTATACAACTAAAAATGGTAATGTGTTTGTTCTGCGTCGTTTCCTTGTTTGTCACATTAAGCTCATCTGACTTGTCGAGGAGAGAGAATGATAGGAGCAAGTAGAAAAAGAGACAGAAAAAATAGTGTGGTGAAAGGGGGGGGGGGAGAATACCATAACGACGATATAAAAATGGGAAGTCTGGTTATTCCAGCACATCACAAAAAAACAATAATAGAAACGGAAAGAGAAAATGCTAAGAGAGAAGGCGTCTAAATTTTATGATGTTGACCGTCTTACAATCTTTTCCTTTATTCCTTACAGTATCTTGACAGTATCTGTTTCGTTACACAAAACCAATCACTTAATTATTATATCAATCAGTGAAACTATTTTGCCCTTAACTCATCAGAAGAAATAGCAACAATCAATCCATCAAAAAGAAATAGACTGCGTTTGGACATGATGAAAGAATCCGAAAATTGGAAGAGAAGCTGCAAATACCTTATAGTTTTCCTTCATTACGCCATTTTGAAATTAAAAATAAAGTCCCTAAAACCCATTAATTTAGGTCTATTCTGCCAGAAATGTTCTATTTATTAATTAGTAAGTTTATTATTTATAATTAATCTATCCATATGTACCCAAATAGCACCATTGATTAAAATCTATTACACGTCTTTATATTTACGAAACTAAAAAAAAAAAAATTAAACCTCATTTTCAATTTCCGGTTGTATTAATTATTTATTAATCTGAATTTAAAACTATACATAATTAATTTTATTATTACATCAATTATAATTCTGTGTAAATCTTAATTCTAAAATTATAATTTTATTTAGTTGAAATTTATGAACCTGGAGCGATAAATATTAAAAAACTTAATTTTAAGCTTAAGACAATTATTTTTTGCAACAAAACCGTTACTGTCAAAAATTGTAAGTGTCAACTGAATTAAAGGAATAAATTGTAAAATGGTCAACATTATGAAATTTGGAATATAGACTTAGTTATTCTTTATTTTCCAGATCAATGACCAATACGAATCAGTTAAATAGACTTACTGTTTGAAATAACCAAGGCGGTGGAAGTCATTGTCATTTCGAAAATAAAAACTTCTTTTTCAGAAAAAGAGACAAAAACAAATGTCGTTAAAATAGAAACATAAAATATCAATAGTTTCCATTTCTTCTACGAACATTATAGTCGGTTGATTTAGAATGAGTACTTTGAGCCAAATTGGAGGTTAAATATGGTAAATTTTGAGTCTAGTGGTGACGTGACTATCCTAGGGAGCGGTTGGGCTCCCACGGTTGAGACTCCCAAAACATTAGAGAATGCCGGGTAGATATGATTGTTTTATTCATTAAGTATTGTTGTATGCCCGGGCCACAGCAAGCAAACCCTGCTGGAAGAAATATTTGATTCATTTTATGAAATCGATATATAAATTCCACTATTTTATAAAACCGACAGCTTCATGTCATTTTGAGAAGAGGTAACGGAAATTGTGGTTATGAGTTTGACCTTTTTAGGCCTGAGAAAGTTTGCAGAATGTCAGGTGCAAACCGAGGAAGATGGGGTTTCCCCTGAGGTAACGTGATTAGTTGCGATTGGTTCAGGTTGCTGCCCGGCCAACCCCGTCACCTCAATACATAAACGAGTCCCCGCGCCGAAATCAGCAGTAGAGCTGAGATTTTTGGAGAGAATCTAATACTAATCGAAGGGTCGTCACCCCACCTCTCCCCACATCTTCCACCGCCACCTCAAGAGATAGGAATCAATCTATTGTTTTTTGGCCTAGTGGAGTCTGGTAACATGCGGACAATTGTATATAAGTATATATTGTATATATTTATCTGGAATTAACCAGCAGAATAGATAACCGAGTCGTGTCTTTCTTTTGTGTGCATGAGATAGCCTCTTTCCAGCGTGACAGATCGGCGAAGCGGCGGTTTATCAACCCGAAGGTGAAAATGATTCCGACCAAAACGATTGACGGGTCCTACTACGCTGAGATACCTTGCGAAGGATCCCCTGCTAAGGACGAGCACGGGTTACATTTGATGACCTGCGACGGAGATAGCTTTACATGTGGAGTCGGTTAACCAGTATCGGACCACATTTGGTTCCGTGACCGAGCATCGGGCCACATAGTTTTGCATTAAATGCTAATGCTTATTTATCCCTATCGAAAGCGAAATCAGTTGATTGGTTTCTGAGAAAATTTCTTAAGATATGGTATTGTGGTGAATAATCTCTGTTAACAATTAACTGTGCTTTGAAGGGATATTGCAATACTTTATTCGCTGTTTAACAAAGCAGCAGCAACGATATGCAAATGACCAAGCCGAGTGCTCGATATGACTTCACAGGAGAGTTAAAGAGACACACGTGTTAAGAGAAGCACATTTTCGAGACCTGTGCTAGACGTAGAGGACTCGAGACTTCTTCAAGACATGAGAGAGCGGAACAGAACGTGTTCGAGAAACGAGACGTGATCGAGACACGAGTGTTCGGAAAAAAGAAAAATAAACTCTGTAAATATTTTTAAAATATGCGTTGTTGGAAGTTCAAGATATAACCCCCCCCCAAAAAAAAATCCCGAAAAAAGTGCGTTGAGTTTTTCTTTTCTTCTTTTACTGTGCGTCGGAGTCTACAACGTGTTGGGCTCGTTAAAATGTAACGACATCGTAAAAACAAGTGTACAACGTCACGGCTTCACCTCATCATAGCAAAGGTTAACAAAACATTAAAGCCATATAAGCTCAGTAGTTTCTGTGAATAAGTGCATCGTCCGGACGGACATACAGGCAGACAGATTAAGAGAGATATAATGTCGATGTGGAATAGATAAACACTATTCTGGTGAAAGGAATGCATGTATAATTTATCTTTATACTTAGTTGGTTCACATATACCAACGCAAACCATGAAGGAATGATACAAAAAAAAACAAATTAAAATTTGAGGCGTTTAGAACAAAGATATGAACGCATGAATACAGAAGGTCTCCTTTGATAGTCAAAGTTGGCCTAAGTTTGTATTCCTATGATTTAGTATCGTCGACCATTTTTTTTTTTGTATTTTCAGCGACTTTCAAATGTCGTACGTTAATTAACCTCACACAGAAATCTATAACCGCAATATTTTTTTATTCGGATGATTTATCTTCAGAAACGCGAATACTTGGGACCAATTCGGAAATCTTTGTCAAAACTCAGGACTGACTCTGTGAGTACTGAAACCCCCTTCGTGCGTAATTTATCAAAAATACTGATGGATACGTATATCATGTACGTAAATTAATAATTGAATCAATAAGCCACCACACTTAGATTAAATTGATCGATTGCGTATGATTTTTTAAGCAATAATAATAATAATAGTAATAATAATAATAATAATAATAATAATAATAATAATAATAATAATAATAATAATAATAGCGACATTCAATAGAATAAAATGTTTGGAGCAGTACTCTTCTTGCTTTGATCCTCGCAATAAACGCAAACGGTTAGAAACTGTTCCGTTTGATACACTTTATAAACGAGTTACAAATCGATCTGTTCGCGTTCTGATGCATTCATAATTGAATATATCTTTTTTATATCCTTTTTATATTTTATATCTTTTTATATCTGTTCACATAAAGAAACGGACCTATGGTTGTGACGCTAAAACATAAAACAGAAATATCACAAGTGATACTTTTTTTACAGTAAGACAGAAATAAAAACGACAACAGAAAGCTAACATTTGACTACAATCGAAATTACATTATAAATATATACGCCCATTATATCAAATAGCAAGAATTGTCCGGATGCAAATATTTCATAACTTTGGAATAGATATACAACAAGATTAATTATTTATTACCCATTTAAATAATAACGACGTCATTTACTCATAAATTCCATAGGATGTTGTGTATATGTGTATAAGATAATAAAAATAGAAACCGATAAAATCGAATATTTATTTCTCCAAATCTGCATTTGAAATCTATAACAGTTACGCATTTCATTTACTCTGGGAGAATTTTTTTTCCAACAGATACACACACATACATTTTGTTACATATATACTATTACATTAAATATTATTATTGTGATAATTTTTTTCTTTGGAAGACTTTGGAGAAACACCAGAAGGCCCATTGACGTTCACCCTTGAGTTTCTACTTCGCCTACCACGACTTTTTCTCGCCCACAAAAATGCGTTCGGTACAACCATGGTGTTTCAGGTGACTGAGTATTCAGGGGTTATTTTATAAATAGTCTAAAATTTCGCTAAAATAATGTTATGGAGTTGTCTGCAATATGACTTCATTCTAAAATCTTTCCGTACTGCATTAGAAATAGTCATTTTGGTCACTTTCCGCTTTTTCGCCAGATCAGCCAATGGCTGTGAGAAATTTGCTGAATGAACCGTTTCGAGCTACCGGAAAACCATCTCGTGCGGATTTTTTCACTTCTAAATCTGTGAGCCTTTCTTTGGGCGTCATTACTTTTATTCAATATATATATATATATATATATATATATATATATATATATATATATATATATATATATATATATATATATATATATTTAATCTCTATCTCTATATAAATAAAATGAACTCATTTTTTCGCGTCTGATTTTGACATTAATAGGATTAAAAATCAAGATATTTCATGCAAATATAATATGCACAAACGACAGAACAATATCTTAGGTGTGTTATAGGCTTATTATTTCTCAAATTCCTCGATAATCTTAGATTTCTATACTTTTTCTGCTGAGAAGTCACGGCCAAAATCGGTTAAGATCAATGGTAGTGGTAAAATATTTTCTCTCTAATAAATTCCTCCTCCCCCTGCCACCACTTAACACCGTTTGGGGATCGTTCACAAGGAACAGTTGAGAAGAGAACACCGGTTTGGCTTCGTAGTTCTTTCATGTCAAGTTATTTAAAATCACCAAACTAAGCTGCAATGCTCTGTGGCGTAGTGGTTAGCGTGCTGGACAATTCACATTATATTTTCACGTTCGCGCCGACCTACCGTAGTTGTTTTTTTTGTTTTGTTTTTTTCCTAAACAACTGGAATGGACTTTTCTTGGTGGCCGAACTGTTAACGTTGCAGATGTTTTTTTTCTTTTGTTTTTTTTCACACTTTATTTTCCTACTTTTACTCATGACTCCGGGTTTGATCCTTCCTACTTACCTACCATAACATTTTTTAACCCCCCCCCGTCCCGAAACAAACACTCGGGCAACGCCGGGTACCCCCGCTAGTGTATGAATAAAAAATCAATACGAAAAATATATAAATGCTTATATATTTTCTGTATTTATTTCCTGTGTGTTGACGTGTAGGAATACAAAAAGTCTTTTGAAAAAACAAGAATGTTTCCTTCAAAAGCACATAATTTTCGACCGATCCTTCGATATTCCTCAGTGTGAATGATATATATATATATATATATATATATATTTATATATATATATACATATATATATATATATATGAATTTGAATTGCTTTTTCATGATAGTGTGGAAAAGTTACCCCCAGGAAAACTCGTTTAACCTGAATTAGATGGCCTGAATCAGGAAACAAACGACTGACAATAAACCAACTTTCCTTTTGAACCAAGGGGTAATGCTTAGCCGCAATTCCTTAGAGTATTGAACCGATAATACCTATTTCAGACAAAAGGATTCAATCCCTTGACAACCACCTACGTCACTTATTCTCAAGAAACATCCAGACACTCACAAATACTGTTATTGTTTCTCCAATGCGAATTAACACTTTTACATTCCCAGTGGGACAACTGTCAAATTTTGCAAGCTGGACTGCCTCCCTAAACAAAACAGGGTTACCACACCTGTTGCTGGAACATCTAGATTTTCCTATCTGACGAATTTCGGGCGCTAACGGTTCACGCTATTTCTACTTATGACATAGGTATCACCGCCTGTCAGGAACACGTCTAACGGATTTCATCTGGCAAAGTTTTAAGAAAGTCCGGGTGCAGCTCCCTACCATATCAATCATTCAGGAACTTCAAATGGATCTCAATTGTGGAAACTTTTTACCTGTCAGTGACCACGCTAATATTGCTTTTCTTAAATAACAAACAATATTTTCCCGCCTTCCTTGTTTACGCGTAAATCTATTTCTGTGCATTATCGTAAGGATCGAGACACTGAATCATTTCAATGCAGTCCCCGTTAAAGTAATCTTCTCCGTCTGCAATACGCTTGTTATTCCGTTCAAACAACTTCAAGAAGACCCCATCGTAATCCTCTTGTGTGAGGAACTGTCTTGATGCCCATCTTGGTCATGGCTACATCTTTTTAATGATCTTCTCTGAGCACCCTTGGGACAAACTTCGTACAAATTTTTTCGCAACTTGAGTTCCTCGCGAATAATGATGTGTACAGTTTCCACACTGACATCAAACTGTGTACTTATGTCTCTATAGATATACGACGGTTCTTATCCATGAAATTCTTTATTTGGCCAATGAATTCTGATGTTCTGCCTTTCATACTCCTGATATACCTTTCATTACCTCTCACACATATCCTGCCTTCCTTGAATCTCTTATACCATTAAAAAATCAGTGTAGAGCATTCCACATGTTTCTGTGGCATTTTTTTTTATAAGTTGCTTTTTTGAATTTCACTAGCTGTGATAATCAGGCTTTACTGGGGGTGTATTCCGATTCCTGCTATAATTAATGATTTAAATCTGTAATCATAAACATTGTTAAGCTTCCCGACTCACAAAATAAATGTAGGCAAGCCCGTTCTACTGTATAGATTCTAACTGTAATCTGTGAACGTATATACCATGCACTTGATAAGGCAGGGAAGGGGGGGGGTCAGATATATCTAGATATATCTGTTATATAGTCAGATGTGAGATATATATAATAAAACGTGTCATATGTTACATGTGAATATATTCCATAACGACGTACATGTTTAATAGTTAGGTTTTATATTTTATCTGTATATTCATGTACGTGTAAATGCGTGTATGCATCTACGTCGTATCATTTAGCGGATCGTCTAGTGTGTATATTTTAACATTTATGCAACTGTTCTAACAGGAACGATTGACATGGGCGTATCGACACAGTTGTAAAGAACAGTCCTTTTCTAACTGATCTAAATAACAACCGATATACCTGAATTATTTATGAACATTTATTCTCATAATCTGGCCGACATTTTCATACATTACACGTTCTTTACACCTTGGCTGTGCGAAATGACGCCGCTTCCCACGTCATCTTGAGTCGTCCGTTCTCCCTGATGCCAAGCTAACAACTGTTTAAATCTTCCCAATTCTACATACATCACGTGTTTCTTTACGTAACATCATTTCATGTCTCAGACCAACCTAATGTCCCCAATCTAGTTATTTGTTTATGCAAACCCCAAAATAATGTTTACATCTATTTTCTATTTTCACAATCTTTTTGCGATTTATTATATGTCACTCATTTTTCCCCAATTTAATTGTTTATTTTTCTAATCAGAATAATTGATCCAGCGACTAGCCATCGCTCAAATCAATAATAATAATAATAATAATAATAATAATAATAATAATAATAATAATAATGTTTTGACTCTTGGCATGTTTTCCACAATTAACTCAGATACTACGCTATGATCACAGACTAAAGGGTCATAACATGACATATCTAAGGTTTTGGCACGATGAGCATCTAATGAAAATCAAATCCTATCGTATTACTGGACGAATACATAACATAATTAAATCCTTAAATAAGAGATTAATCTAAGTTGTACTCAATGGTCTTACGTCCAACAATATGAAATAAATGCAAGTGTACCTCAGGAATCGGTCTTTGGACCTTTATTATTCCTGATATTCATAAATGATCTCTCTGATAAAATAGTCTCTGAAAGGGGTATATTTGCTGACGACACCACACTCGATAGCAGGCAGGAGAGAAAAACGAATATACACATATTCAAGGCAATAGCGGAAACTGGAGATGCAGATTTCTAGTCTGTAGTGACAGGGCCAAAAATGGATGGTATCGTTTAACGCTTCCAAGACTAAGCTCGTTTACTTTAATAATTACAAGAAACCTTCCGAACTACCATTAGCTATTGCTAAAATACATTATCTGAAAGAACGTCTTTCAAACACATTGGCTTAGCGTTCACGAGGGACATGAATTGGAACAGATACATTTAAACCATTGCCAATCCTGTTGCGAAGAAGGTCGGCTCTCTCTACTGTGCTAGAAAGTTACTTACGTCTGAAAGTATTCTGTACCTCTACAAGGCCACCATTCGCTCATGTATGGCGTACTGTTGTCACATTTGGACTGGTGCATCTGCTACTAGTCTCTCATCATGGACAGGGCTCAAAAGAGAGTCGTCAACTTGAACTGTCATCTAAGCTTCAACCTCTATCCTATCGACAAAATATTGCATTCCTCTGCTTGTTTTACAAGTATTTACTAATGCATGTTCCGATGAACTACAAGCCCTTGTACCCCCTCGACATAAACACACCCGACATACCCAACAAGCAGCCAGATCCCACCCCTACACGGTAGAGATCGCTAGATGTAAGAAAACCTTCTACTCTAATAGCTTCTTCCTTAGACCTGATAAACTTTGGAATTCCCTTCCGGGTTCCTGATTTCCCAACTGTACTGACATGCAGAAGTTCAAGTGTAATGTGAAATGTGAATAGACATCTTGCTGCCAACTCCCTACATAGTATCCATGCAACTATTCCTCTGATAGTAACCATCTACATCAAAGTGGCAATGTGCCTTGTTTGGAGTGAAAATGTAATACAAAAAAATCTCCTCCCAGATGCAAGGTCGGAAAACAACGCCAAACATACCAAAGTATTGTATTTTTTGTGGACTGTCCTGTTATGAGCTTTCAGCCTGTAAGAATTGCTGCTAAAAGATCAAAATTGAAAATATCATGTTGTCATGTTTTTCAAATTCTTGAAATCACTATTATATAATAAATAAGAAATCTGAATTAATTAAATATCATATTTAAGCGTATTTTACGACCATCGAATGCCCTACGGCTAACTAGTAAAGTATAATATGGTTGTTTTACGAATCAACTTTTAGAAAATCATCGAAATCTTTATGTGTATCCATAAATTACCATTTTATATTAAGGACGACAGTTTGTTTTTAATCAAATCTCAAAGTTTATGCAGTATAATATGAAAATAAAACAACTATATTGCATAAATGTCATCATTAAGAAACACGGCACGTGGTATACGAATTAAACTTATTACAGAATGTTTATATATCGTAATAATGATATTTATTTTGAAACACAACATTTTAAATGATCCAGGATATTAAAATAACACCGGCATAATGTGACGTGATATTATTGATAATATGACGCAGTTATCTTTGTGAAATATATTCAATGGTCATCATAATGAAATTTGAATGAATTATCAACGTTGATAAGGCAGGCATTTTTGGAATCAATAATGCAATTCGTTTCAATAGAAAAGCTGTAATTGTATTTACAAACAGGACCACGTGTCTAAAGATTTTAGTGTCGAACAGATTGATAACCTGTCGTCCCTATTTACGCACCTCACACCGGTGGCAGATTTTGACATAAGATCGGTTTTTGAATATGGAGAAAGCCGTACTCTAAATAAGAACAAAAATAAAAATTATCTCAGTTTTGTAAATATTTTTTCACTGACTAGATACATAAAAAATAATGTGTAGTACAGGACCATATATTCCTCTTTAGGTTTTTATGAAAATCCTTTCAGACAAGACATGAAGCCAGTTAATATAAGGAACTTAAAAATATTTTTAGGTCAGAATTAGACAAAGATAAATGAAAGATAGGTATATTCAGACCCAGAAAACAAACATTCTTTTCTTCTTTTTCAGAAACATCGTTCATGGAATTTGAGGACTAAAAGATAAAAATAAACGCAGAGAGATGTACAAGATTGTCATAATTAAACCCAACGTCTACTTTCTCCTCGCCTGATTACTCATTGTGGTCGAGCCAATGCATAAAAGTAATTGCTCACTGCTGCTGACGGAGATAGTCATTTAAGTCTAGCAAAACACTGCCATATTTTATACTGTGTTTGCGTCAACCAGGGCAGATAGAGAGCTGAGAGGTTTTAGTTTTAAATAACTATTCAAGAAAGTTGATTAATCGGTGTTAGAGACTATACGAATGAGTTACTTAGCCAAGCAATCAATAGGAGCATTCACGTTAATATAAGCGAAATTGTGCGTGTTCACAACTGTTTTTTTTACTATGATCCATTTTCTATTCTATTTCTAGCAAAAAGGTCAAAGATGTCATTTAAACTAATCGAAAATGGTAAATGACAGACACGAGGACTTTTTAGTAGGGAGGGGGTCAAAATTTGTCAAAGCCTAAGAACCACGAAAGGATGGAGGTTAATAACTGTGGGATAGACTATGAGACAACACCGTGCTGATCGTTGAGGTAGCACGTGTTCACACAATAAACTATTCAGGTTCTTATATAATATTATTTCAATTTAATTAATAATGTCAGGAAGTCCTACATTCGCGCCAGGCAACATTATTTTATGCTTGCTTTGCGTTTAGAAACACATGAGTAAAGTATATAGTCAGCTGGAAAGCAGTCTCCCAGTATTGTGTTCCACAAACAGACAATTCTTGGAAGGAATGGGATACTCGTTTAGTTTTAGGTACTAATAGAGAGTTAAAAAATTATAGTTGTTGTAGAGAGATGAGTAATCGTTGAAAAGGTTTTGTAGGAGGATCATAGGTTGAAGCCTCGTCGAACACCTGCCATTGAAATTACGATAGATTCACAACTTCTTTCGACGAGAAAGAGGAAGTAGGGCGGCGAAAAGATATTCCGACGACGCAATACTGAATTTTTTATATGAGATGTGGATGCTTGTGTTATGTTGATTAATCGGACTATTATTCCCATCTTGGGTGTTATTAGCACAACGTTTCGGTCGATGCAACCTGCGACCTTTCACGGATGTTGAAAACATGATTTTTTCCTCTATTAAGGAAGTCAACCCTCTTTTCCTTAGCAGAGAAAAAGAAGCATGTTTTCAACACCCGAAGAAGGTCGCAGCTTGCAGCGACCGAAACGATGTGCTAATAGCACTAAAGATGAGAATAATAGTCCGATTAATCAACATAACCCAAGCATTTCGAAGACGGTTTTGTACTGTGTCAAGGTAGAGACACGTGAACTTCCTCTCAGATGTGGTAATAGTGTACAACCTTAGGTCGTATTTATTCTTGTTGAGGGAGAGAACTGCATAATGTCTGGCTCTGTGCTGATTGCTTAATCATTCCGTGACTGTGCAAAAACTACGGGCATGTAAAGCAGAAGTCCTTTGTCGTTTTAGTAGCAGACAAAGCGACGTAGTAGTGAACAAGAAGTGTGTTTACTTAACACCTACTATATTAATGGCAGTCCTAATAAGACAATGCGATTCTGCATCTAGTTTGGTGCAATGCAGCATCTGCTGTGGCTATAGAGTTCGAAGATGGAATTGGCTCTCCGGATGCAAGCCTGGGTGGGTCACAAGGAGACACAGATTTGCTTAGTTACAAGGGTCCCTTTCCCGGCGTTGCAGACAAAGTCCGACGGAAAGGCAAGCTAATACACTCGGAACAAGCGTAGCTGCAAGACTTACCGGAAAGGTGTTTCTGTACTTCATCATCCGCCTATCGCGACTCACAACCGGACTTTTGTTTTGTTGTCGTTTACTTCCTTAGCTTCACAAGGCATTCACAGCGTATGCTATATAATAATCTTGTAAGTCTTGTTTGTTGGTTCAGCTGTTTGTTCACAAACGGCCCCTAGGATTCAGAAGAGAGTCGCTTATCAGCACGCATAGTAATAATGTAATACTATCGCAAAAATGGTCGGATATAAAACAACAGGCAAAAAACTATGACAAAAAGAGGAAAAAAGTTGATCAGCAAAAGAAGACTATAGGAAGTAAAGTAAGCACAGAAACAATGCAGTTGGTTCAACAGGCACGCAAAGGCGTTCGAAAACAGGATTGTTAAGCAAAAAAGAGAGAGAGAGAAAGAGAGAGAGAGAGAGATAGAGAGAGAGAAAGAGTTTTGCGACAGTTGTGAGTTTAGTCTTCAGTTTGCGACAGTTGAGTCCAGTTTCCAGTTCGAGACAGTCGAACGAAGGCAGGTTGTGGCTCGGAACGGATAGGGAGATGAATTGATTAACAGACCGACGAACATAGTCTCGTTAGACAAATCAGATGTTGTTATTGGCGTTAGGATATTTTATCAGGATGGTGTCTCACGTGCACTCAGCGGTATAGACAAAATGTGTCCAAGTCTTTTTGTTTCCTTTAAAATTTTCTTTTCAGTTGTTTTATTTTTCCCATACTTGTGTGCCATTGCATCCCTATCTGCAGCTGCCGATAGGAAAGACGAGAGAAAATGACAGAGACGAACACCATAGAACATAGTGGCGTAGGGTTGGCGATTGTCGTGAAGGAGCACTTGTTTCAGACAATATACTACTTATCCTACTTATAGAAGAGTATTTTAATTTTAACAACAATACCATTAAGGTCTGCATTTGTGCCGGACAACATTATTTTATTATTGCTCTGCGTTAAGCAACATAAAGTTAGCATCATACGAGGATATGTAGTTCCTCACCTACAATTTACAGACTTAAAAAAAAAGAAGTAAAAAAAAAAACCGGCGAAAAAGGGGGTAAATAAATCCATGAACAGACAGAATTTAACTTTGAAATCGATGCCAACATCCATTGCCTTTCTTTTTTTGTTTTTACTTTGTCATTTTTGGTGTTGTTGTTGTTTTGAAATATAGCCAATAACTGACTGGTTATAGGGTTAAATCTTTATTTAACCCGAATTTATAATTTATCCTCTTTTTCTTTGGCTGCGCGCCGGGTAAAATTATTAGCACTGTAAATGTGGAAGAGATAAAAATCAGGAGATATAGGTCTTCCAAAAAGTCTTGAATGAAATCTACGTGCAAGCAAAATACAAAACATTCATTCACAGTCAAGTTTGGTGTGTAATGTCAAAACGAACTTGAGTCAGCGTAGTAGGTACGAGAATAGAGAGAAATGATCTCTTTTGTTAGAAATGAAGAGAGAGAAACAAAAACGCAGGTCCCTCTCTCCACCTTCTAACTCTCTGTTTTCAACGGCTCGCTGGTTAATAAGTTATGATATACAATTGTGTTTTCAAGGGTACAGTTTCTGTCTGCGCCTCGATATTTGGTGTTCCGAAAACTGACACTAAAGGGTAAGAATGAATCGTTGTCAAATATTGCTATGTTGGATATTAAAATCTGGATAAAGACAACTGGGTTTACCAACACATGAGTAATTTGGAGTTGAGTAATGCGATCAAAGAGTGATCAACATAATCAGATAAGAGACTAATGATATATATATATATATATATATATATATATATATATATATATATATATATATATACATATATATATTATTATTAACGGGGGAGGGGGTCTCGGCTTTGCCCGGTCATAAAATACGCTTAAATATATTTTAATTTGTCCATATTTCGTATTTATATTATTACTAGCATTTCAGCCCGGCTTTGATCGGCCCCTATATACTGTTCATAACTTCATGTCCATATATATATATATATATATATATATATATATATATATATATATATATATATATATATATATATATTTAAACGTTTGACTCATGTCCAGGTAACATACATCTAAAATTTCAAGAGTTAAGACCCAAAACTGACGGAATAGTTTGGTAGAGTCTGCAAAGGTCAACTCTTTCAACTTTGACCTCTTAGCAGCCAAATTTTCGACCAAAAACTGATTGAAAAGCCTGCTGCATATCTGAATACCCTTTCTGTACAATTTCAAATGTTTAGACCCAAAATTGACTGAATAGTTTTGCTAGAGACCGGAGAGGGCAAATCTTTTGAAGCTAGCAGCCGAATTTTCTGCCAAAAACGATTACAATTTCGCCATATGTCTGAATACACTTTATGTAAAATTTCAAATGTTTAGAGCAAAAATTTGCTGAATTATTTGATAGAGACTGCAGCGGCCATTTTTTTTTAAGTGATCCTAATTTAGACCCCTTAACATTTATTGTTTTGGACTTATATCAAATTAAAAAGTTTGATCCATGTCCAAGTAACTTACATCTAAAATTTCTAAAGTGTCTAATTGGCGAAGGAGTTTGGTAGAGTTTACATGGGTCAAATCGTTGAACTTTGACCCTTTGGAAGCCAAATTTCTAGCCGAATATTGATTAAAAAGGTTTTCCCAAATGTCAATACTCCTTATGTCTAATCTTGAGTCTGTAGACTAAATATTGACAGATAGTTTAGTAGGGAAATGTACACGCAAACATATATATATATATAAATATATATATATATATATATAATTTCACTTTTATAGATATATGGATATAATCGTGACTTCAAAAGTAAAAAGAAAGTATTTAGTTGCTATCAGATAAAATCGAAACCTTAACTGTTGTATTCAAAGCTGATGACGTTACCACTATACCAACGTGACACGCAATAATTAAAAATTAAAAATAAACTAAGATGAATGTACGAAATGTTTACCTCTTTATATTTGATTCCAATAATTAATTCCAAACCTGGAGTAATCCACGCTTAAATTATATCTAGACAATCGAAAGGAGAGGATAACTTTCAAAATTATCGGCGGAAAAGGCGACCCCCCCCCCTGTAGAAAAGTACCTAATTGAAGGGGAAGATGTTTTTTAGCCAATTTTTCGATATTTGTTGTATGAAAGGTCACACTTTATCACGATACTGATATTGGTAAAATCCGTCGCCTTTTTCAAAAGTTTTAGGCACGCATGCAAACATGCAAACATGCATACATACATACGTTTATATATTGGTAACTGAAAATTTCGATCCAAACCGATGAAAAAGCATGCCCTAGTAATTTGGTAGAGACCGGAGAGGTAAATTTTTTTAAAACTTTGACACCTATAATTACGCTTGGCATTTATTGTTTTGGGCTAAAATCAAGTTATAAAGTTAGATCCATGTCCAAGAAAGCTATATTTAAAATGTCAAGTGTTTAGACCCAAAATTGTCGGAGGAGTTTGGTAGAGTTCTCAAAGGTCAAATCGTTGAACTTTGACCTCTTAATCGTCAAATTTCTGGCCGAAAACCAATCACATAGAACTTTCCTAAATCTCAGTACCTTGTATATCAAATTTCGAGTCTGTAGACTTAAAATTGACAAAATTATTGCGTAGGTAAATGTACACACACAGACACACAGACACACAGATACACAGACTCGTTCACTTTTATAGAAATACTAACATGAGTGCCCGGCGTTGGCCGGGTGTTTGGAGGTGTATGATGAGCAAAAAAATAAAAAAAGAAAAAAACGCTAATTTTTAAAAAAATTGACCCCTATTATGACCCCTTGGCATTTATTGTTTTGGGCGAAAATCAAGTTATTAAGTTTGATATATGTCCAAGGAACCTATATCTAAAATTTTAAGTGGTTAGACCCAAAATTGTCGGAGGAGTTTGGAAGAGACCTCAAAGGTCAAACTGTTTAAATTTGACCCCTTAACAGCCATATTTCTGGCCGAAAACCTATCACATCGATTTTCCCAAATCTCAGTACCCTGTATATCAAATTTCGACTCTGTAGACTAAAAATTGACAGAGTTATTGCGTAGGAAAATGTACACACACAAACAGACACACAGATATGTTCAATTTTATATGTATATATGTATATATATATATATATATATATATATATATATATATATATATATATATATACGTACATATATATGTGTGTGTATATATATACGTCAAAAACGACATTATTTTTGCACCAACCTAATATTAACATTGGATATTTATTTTGGGGTGATTTCTGTGCAAATTCGGTTCAGTAAATAATCTGAATATCTTTTTGTTTTTATCTAAATGCAAGTGATTGAGTGCAATTTGCTATTACTATCAATCTTATAGCTGCCGTCGTGTATATGGTTAACTAGATTAATATTTATTGATTTTGATTTTGTGCATAACAGAGAAACTACTCTGTTCTATGTTTCTGAGATTTTAGACGATGATTGTTATTCATCCGTGTTATATGGATCATCAGGTCCCGTGGCCTGGTAGATAAAGTACTTGGTAAAAGTTAAGTTGTAAACTACACTCATAAGGAGGTTGAAGATTAAATCGCCAGTGCTGGCGACCTTAACATACAGTTGCTAATTACTTCGAACTTTTACCCATCTATGGCTGACGGAACGAAAGCATGATAGCTTCGTGAATTAAATAAAGGGTTTCGTTCGAAACTCGATGAAGAGTTCAACGGAATAATTCGCCCAGCCAGATACTCGAAACTAAATAAATAGGAGAAATAGAAATACCATTTAGTTCACTCCGCCATATAATTAACTTAAGTAATACATTTCTTAATCATATATGTTTCAGTAATTTTATGTCAAATATAAAAAATAAGTTACAGCCTCAACTAAAAAGATAACAGATGTATGTATATATATATATATATATATATATATATATATATATATATATATATATATATCGTTTGGTTTACTTCTTTATATAAACAGACGAGGTAATAAATTCCTTAATCTAATTAATAAAAAGATTTAGTAACTTGTCATCTAGATCGAAATGGTAAGCACCTTTCTACTAAGCAGGCTCAAAATTGCTTAACGTCTGTGATCTGACGAGAACCGGTATGTCAACACGATTCGTTTGAGCTTCAATCTATGGTTCTGATACTAAAAACATTCGCAACAAATAGTCCTCTATCTACAACGACTGTTAATAATTCCCCTTACAGCCTATCAGTGTGTTTAACTAAACGAAAATTATATTAGCAAAGTAGTTTTCCACATCTGTCTTTCTGTAGAGACACAATATCGCGGGATTGATTCCTATGGTCGTTTACAAATTTAATGTAAATATGTTCGTGTTGGGCCGTCCTCTTAAATCAATCATTAGCCGTACACAAACTTCATCATTACCGTTCACCAAAGTGTTGTTTTGCAGTCTATTCGACACTCATTTACTCTCATTATGCTCGAATGGACTTTGGGCCGTCGTAAAATGTGTACTTATTATGTAACAGAGCGCGGATGCGCATATGGAAATACCGAGCCGTGAAAAAAAGACTATAAAAAGAGAGAAATGACATTCGAGAGGACAGACATACGAGAGACAGAATACAATCACGTGTTATTCAGAAAAGTACAGGGAAATAAATGCCGTAGTTATAAAAATAAAAAAGGAGTCAATTTATTACTTGTTTTTTTTTTTGGTTTCTTTTGCGACGGGCTTTGCTACAACATGTTGGGTCTACGTGTGTAAAAGTGTTTAACGTTAAAATTATCTCAGTTTTTGTCATACTCATTTCTACTAGTAGTTTTATTATGCAGTTATCTATTTCATAAAAAAATGATTTTTTTTGTCACATGACCGATTTCCTCCAATCGGATAGCTACGTTTCACTGAGCCACAGCAATCTCAGGTCTTCCTATTTTCAGCCATAATCGACAAAATACTTAACACTTTTTAATCCTTCAAGTTAACGAGTCAGTCTTACAGGTGTCAGTTTGGTTTGTGTTGATTTTCTTAACACGGTCGCATCAGTGCGATGAATTTTCACATTTGAAAATTCTAATTCAGAATGATTCTTTCAGAAGTATTACGTTTTAATAATTAAAGCCGAGCGACATGAAGTATTAGAGGTGTCACTTGGTTTTGTTGTTTGTGATCGTTTTCATATCGTTGCTTCCGTGAGAGTAATAACACCTTTCAAACTTTACAATTCAAAATGATTTAAAAATTAAAATGATAATTTTACGCTTTCCACTGCAAAGTAATTTCATGACTTCTTTTATCATTATATGTTCATGATTATTTGAGTAGATTTAATTAAATATAATATATAGAATATCTCCTGTCAAGTTGACACTAGTCATGGCGTTACACCCACACTCAAACAAACACGTACACACACAAACACGTACACACACACGCAAACACACACATATATATTTGTCTGTGTGTATTAAGATACACATGTATTTATACGTATCTATCTATATATATATACACAGACACACACGCACGCATGCACAGACATACAGACACAGACACACACGTATACATATACATGATGATTGCAACGTCTTGTCAGACGAGTGCCACTCCCTCAGACATTTAAAATCCATGAGCCCAAATGCCTGAGGGAGTATCTATACAAATATGATGTTACAGAGTCTTAGCTTTGTACGACAGCTAAGTCTCTCTCTCGGTTCAAAATGTTGAAATCCAGCAACAAGCAAGAGCAAGATAGCCAGCAACAAATTAAACTGCAGACCAGCTTAATGCGGGTAATGGTCTTCCGCTTTATGGTTTTTTAAATCAGAGATTTGCTCTCGACCCCAATACACACATACACACACAAATATACACGGTGCTAGTTGGCCGTTGACCCAGAAAAAGAGTTCATTCGCTCTTTGGAAGGGAGACTAGCCGCCCTCCTCACCAAACAAGTCTGGTGGGGGAACCAGTTTAGTCGCCGGTGACCCGACCATGAGTCAGGTAGTACTGGGTTACATGGTACCAGTAGCACATGACATGACCTGACACATATGTATATATACACACACATATACATACATACATATATATATACACACATATACATATATATATATATATATATATATATATATATATATATATATACTAAGAAAGTCTTAGCAAGGAGATTCGACGTTGTCCGGGATTGGATGATTATCAACGAATGTTTCACACTTGCAAATTTATGTTGTTATTGAAATCGGTGATTGAAAATAAAATCGATTTATTGCCTACTCTAGTTGTGGAGCCTTCCAATGCCCCCGTGCAGTGACTTCGTCCACAATACATTGTATACTACATTGCATTGTAGAGAACCTACTGTTGACCTTAAAAAATATTTATATATATAATAGATTAAATTACAATTATTTATCTATATAATAACTTTAATTGAAAATATTTATATACATAATAGCTTGAAGTATATTTATTTATATATATAATCGCTTGAATTTAAATGATTTATATATATATAATTGTGTGACTTAAATTATATATATATATATAATAGCACGAATTGAAAGTATTTATATATATAGTATATTGAATTAAAATTATTTTTATATATAATAACTTGAATTAAAATTAGTGATATATATAATAGCTTGAACTAAAATTAGCTTAACTATAATAGCTTGAATTAAAATTATTTATATATATATATATATATATATAAGAGCTTGAATTAAAATTATTTATATATATATAATAGCTTGAATAAGAATTAGGTATATATATAATAGTATGAATATAAATTACTTATATATATAATAGCTTGAATTAAAATTATTTATATATATAGATAATAGCTTGAATTAAAATTATTTATATACATAATAGCGTGCATTAAAATTTGTTATGTATAAATAGCTTGAATTAATATTATTTATATATGATAGCTTGAATTAAAATTATTTATATATATAATAGCTTAAATTAAAATTATTTATATAAATAATAGCGTGAATAAACTTATTTATATATATAGTAGCATGAATTAAAATTATTTATATATATATAATAGCTTGAATAAATATTAATTATATATATAATAGCTTGAATTAATATTATTTATATATATAATAGCTTGAATTAAAATTAGTCATATATATAAAATATTGAATTAAAATTATTTATATCTATATACTTGAATTAAAATTAGTTATATATATAATAGATTTAATTAAAATTATTTATGTATATAATAATTTGAATTAATATCATTTATATATATGAAATCTTAAATTAAATTATTTGTATATATAATAGATTGAAGTAAAATTAGTTATATATACATTAGCTTGAATTAAAATTAGTTATATATATAATTGCTTGAATTAAAATTATTTATATATAATAGCTTAAATTAATATTATTTATATATATATATAATACCTGGAATTAAAATTATTTATATATATAATACCTTGAATTAAAATTATTTATATATAAACTTTAATAAAAATTAGTTATATGCCTATATAATAGCTGGAATTAAAATTATTTATATATATATACTTGAATTAAAATTAGTTATACATATAATAGCTTGAATTAAAATTATTCATATATATATATAGTTGAGGTAAATTAGTTATATTTATAATAGCTTGAATTGAAATAGTTATATATATATATCATAGCTTGAATTAAATTTATTTATTTATATAATACCTTGAAATAAATTAGTTGTATATAATAGCTGTAATTAAAACTATTTATATATACTTGAATTAAATTTAGTTATATATATAATAGCTTGAATTAAATTTAGTTATATATGTAATAGATTGAATTAAAATTATTTTTATATATAATAGCTTGAATTAAAATTAGTTATATATATAATAGCTTGAAGTAAAATTAGTTTATATATAATAGCTTGAATTAAAATTATTTATATATTTAATAGCTTGAATTAAAATTCAGTATATATAAAATTGTATGAATATAAATTACTTATATATATAATAGCTTGAATTAATATTATTTAATATATATAGATAATAGTTTGAATTAAAATTATTTATATACATATTAGCGTGCATTAAAATAAGTTATATATATAATAGCTTGAATTAATATTATTTATATATGATAGCTTGAATTAAAATTATTTATATATATATTAGCTTAAATTAAAATTGTGTATATAAATAATAGCGTGAATAAAAATATTTATATATATATAATAGCATGAATTAAAATTATTTATATATATAATTGCTTGAATTAATATTATTTTTATATGTTATAGCTTGAATTAATATTATTTATATATATAATAGCTTGAATTAAAATTAGTTATATATAAAAGATTGTATTAAAATCATTTACATATATATACTTTAATTAAAACTAGTTATATATATAATAGATTTAATTAAAATTATTCATATATATAATAGTTTTAATTAATATTATTTATATATATATATATATAATCTTGAATTAAATTATTTGTATATATAATAGATTGAAGAAAAATTAGTTATATATATACTAGCTTAGTATAAATTAGTATATTATTATATATAATTGCTTAAATTAAAATTATTTATATATATATAATAGCTTAAATTAATATTATATATATAATTCCTTGAATTAAAATTATTTACATATATTATACCTTTAATAAAAGTTATTTATATAAAAAACTTGAATAAAAATTAGTTATATGCCTATATAATAGCTGGAATTAAAATTATATATATATATATATATATATATATATATATATATATATATATTGAATTAAAATTAGTTATATATATAATAGCTTGAATTAAAATTATTCATATATATATAGTTGAGGTAAATTAGTTATATATAATAGATTGAATTGAAATAGTTATATATATAATAGCTTGAATTAAATTTATATATATATATATATAATACCTTGAATTAAAATTAGTTATATATAATAGCTTGAATTAAAATGATTTATATATATAATAGCTGGAATTAAAATTAGTTATATATATAATAGCTTGAATTAAAATTATTTGTATACATTCTTGAATTAAAATGATTTATATATATAATACCTCGAATTAAAATTTATTATATATACATATACATAATAGCTTGACTTAAAATTTGTTATATATATAATTGCTTGAATTAATATTATTTATATATATAATGGTTTGAATTAAAATGATTCATATATAAATAGCTTTAATAAAAATTATTTGTATATGTACTGGAATTAAATTAACTATATATATAATAGCTTGAATTAAAATTATTTATATATATATACTTGAATTAAAATTAGTTATATATATATACTAGCTTGAATTAAAATTATTTATATATACTTGAATAAAAATTAGTTATATATATAATAGCTTGAATTAAAATTAGTGATATATATAATAGATTGAATTAAAATTATTTATATATACATATTTGAATTAAAATAAGTTATATATATATAAAATAGGTTGAATTAAAATTAATTATATATATAATAGCTTGAATTCAATTAGTTATATATATATATATACTTGAATTAAAATTATTTATATATATATACTTGAATTAAAATTATTTATATATATATACTTGAATTAAAATTAGTTATATATATATAATAGCTTGAATTAAAATTATTTATATATATAATGGCTTGACTTAAAATTATTCATATATATAATAGCTAGAATTAAAATTAGTTATATATATAATAGCTTGAATTAAAATTAGTTATATATAATAGCTTGGATTAAAATTAGTTATATATAATAGTTTGAATTAAAATTAGTTATATATATATAGCTTGAATTAAAATTATTCATATATATAATAGCTGCAATTAAAATTCGTTATATATATAATAGCTTGGATTAAAATTAGTTATATGTATAATAGCTTGAATTACAATTAGTTATACATATAATAGCTTGAATTAAAATCATTCATATATATAATAGCTTGAATTAAAATTATTTATATATATATATACTTGAATCAAAATTAGTTATATATAATAGCTTGAATGAAAATTAGTTATATATATATATATATAATAGTTTGAATTAAAATTAGTCATATATACAATAGGTAGGATCAAAATTAGTTATATATATATAATAGCTAGAAGTAAAATTAGTTATATATACAATAAGTAGAATCAAAATTAGTTATATATATAATAGTTTGAATTAAAATCATTTTGTATATTTCTTATCCTATATTATCACATCGATAATAAAAATATATCAAATATGACCGGTCAGAGGCACGGAATTTACAAATAAAACAAATATGGTTGACTTACGGCACTATAAGTAGACGAAAGGGCAAATAGCTCTACAATACTTAAAGTTATCGCCCCTGATCGTTAATTACGTCAATAATGTAATACTGGCGTCGATTGTTTTTTCGTACCATATTAGGCGTGGATGTGCGTCCGTTAAGAGATTTACGGAGTGCATAATAAAGCTTGTCTATTTCAGCCTAATGGTTCGGGTTCAAGTTCCATCATTTTGCCGCTGAATTTTACATGGTTAGTAAAAAACGACCTTGTTTTTGAGTGAATCTACCTTCACATCCTTATTAAGCGGCTTCCTGCCTTGTCCGAAGCGACATTTATAAAAAGAATTGCTCCGTGATGTAAGTCATTCAGAAGCAGACGCCCTTTTGACAATATGACTTAACAATAATGTGAACTGTTTAAAATATTTTGAAAATAAAATTAATTTTGTTAAAATTTACAAAAAAATACTACGAAGAATATCATTTTCAATTTCCGAACTACTATTTTCATTGCGAATCCATGTCTTACCACGTTTCGAGCTATGTCATTTTTGCTCTTTTTCCAACCATATGAATCTTTATGAACTCTTAGTGCAACAGATAAAGGTGGTCAGTAGAATGAATTTTAAGTGACTGGTTGCTTAAAGTTGGAGAATCAATTCTCACTACAGATATTACCAAATAAGAATAACATTTTGAAATACCTAATTAAGATTTCTACCAACTGAACCATCGTGTTCTACCTCTGTAGAAAAAAAATAAAAGGTTCAGTTTGAAATTCCTTATAAATTCGACATAAGCATTCTCTAAGTAAACCAACGGATGCCCCTGTAAAAGGTTGTAGCTTATATAAGACGAAACGCTAAGAATAAAATTTTATCACTCAATACGTGAATCGTTCCAAATAATATTCAAAATGTGTACATAATATCGTCTGAGGTCACCTGTATAACATTTTCAATTATCTTTCTGACTTTTCTATCATAATTTCGCTATGCCATAGGCAATACTTTTCAGTGATATGGTATTCATTATCGTCATTAAACACCGTAATTGTAAACAATTTGATTAATTGCATTGCGCATACAAATCATAAATGGTCAAAGCGAAGAGACGTTTTAATAAAAATCAGTTATTGCATTATATCCGACAGAAACGAAAACCAAAAGGAATTTAACTGCTTTTCATGGATTTGTGCTGTTGTTCAACTGAAGATCTCCTGCGCAGAATGGTTTAATCAAATGAACCATCATATTAAATAAATGTTAGCATATCTTATTTCTCATTGTATACGAAGGTCGTTCCAAATGTTTTGCCTTCTATATTCTTCATCTAAAAATGTAAGATCCATGGCGATGAGAGTGTTAGCATTAAAATGAGCGCCTTTTGGGGCATCAGAATTTATTTTTTTTACATAGTCGCCATTATTATTAATGACTTTGCCAGGAATTCAATGACGTGTCTCTGCTTTTAAGGTGCGTCCATGATAAGGCTTTTTTAGAGTCTAACACCGTCAATATCTGCAACAGAAATATAAAACATTCATGCAATCAGAACTATAGTTGACCCACCTACCTCTACACAGATTTCTGCACCCCAGGAAGAGCAAGTTTTTTTATAAATTATGATAATATTTGAACATGTTTCTATCGAAAATTTCATCACAGTGCCCCATCGCAAACGCGGCCAAGACTCAATTCAGATAAATATACGATGTGTGGTCCAAAAGTAATGCATTCTATTTTTTAATTAACACGAATAGTGATTGCAAATTACACTGTTATGATAATTTTAAAGATAGATAGTTGTGAAAAGAGAAAATGCATAAGGATAGAAAGAGGTATATAATTTTCACCAATCCTTAGTGGAAAAGAAACCGACGATACTGACGTTACCTTGATTTTCCCAATGCATATAGATAAATATATTATATTCTCAATTTTTAGATATTTTTATAATCGAGCACACGCTGGAGTTGTAGCTAATAACGTTGATGTGTTTGGCACATTCTTTGGTTTTGAAAACGACCGTACTAATCGTAATATGAATTTTGTATAACATGGAAAGATTGTCAATGAATTAGTTTACAGACAAGAAAATTAGATGTGGCAATGTGACTTTAGTGTTCCACTTTGGTTGAAATCATTGCAGTCAGCAAAATACCACATTTACTCCGTTTTCGTTTTGTTGATTTCGAACGCCCACATGAAGATTAAGTAAGATTTTGTGTTAATAATTTTAAAGCATATACCGTAACCTCGGAAAGGAATAATTACATCTTCTAATAAACAGTTAATTTGAAATAAGACGTTTGTAAAAAACAGAAGAATGTTATAGGTAATCGATCACGCTTATGATGAGTTGGGATTCCTGTTTGAGTCTCTGTATGAACTATGAGATGAAAGATATTATTACGAACAGTTGGATCGATGCATTGGACAATGTATGTGTGTGTTACCTTTAAATGTTTGTCTATGCTAGAGATAGAGAGAGAGAGAGAGACAGAGAGGGAGGGAGAGCGAGAGAGAAAGAGGGAGTGGTCGGATTGCCCATTAACCACAGTCCGTCAATAACTGATATAGGAATGGGGGTCTGACCTTTTTCTTTTACCCGGTGGGGGTTGGAAAATCTCCATATTGTTTTTTTGATATAGCGAATAACTGGTTAGGGTTTTTGGAGCTCATAGTAAAATAATTCCTCGATGTTAGACGTAAGAAATCAGGTAGCAACAAATCACTGACAACAGCGCACCTTAGCGGACCAGGGATACTAGTAAGTGTCCTCTACCGAAACGTGGATAGCCTGCATGATCAACAACCAGCGAGAGAACCCAATGTGACAGCAGGGACCTCAAAATCTGCCCCTAAACTACGATTGGTGAAACAACAGTAAAAAGCAAATATCAAAATCACAGACTGACGAAAATTCTATTTTATGTGGAAGTATGACAAACTGATCAAGAAGCTATTTAAAATGGGAGTATGACAGGCTAGGTAAATGGCATTTGTACTAAAGCATGACAGACCAACGAAAATGTTATTTAAGCTAAATGATGACAGAACAGCGGAATTTTTTATTTTCCACTGAAATACGACAGATCAACGAAAATGCCATTTCAAACAGACAGACTGATGAAGATACTATTTCAAACTAAACTATAATACGACGTTTCTAAATTTTTTAGATGATGATTGGATATCGTATTATTTGGAATCATCGGACTAATGTTCTTTTGAGTGTGATTTACACAGTGTTTCGGTAAATTTAACCTCCGACCTTCTCTAGATGTATCTCGTCGAACTCGGGAATGTTTCTGTTGAACTCGGGAATTGTGACTGGATTTTGAACGGAACCTTTTATCTACTTCACGGGGTAGTATGCTCTCGTTTCAGTCAGCTATGGCTGGATAGAGGTCCAAAGTAATTTCCAATTGTATATTTCGGTTGTCACACTGAGAATTGAACCCTCAATATGTGGTTAGAGAACTTGGAAAAATCAATTGTAAAAGTGATATTCTTATGCCGACTGAAGGTTCAATCCTCAGTGTGGGCGATCGAAAAATACAATTGCGAATTACTTAGGACCTCTATTACGTCATGGCAGACGGAACAAGAGCATGCTAGCCTGTGAAGTAAATAAAGGGTTCAGTTCGAAATTCCAACCAAATTCTAGAGTTCCACAGAAACATTCCTAAGTTCGTTAAAGATACATCTGGAGAAGGTCGATGAATCCAAATAATATGAATAAGCTATGACAGACCTACGCAAGTGTTATTTCAAATTGAACTATGACAGACCGACGCTAAGGTCTGATTAAATGCATATAAATGACACTTTTTATTTCGTAAACGTATTTATCTAAGAAAATGTTATTTACTAATTAGGACTGACAGACCGGCGGACAGCCCGGAAAAAAACTAATAGACGTCAAAACCTGCTATATAAAAGTCGGACCCATCTAAACAATTACTGGCAAACAGTTCAACATCATACAACTCGTTCTATTATTAATCATTCGTTGAAACCAAACGAATTGTAACTAAATCAAGCACCCGCATGATTCAATCAATACTCGTATAATAGGAATAAATGAATATAATTATATTAATGTCTTATGTATATCTTATCTATATTTATCATATTTATCTTAATGCTTACATAACCCCCAGAGAAATATGATTTCATAGTAATTGTTTGAACTTTTTCTAAAATATATTTAACGACGGCAGAGACGGGCAATTAAATTGAGACCACTGTATTTACAGTGTCACTACAAAAATTCAAACATGTAAGCAGAGTACTTGAATGCTTACAAGAGAGTAGATACTATTCTTGAGTGTCTAAGGTCTCTCCCTGCAGAGGTTTATCAGGACAACCTGGCATGAAGGTACTTTTCTATACAAGTAAACTCTGACTAAATATTAAAAAAAACACATAATACTCGCGACCCAAATAAGATCGCCTACGTATGACTAACCCACATAGGCTTTTTCACCTTCTCTAAGTGATGTTACCTTAAGTAAAAACACGTAACTGGATACTCAACCAGACTAGATGCACTCTTGTTCTGGAATCCAGTAAGATCAAGACTACAACGAAAATGGTTTATTGGCGAGAGGAAAATTATGTTCCCAATTCTCTGTACTTACTCAGTGCTTGAGGTATAAAGAACTTTAATGGAACATTCAATATCTATGTATCTTCTATAGAGTTCAAGTGTAAGCCTCGGGTAGTGAGCCCTTTGATTTCTGAGAACTTCGACTTAAGTGAAATAAAATGAAAAAAAATTGAATAGATACTTGAAAGATCTTAAAAGCCTACTAGACACTGTGCTCAAGTGTCTAAGCTCTCTCTATACATTGGTTTGTCAGGACAACCTGGCGTCAGGTTACGTCAGGTTAGGTCTACCTATAAGAAAGCCCTGACGAAATATTCAAAATCACATAGTATTCGCAGTACTAATAAGATCTCCTCAGTATGGCTAATACACATGGATTATACTTCTCCAAGTGATGTTACCTCAAGTAACAGCACAAAGCTAGATACTCTACCAAACTAGCTGAATTCTTGTTCTTGAATCCGGTAAGACTAAGAAACCACAAGAACGATATACTATGACATATTTAAATGGTCAATTACGTGGGTTGGGTGGGGGGAATATTTTCACAGTGTTTGAAAGGTAAAAGGAGAGTTTTAATTGAATATTCCAATATCATTCACATATAGAGTTCAAGTATTAACCTCATGAAGGAGGCCCGTCGATTAATGTGAACTTCGACCGAGGTAAAAAAATAAATAAAGTACACACATATAGGAAATGTTTGCGTGTTAATATGAACGCGAACACGTGTTACTAACACGTCGCACGTGTGTTGGAAGGTATAGATGATGTATATAGCAAATATCGAGAATATAAGAATGTTAAATCAAGTACTCTGCTCCTACTTATATAAGATGGGGAGTAGAGATGAGAAATACCTTGAGGGATACTTTATCCGACATCTGAAAACTGGTCTTCCGGAACGCATGAAATAAGAATTATGTTTTATGCGGCGTGTCCTCAAACTGACAAAAAATTTTGCAATGCTAGCATAACTACAAAAACAAAACAAAACCAAACAAAAAAAAAAACACACAGAGTTTCCTGGAAATTCCACGAATATTAACTTACCAGCGTCTATCTCTTCTTGTAACGTAGTCAGCTATATTTCTCTAATGGCTCCAACACGTTGTATGTATAGTATTAGACCTAACTGAATGGTTAATTGTAGGTATTGACCATTTCATACCCTCTAAAAAGTTTCAGCAAAAACCTAACAGCCAGCCATGGTTCTCTCCAGAATGTGCTGCTGCCATTGCGCACAGAAATCACTTTTTCCACTGCTTCAAACGTAATAGATGTATGGAAACTAAAGCCGTTTTCAGGACTGCCAGCAACCATTGTAAGAAAGTAATAAGGAACGCAAGAGTGTTGTATGCTCAATCTGTTAAGTCCAAAGTAGCTGAGCAGAGGCTTGGTTCCCACCAGTTTTGGCAAATAGCAAACAGAATCCTGAATAGAAGCGTGTGCTCCATCCCAACTATTATCAATGGACCTGAGGTAATCTCGTCAGCATCAGACAAAGCCAAACTCTTTGTCAAGAACTTTGTAGCTAATTCTACCCTTTGCGACCAAGACCGCCAACCTCCAATATTTCCTCCTGTATCAGAAAACACGCTATGTGATATACGTATATCTGTACGTGATGTTGCCAAGCTAATCAAAAACCTTGATTCCAGTAAAGCAACTGGCCCTGATGGTATTCCAATTATAGTACTCAATAAACTTCAACCTGAATTAGCGCCCATACTTACAAAACTGTTTAAACGTTGTCTTAAGGAGAATAGTTTCCCATCTCCCTGGAAAATCTCATCAGTATGCCCTGTATTTAAGAATTCAGGTGATCGCTCATCCCCCTCTCAGTACAGGCCAATAAGTCTCCTGTGCGTCATGAGTAAGTTGCTAGAATCTGTGTTAAATACAGAAGTAATCAAACATCTCAACAAAAATAACCTTCTTAGTGACACTCAATATGGTTTCCGTTCTGCTAGATCTACAGCAGATGTCCTTACAGTTATATCGCATAGGATTAGCAAATCTCTCGACCGTGGCAATCTTTCTAGGGCAATTGCTCTTGACATATCTAAAGCCTTTGATAGGGTATGGCATAAAGGTTTACTTCATAAGATCGCTAGCTATGGTATAGCTGGAAAGGTCTTCTCAATTATTAAATCATTTCTTTCTGATAGGTTCATAAGAGTAGTAGTTGAGGGGCAAAAATCAGAAGCTCACAGTATTAATGCCGGTGTCCCTCAGGGATCCATCCTGGGCCCAACTCTTTTCCTGATCTATATTAATGATCTTCCAAATCATATCCTTACATCATTTGTAGACATTTATGCTGACGACACTACCATTTATGGTACCACATCTAAGACAGTAAACGACCAAGTTCTCTCCAATTCTCTCTCCTCTGATCTTGAGCACGTAGTACAATGGGGAAAGGAGTGGCTGGTTACTTTTAATGCATCTAAAAGCAAGCTTCTCTCTTTACATCATCAACATTCTAATTCACATTTGTCATCAATTGAAATGAATGGCTCTCGTCTTCAGGAGGCATCAAGTTTTGACAAGCTTCTGGGCTTGACCATTACTCCTGATCTTAAATGGAACACGTATATCAAATCTGTTGCCAAGGCCGCTGGAAAAATGGTGGGATCTTTCTATCGATCCAGTAGATATCTCACTGCTGATGCTATTCTCTACCTATATAAGAGCCAGGTACGTCCAAGGATGGAATACTGTTGCCACATCTGGGCAGGAGCTGCTAGAAAGGACTTGTCTTGCCTTGATAGAGTTCAAAATAGACTTCGTAGCCTCGTAGGAGATGTCCTTTTCTCCTCCTTGCAACCTCTATTTCACAGAAGAGATGTTGCGAGTTTGTCTCTGATGTATCGTTATTTTCATGGAAAGTGTTCAACTGAGCTTCAATCTATGGTCCCCCCTCGCCAAACTTTCACAAGAAACACTCGTCTAGCTGTAAACACTATCAATAATTTCCCCCACTCTTTATCTGTGCCTAAACCTAAACGTAGATTCCATGAACAAAGCTTCTTTCTTAGAACTGCACGCCTGTGGAATTGTCTTCCGTTTTCCTGCTTTCCGGCTGACTACAAGATGGTTGTGTTCAAGTCTAAAGTAAATAAGTTCTTGATGAGCCGTTCCATATAAGTTATTAAATTTACCAAATTTTCATTACTAATGATTACTATATTGACCAATTTCTACTGTACACTCTTTAACCCTTATCCTTGAGTGGCCTCTGGGCCTTGATAATGTGGTGATGCCTTTGTAAAAAAAAAAAAAAAAAAAATGTAGAAAATAAAAACGTCGACAAATTTTGTAATTTAACCTAACTAAAACAGCTATGCACTATCAGCGTAACAAACGTCGACTGTTCACAGAAGTAGCAGGAGAGAAATAGAGAAAGAGAGAGCAGACTTTCGCGTTTGCAAACCGTAACTGGCCAACCTGCAAGGAACGATTTTCTTTCTTTCTTATTCCTCTATCTCTCTTCTCCTCTCTTTTGTCTCCCTCTTCCACAGCTGACTTTTCCCAATACTCATGCCTCATGTATACAATTCAAACAGAAACAGTAGTGTTTGAATATATGGTTGCTTGTTACTTTTACTCATTTAAAATTGTTTGAAGCTAAACCGCGCACTTATTTTGCGACCAAATTCCAAAAATTTTTTACACTACCTAGGTCATTTTGTCAGTTATATTTTAAAATAAATTTCATAAAAACAAAAGTTATAATAAAATGACTGGTGTTCAAAAGTCCTCAGACGTATTTAGGAACGTGAGAGACAGTTTCTACTGATTGGTTGTTCGTTACCGTAACAACATTTCAACACCGACGTTTTAGAGAAGATTTATTCTGATTGACTGGTGGTTACCATAGCAACATTTTTTTGTCATCGACGCCTTCATAAATCATAACGGGAATGTCGCTCACATGCCATCTTATTTAGATTATATAAAGAGAGTTAACAGAAGTTATGCGCTTTGACGTGATAGGGCTAAAAAAATATTTCGCTTACAACGTCGCACATTAATTGTGTTTCTCTCTATTTTTGCCACTTTTTTGTTTATTTACTTAATTAGGTCTTTTCTTTGTTTTTTTTTTTTAATTTAGTCAATTTAAGAAGTTGGTAATAGTGTTTTTTATAGATTGTTGACAATGCGTAATATATTCAATAGAAAAAAGAAAATATTATTTCAAAGCAAAGCCTGGAAAAATCATGGATTACACCCCCCCACACACACACAGTGTCGCCAAAAAGAAAGTCCGCACTTGTCATTTTTTCCAAAACCGCAAATTTCAGCCAAATTAAATGCAACTGTTTAAACAACCCATACCTAATTTGATTTGCCTTTTATTCTTCTATAAATGTATATATTCATATTTGATTTTTAATTGAAGTATCCTTGTGTTCACGTGAATTAAAAAAAAAAAATAACTTCAAATCGAGAGAGCAAAACGAAACTCCGCACCACGGAAAATTGTTATTTAAATATAACTTTCTAACACTAATGCAAAAAAAAAAAATATAAATAAATCAACAGGAATACAATGAACTAGTTATTTTTTTAGTAGCATAACCATTCTGCAATTTGACAGCGTACACATGTTGGGCCATTCTCTTGAATTAGTCTGCGGACATAATCTCGTAGAAGGGCATCCCACTTCAAAGTTTTTCGAGATTTGAAATTTTATCATTGTGTAGCTGTTGCTTGGTGTAATGCCATACGTTTTTGATAGGATTGAGGTCTGGAGATTGTGCAGGCCAATCCAAACACGGAGTATCATGCTCTTCAAGTAATGCCTTGACGTTGCAAGCTGTGTGAATGGGAGCATTATCCTGCATGAAAATTGTATTATCATTCAAATTCCGACCAAAGTAGGGTGGAAAAAGCTCAGTCAATATATTCATACAATTAGTCGAATTAATTCGACCTTGCAAGCGGCTTATACGCCCTGGACCATTAACACTAATAGCGCCCATTTCAAAACTGAACCTCCACAATCCTGTAGCGTTGAAATTGTGCACCTAGGATTAAATTCTTCTCGTCTCTTCGACGGACTTACAGCCTACCATCACTATTGAACTTGCTCTCGTCGCTAAAAATCACTTTCGATCAATATAAAGATTCATGATCTTCATTGCGTCTGACGAATTCCAGCTAGCGCTTTCTGTTCTTTATAGAAAGTAATGGGTTGCGCCTTGGAACACAGCCTCGCAAATTAAATTCCTTCAATCTGTTCTTAAACGTAGAAAGAGAGCACTTTTTAACAAGATTACACTGTTATTAGATTGTAGGAGCCGTTTCAAATTTGTTTCTGAGCCTGCAGATCTTGATAGCATTGTCTTCTCTGCAAGAAGTAACTCTAGGACGACTAGATTAAGAGGGATCATTAACACTACTGATGTTTTGGTGCTTTTGTACAGTCATTTGTACCGTTTTCTCATCACATCTTAATCTGCGGCCGATTACTCGATTGGATAAACCAGAAAGCTGAAGATTATGAGCTGCTGGCGATCACTAAGAAAGATTCGAAGTACATGGATTAAATCTTACGATGTATACCCTAGAGAACAACAACAATTACGATTAGAGATGCTAAAAGGTTAATATTTTGTCGATTAGAGATGGTAAAAGTGGACATTTAAATCTCATTTGTTGCTGCGGCGTTTTTTTCTACCTTCTCGATTTGAAGTTAATTTTTTAAATTGACGCGAACACTAGTATACTTCAATTAACAGTCAAATATGAACAGGTAAAATTATACAGAAATAAAAGACGAATCAAATAAGGTTTAGGTTTTTTTTTAAACAGTTACTTTCAATTTTGCTTAAATTTGCGGTTGTTGAAAAAATGACAAGTTGAGACTTTCTTTTTGGCGATATTCAACATTTCTCGCGGTTAACGGTAGCCGAATGGGTATGGTCCTTGCGAATGAAGCCAGAGATAGCTTTTGGCGCCGAGTTCGAATCTTTCGAGGATGTTAATCCTGGCACTCTGCATTGAAGATTCCTGAAAGAATGAAACACTAGTGTCTGTAAGTATTTGATAATCACTATAGTAAATAATTATGTCAGCCCCTTTAAGAAATTCGTTTCTTATCGTTGAGCACTTTCAGTTTAATTAAAGTCGGTTAATTTATCTCTTATGCGATGATCATCATATAATGGTTAGATCACTCTGACTGACATTAAAAACATTTAATAAAATAAAAGTTTAATATTCAACAACATTTCTCACGATTAACGGTAGCTGAATGGATATGGTCCTTGCTAATGAAGCAAGAGACAACTTCTCCCGCCAGGTTCGAATCTATCGACTGGTGTTAATCATGACACCCTGCACTAAAGATTCTCGAAAGGATAAAATAAATACTAGTGTCTATAGGTATTTGATAATTATCACAGTAGATAAGTTTAAATATATATATATATATATATATATATATATATATATATATATATATATGCGGAAAAGAGGATATCCACTACCACTAATACGGAAAGGTATTGAACTGGCTGGAAAAATTCCAATAGACCAACTAAGAACCCTATAAGAACACAACAAAGAACAAATTTTAGCATACGTCTCTACACACAACACAAATAACCAAGAACTATTCACACAGATAACAAAAAAACTTATCCTCCTCAATCAGAACGACAAACTAAACAACATACTTAAAACAACAAAAATAATAAAAAGCAAACGCCAACCCAAAAACTTAAAACACATCCTAACTTCCTCAAAACTCGTCCCACATACTACAAAACGGGTTACAAAATGCAACAAACCGCGATGTAGAGTATGTAACATAATAATAGAAGGTAACACATACACATTCCAAAACCCAGCACAAACATTCAAAATAAAAAAGGATCTAAATTACACCTCCAGAAATGTAGTATATGCATTAAGATGCACAACATGCAACAAATCCTACATAGGCGCCACCAAAAATTTCAGCAATAGAGTGGCCTTACATCAGAGCAACATCAAAATTGCAGATAACAGACACCTCTATGTTTCAAAAAACGTACACACAAGCAGTGGAAACAGCTTCAAAATAATGCCAATCTTCCAAACAGACAATTATTTACTTACACAGGAAAAAAACTTCATCACCAGATTCACCCCTGAACTGAACAGAGCCTAATATCATCACACAAAAACATGAAATGCAAGGTACGCTCGCATGCACATCCATACACATACACATATACACACCGACACATAAATCAGAACCGACACATTAAAACACACACACGTGCGCGCATACAACCACGCACAGACATAACACCCCTATCTCTAATACAACACACTGAACAATACCAACCCTACTTAACCTCGAAACCAACAACACTAGGAAACACCTAGAACCATAGTATAATATCTGTTCCAACACCTCGCTCCCTCCTCAGTCAGTGGAGGAGAACCCTCTCATGACTGAAACAACTATCATCCCTTCTATCATCCCCCTCACATACCTATACCCCCTCAAATTGCCCCCCCCACTCTGGGGAACAAAATCTTCCCCACACTAGGAACCGATCCTGGGTCTGGCCATACCCACATGGGGAGACAAATTAATAGAAACATTAAAAAATCCCCTATACATATTTTAAATACACCCCTCTTTCTAAACAAACATAATATAAGGAATACCCGAAAAGACGAAAACGAAAAATCACAATACTAAAATCCAAGAATCCAAAAAATAAATATCAAAATAGAATGAAAGCACCCCTACCCTTATTTCAGAAGAGCTGCCCCCCCCTCATCACACATACACATTAGTAACGACCTCGGATCACAGTAACCTTCCTAGGAAGCAAATAACCTCATAATACTATAAAACAGTATACACCTTCTCAAACCAATAAAAGCAAACACACACACGCACACACACGCACGCGCACACACACGCGCACACACACACACACACACACACACCCTACCCCACCATAAAGGAAAAGAAAAAAACACTAGCAGAAAGTGAGAGTGACTACAGCCAGGTCAGCGGCCCCGACAAGCCCAATAAAAGAGTAATAAAAATTGAACATGCCAATGAATAATAAACACTTACAAGCCTCCACCGCTTGGAAACACTTCAAATGAACTACGAAAATTGCAATTTTAACATCTCCAACACATTTGAAAATAATTTCTGACGAGGACGCTTCACAGAACGTCTGAAACGCGCGTAAAAACAATTTCAATGACTTAAAAACATTATTACAAGGATCCAAACATAATCCTCAATGAAAAACCAATACACGGAATAATAAAATAGTGTTAAAAAATACACATTGTTAGTGACTACTCCCTTATATATATATATTATACACGAGGTTCCTTCAATAAGTTCATAGACTTTTTTCGTATCGGCACTTTTATTAATAGCATACCCATGACACTCTAGAACTCTTCAAAGTAATCTTCTCCGGCTGCAATCCACCTTTTATACCGTTCAACAACTTCTGGAAAGCCCCATGAAAATCCACTTTTGTGCACGCGTCACTGACTCTGGTCACAGCCTCTTTTATCTCGTAAATTGTCTCATAACGATACCATCTAAGGATTTCCTTGGGCTCAGGGAATAATCCAAACGCATAGAGAGAACGTTTTGACCATATGGAGGATAAGAATCTTTCTTGATGCCCATCTTTATCAAATTATCTGTAACAAGAATAGATCATCCTCGTGATAAACTTTGCGAAATTCTTCTGCATCTTCAGTTCCTCGCAAATAAATGTATGTACAGTTCCCACACTGACATCAAACTGTACACTTATTGTCTGTATAGCCAAATGCCTGTCTTTATTCATAAAATTCTTTATTTGGCCAATCACTGATGGTATTCTGGCTTCAATACCCCCCAAGCTCACCATCCCTCACAGACCCCCCTGTCTTCCTTGAATCTCTTACGCCACTCAAAAATTTATGCTTTTTTGATTCATACAATATGGTCTGAAGTCAGTCTGGAGCAATCCATACATTTTTTTTACATTTTTCCAAGTTTAAAACAAAAATTCATTGCATAACGTTCTTCTAAAGTGTCTTTAAGTCCAGATTGACTTTCCGGCTGTGAAAAAAGGCTTTAGTAAGGTGTATTCAAATGCCTCCTGTAGCCTTTTTTTTTGAACCTGAAATCATAAAAATTGGTTAGTCATTTTATAATATGTATAGCAATAAAATACTAAATTTTCAAGTGCCTACGACAATTTTATATGCTTGTACAAAAGAGCTGAGAACTTATTGAAGGTACTGCGTGTATATATATATATATATATATATGTATAATTGCATATATGTATATATATATATGTATAAGTGTATATATGTATATGTATATATATATATATATATATTTATATATACTCAATAGAACAAACATTCTCACAGTTTAATTGATTTAATTACTTTATTTAATTGGTTTAATTTATTTATTGTAGTCACATTAATCATTATAATAACATGATTAAAACAAGAATAAAACAAGAATTTTTTGTCAAGAGTACGAGTCCATGAAAAATATATGAGCGCATCAGAAAATACGCTCTTGTTTTTGCTTCCGTCGAAAATTGAAAGTCGTCATATAAGACGTCTAAATACAAATCAATGAAAAAAAAAGCACTAAAGAACATTAACAGCATACTGTCTATCTCAGATCTAAATGCAATATATGCTGCTTTTTTTCTGGGACTCGAATTAACGATTTAATACGACTTCAGATTTTTAAGGCTTCCGTGCCTTCCATATCTTCCATCGATTCTTCGTGAAGACCATGGACGATATTTCCCTTCAGCATTATTAAGCGACCTTTCTCCAGCATTAGATATAAACTGTATAATAGACCAAAAATAATTACACCCCGGAGAAAGAGACGGTTTAAATCAATATTGCGACATGTGAACTTTTCAAGAAACTGTTGGTAATTGGATAAACAGGTGTGATTGTTTCTGGCAACATTTGAGAAGTTCAATGCCGAAACATTTGCGGCAAGTAAAGGTGTGAATCAGTGGGAAAGGGGCTATCGATAATTCTGTTCGGTCTTTTCTTTTTAAAAAGGAGTCACCATTTATCAAGGCCCGGAGATCACTCGAGGATAAGGGTCAATGAGTGCATGGTAGTCCATACATCGAAGTAATCATTAGTAGTAGAAATTTGGTAAATTGGATTGCTTAAGGGAATGGCTCATCAAGAATTTGTTTATGTTGTACTTGAAGACACTCATATTGTAGTCAGTTAGAAAGCAGGAAAACGGAACAGAGTTTCGTAAGCGTGCAGTTCTAAGAAAGGTTCTTTGTTTATAGAATCTACGTTTAGGTTTAGGCACAGATAAAGTGTAGGGGAAATTATTGATAGTGGTTTTAGCTAGACAAGAGGAACCATAGATTGGAGCTCAGACGAGCACTTGCCATGAAAACAACGATAAAGCAGAGACAGGCTCGCAACGTCTCTTCAGCGGGAAAGATGTTGTAGAGAAGATAAAAGAGCATCCATTACTAAGCTACGAAGTCTACTTTGAATTGTCTAGGCAGAGTAAGCTCTTTTAGCAGTTCCTGATCAGATGTGGCACCAATACTCCATCCTTGGACAGACTTGCCTCTTATACAGGGAGATAATTGCATCAGCAGTGAAATATCTACTGGAGTGGGAGAGCGACCCCACCATTTTTCCAGCAGCCTTAGCAACGGATTTGATGTACGTGTTCGAAAGGTCAGACCCGAAAGCTTGCAAAACATGGAGATTCCCCAGGACGAGAACCATTGTTGATGTAAATTGATGCCCGAAAGGGATCATAATATTAATGATATACAGATAGAGGCTTGGTTTTAGATGCGTTAAACTTAACTAGCCATCTCCTTCGCCATTGCACCATTTGCTCAAGATCACAGGAGAGAGAATAAGAGCGAACGTGGTTGTTTACAGCCTTTGAAGTGCTGGCATAGGTGGGATGTAACTTGGGAGATCATTGATGTAGACCAGGAAGAGAGTTTGGCTCACTTTGGACCCCTGAGGGATTCCAGCATTAGCACCATGAGTGTCTGATTTCTGCCCATTAACCACTATTCTTATGAAAGAGAAATGATTTCATAATTAAAAAGACATTGCTACCTATACAATGGCTGGAGGGTTTGTGAAGTAGACCTGTATGTCATAACTTATCAAAGGCTATTGATATGTCAAGAGTAATTGCTTTAGAAAGGGATCCTCATTCGAGAGATTCGCTAATCCTACCAGATATAACTGTTCGCACATCTGCTGTAGATCAAGCAGAACTGAAATCATATTGCATGCCACTGAGGAGGTTATTTTTTCTGAGGTGGTTGACTACTTCTTTATTTAAAACAGATTTCATCAACTTACATATGACGCACAGGAGACGGGAGATCACCTGAATTTTAAAATACGGGATATACTGATGAGCTTTTCCAGTATGTTGGTAAGTAATTCTCCTTAAGACAACGCTTAAACAGCTTTGTAGTATGGAAGCTTTTTTCTGGTTGAAGTTTTTCAGCACTATAATTGGAATGTTGTCAATGTCAGTTGCTTTACTAGAATCTAAGTTTTTATTAAGCTTGGCAATATCACGCACACATATTTGTATGCAGCCTTAGCGTGTTGTCTGATACAGGAGGATATACTGGGGGGTTGGCGACCCTGATTGCATAGGGTATAATTACCTGGAAAGTTCTTGGCAAAGAGTTGGGCTTTGTCCGATGTTGACGAGATAACCTCAGGTCCATTTATGATGGTTGGGATAGAGCACACGTTTCTATTCAGGACCCTGTTTCTTATTTGACGTTGTTATTTGGGAACCAAGCCGCTGCTCAGCTACTTTGGATTTGAAGGACTCAGCATTCAAATCACTCGCGTTCTTTATTACAAATTTACAGTGGTTGATGGCAGACCCGAAGGCGGCTTTATTATCAGTACATCTATTACCTTGGAATTAATTTAAATGGTGATTTCCATGCGCAACGGCAACTACGCATTCCGAAAAGAAACAAGGAGGCTGTTAGGTTTGTGCTAAATCTTTCGGAGGGCATAAAGCGATCTATATATACAATTAACCATTCTGTCAAGTATGATACTATAGAGCGCACGTTCTCGTTAAACATGCAACGTATAGGTATATATAAATGTACGAAATCTATCTCAGTCAGCCGTAGATTACCGATATAATGTACGATGGAGAGGTACATCAGAGGACATTACATTTTGTTTTTATCTTAACCGAGACAACACTGTGGTCGGAAGATCTCAATGGAGACAGAACGGAGGATGAACTTAGCTCAGGGCAAGTTGTGAGAAAAAGGTCTAGATTACTTACAAACCGACTGTCAGTGTTGGGCACATAGGTGGGTTTGTGAACAATATGAGTTAGGTAAAAAGCAATGGCGAAATCGTGACAGAACCCCCCCCCCTCATCATATGTCTTGTTTGAGTGGGGTAACTATTCCAATTTGTGAACATTGAAGTTTCCATAGACGTGAACGTTAGTTGAAGGATGAAAGAAAGGGTGTTAATATTCTCAGATATGCTCTTAAAGATAGTAACTCCGCTGTTGTGGGGGCGATAGAGGGAAAATATAAACGCATTGGTGTGAGCAAATGTAACCCGGAAATACATAAAGCATAATACAGGGTATTCCTTGGAGATGTCCCTACAACATGGAAATCAACAACTATGGCAATCTTAGGGGCCAGATTTGTATGTCAAATTAGAATATCCTTTAATTACGAACTCATTTAGGGAAGTAGTAAGTTTCAGTTAGTAATACTAGGTCTGGTTTGGTCTCGTGTAATTAGGTTTTAACCTCTGAGAGGTTGAAACTTAGACCCCTGATGTTGGAGAAGGAGATATGGTAGTGGGGGTCTACGTTGGAAGTTGGAGGTCTGGGTTCACTCTTGTATTATTTCTGGAGAGTTTTGGGATTTGTTGAATAAGACTTCAGACTTGATTAGAGAGGGAAAGTAAGGGAGAAAAAGAAGCGAAAAATATTTTTGTCGACGCTGATAAGGCAAAACCGTAGAAATTACACTCTAATGTGGCATCGAGAAGCCCCACAAGTAGCTACTGCATGGTCTAGAAGTCCCAGTACTTTGCACCTGTTGATATGGTGGTCTGCTTAGGTGTTAATCAAAAGTGGAGATCACTGACTATCAGGCGGATAACGTCAGGCCAGTAAAACGTTTACTTCCAGCACCCTTATTAGTGACATGGCTACAAGGATAGAAATAGAAATCGAAAATTTCCGACATCTCTGGCGACTTCTCACGCAAAACTACTGCCGACTAAGAATACAACCTTTTCTTCTCCCTTTGTCAGAAAAATCACCCATTCTAAAAAAGGATCTAGAGACAAATTAAGAGAAGTAGAAGTTACGGCAGCTGACGGCTACGCCTCCACAATGCATTCTAAATTCTCCATTAAAAAAATGATAATAATAAGTATTCTAAATAATATAAGTTCAGCCCTGTTTAAGGGAACGTATGGCGATAGGTTCCCCTCTCACTAACTGAAATAAAGAAATAATTCAGTTGACAAAAAAAATTAAGTTCTTAAGTAATTCTTCAGCAACTCGCCTGTTTTCCTTGAGCCATTCCCGGTTTGATTTGAATGGAAATTGTCTTCCTCTTTTGAAAATATTCCACGCTAGACGACGATTTATTGGCATGATTATTTAAAAAGTACAATAAAAAATGGCATCCGTGGTTTTCTTTTGCAAAATAACAAGGGGAATGCGTTAATTTTAATGAAAATAGCAAGCGAATCATAAACCGCAAATTGAGAACAATAAGTTATAATAAAAAAAATTAACAGTAGTATTCTTTGGGGAATGTAAGGTGGGGGGGGTCAAGTGTGAAATAAAAACAATTAGGTAAATAAATTAATGAATAACTGAAAGAAAAACAAACTTTTAAAAATATTTTTTCTGCTTACCAGGATTCAGTTGCCAAAGTTTTCGCATGTAATTTTTTAGCAATTCGGTTGTTTTACCCGTGTCATCCCCGACTTGACTTGAATGAAAATTATCTACCTATGTTGCTTACATTCGACGCCAGGCGGATCTTTATTAGTATGACTATTTTAAAAGTATGATAAAAAGAATGTTTTACACATCGATCTGTATATTTTATAAATGGAAATGTCTCCAAACATGGCTTGCAGCAACTTGATATAAGAAACTAACATAAAAAAACTACTACAACTAACCAGGAAAATCACAATTTAGCCCCCCCCTATTGGTAAGAAAGGCCGCTCATGGAATTTGCTGAGAAAAGGACTTACTAAATCTATATAACTATTGCTATTACTAAATCTATTTAACTATTACTAAATCTATATAACTATTACTATTACTAAATCTATATAACTATTACCGAGAAAATTGCCTAGAAAAGAACTTACTAAATCTTAATAATTATTACAATTACTAAATCTATATAACTATTACTATTACTAAATCTATATAACTATTACCGAGAAAATTGCCTAGAAAAGAACTTACTAAATCTAAATAATTATTACAATTACTAAATCTATATAACTATTACTATAACTAAATCTATATAACTATTCATATTACTAAATCTATATAACTATTACTAAATCTATATAACTATTACAATTACTTAATTTATAAAACTCTTACTATTACTAAATCTATATAACTATTACTAAATCTTTATAACTATTACTATAACTAAATCAATATAACTATTACTATTACTAAATCTATATAACTATTACTAAATCTATATAAATATTACAATTACTAAATCTATATAACTATTACTATAACTAAATCTATATAACTATTACTATAACTAAATCAATATAACTATTACTATAACTAAATCTATATAACTATTACTATAACTAAATCAATATAACTATTGCTATAACTAAATCAATATAACTATTACTATAACTACATCTATATAACTATTACTATAACTAAATCAATATAACTATTGCTATAACTAAATCAATATAACTATTACTATTACTAAACCTATATAACTATTACTAAATCTATATAACTATTATTAAATCTATATAACTATTACAATTACTAAATCTATATAATTATTACTATTACTAAATCTATATAACTATTACACTCTGTGGATCGTTCGACCGCCCCCGCTTCGATCTTGTTGCCATGGGAACCATCTTATATTTTAAAAAAAATCACACTCCTTTCCACAGTCCAACCGTATTGAATACAAACAAACTTCAGCTTGTACTTAACTTGCACACATAGTTTCGGTTTCGATTCTAGCTGATGACCCCCAAATCATTTTTGTTACTCTTGAATACATTGTGTACAATAAAATATGAACTAATTTACGCTATAATTATAAATACGAAATCTGCATAAATAATAAATATATTTTACGAACGGAAAATGCCAAGCAGCTTAGCTAGTGAATAAACATTTTCTGTTCATTGTAACGTTTTATTAGAAATAATTAACATCAGAACTTTTATACTATACAGAAAACAAACTTTCCTCTTTCTCTAAAATAATTTTTATTGTTAGTTAAATACTGGTTAAATGAACAAAACAAATACGTGAAACCTTTAGTTATTTATTTGAAATTGTATCAAATATTTATTTTTAAAATGAACATTGTCAGTTTTCTTAACGTAGAAAAGTAATTATTTGATAAATTATATTTTAACTTAATGAAAATGTATTTTTACAATATTACTGTTTCATTCAATTGGTCACATAATTAAATTTAGTAAATACTAGCTGGCAGCCCGGCGTTTCTCGGTTGTACAATACGCTTAATCATGATATTTTAATGTATACAGATTGTGTATGGAATTTTTTGATGAATTATTCCTTTATTATATATTACGAGGAATAATTTGCCCGGTAGACTAATTTGCAAAAAAAATAAAAAATATTAATGACAATGTTATTCATGAAATTCCGTCTGCGTTTGTTTACAATATCACGTCAGCTGATATTTGGGCTTGACGTTGAATGCCCAGGAAACGTCACTTCTGATTAGTGTTTACGTTTTAAATATGCAAACGAAGAAACCATTTGCATCGATTTTAAATAGTGTCCGTTTTTGTTGTAAATTCAGCTCATTAATAAGAAAATTAAAATGGTGAGGTATACACGGGCATGTACAGTCAATCATTCGATATGTAGTGAAATACTTTACCACTAAGCTATGTCTCTGGATTATAATACATTTATTTTTTTTTAAGAAGAAATGGTTTGCTGAAATTTTATTATCTCTCTTGGCCTGTGTAACGTAAAAATAAATTGTTTATCTATAAGAGAAAACAGCTACTTTTAGATCGGATTTTTTAAATTTTTTCGATACTTATCGGATGGATTTCTGTAGCTTTGAGTGAAAATTGCAAAATATAGGCTCAGCTGTTTCGGGACCCATGAGGAAGAAACTCTCACTCACACGTACACAAGGTGACTTCTATATAAGAGAGACAGAGATTCATTTTAAAATCGGTAAAGTCGGAAACTACTTTAGTGACATCAGATTAATCACTAACCATCAGTTTATTGAAATCTCCTATTGTAAAAAGAAAAGAGAATAAACGTGCGAAAGCTGACAACGTACATAAAATCATAAAATTCCTTAGCGCATAATTACGGGGGTCGTTTCAAAAATAAAACCTATTTTTATTACTCAAAAAGTTTTAAAGAGTACAAAGACGGGAGTGATACCATTCATACGCCTGACCATTTCTGGTCTAGACGTTATATTTCTACATGATCATCACCATTCTAAATGCACTTTTGCCAGGAATTAAAAGACGCATCTCTTCTTCTAACGCACATCTATTACAGAGGTTGTTTTCTTAGTCTCACACTATCAATATCTGCAGGTTATGAATGCATAAGTGCAATCATAGTAACAATGCTGAAAAAAAAAACTTAATTGAAAAATTGTGGAAATTCGTAAATTGCAATTCACGAATTTTCACAATTTTCCAATTAAGTTTTTTTTTGTTTACACATTTATAGACGAGAGGGGAAGCCACGCCTCCTATTTTTTATTTCGCCCGAATGGATCAGCACTTATTGTATTTGTTACGCGCAAGTGGAAGATTACCAAAATCTTCTAACAAATCTGTGTGTTTGTGTGTGTATATGTGTGTGCGTGTGTGTGTTTGTATGCCTGCTAAAACTTTTTGGCAGATGCGTCGGAACGTGACAAAACCGAGATCGTTTTAAACCTCGACCTTTCGGACGACAAATATCGAAAAAATGGCCCAAAACATCATTTCCTTCATCCTCAACTGGGCACTTTCCTTCAAGGATGGACCGCTTTTTTTTCCCAGATATTTTCGAAAGTCATTCACTTTTTCGATTGACTAGCCTTAATTTTGACGTTCGCCACTCCCGAAACTTATTAAACAGTATACTTTTGTATATATAAAACCAAATTATGAACAAACAAACAGATACAAATACGACTATATTATAATACATACACACACCATATATATATATATATATATATATATATATATTCAAACCTCCTAGACTAAAATCTCAAAGCCTTGTAAAATTCCAACACATCACAGAGCTTCAATATGCAGATGACAACATGGTCCTTAGCCATTCCAAGGAAGACATCCAGAGATCCGTAAACAACTTCACGGAAGCCTACCATCGCTTCGGACTCTCTGTTAATATTGTTAAGACAAAAGTGTTAGTACAACCAGTACCCACTACCATCTTACAGGACGTAAGCATTCATATAAATGACATTCCTCTTGAGCAAGTCGATTACTTTCCATATCTCGGTAGCATAATATCAGAAAAGTGCTCAAATGAGAATGAAATAGAAAGCCGAATTGGCCTCGCCTATGGAGCTTTCGTAAACTGACGAAGCGCGTCTTCAATAATATACATCTTTCAATAAAAACTAAACTCATGGCATACCACGCGATTGTTATACCTACGCTTCTGTATGGGTATGAGACCTGGACTATATACCAAAGTGATCTCATTAAACTCAAAAAATTCCACCAATAAAAACTTCGAGCTATACTGAAAATCAAATGGTACGACTATGTAACCAATACAAGCGTTCTTGGGAGAGAAAACAGCTGCAGTATTAAAGGCACCACCATGAGGCACAGACTCCGTTGGTTGGGGCATCTCCTCAGAATGGATGAAAACAAACTCCCTCGACAAATCCTGTACCTATCGGCCACCCTCTACTGCGAAATAAGGACCAACTCAAATCTACCTTAAAAAATACCGCTTTTGATTTTCAAATCTGGGAAACAACATCTCAGGATCGGTGACTGTGGCTCCAATCCATCATACATATTACCAAAGGATACAAGGCAGAAAGAAGGAAACTGGTGGAGATAAAGGGTCAGGCAAGAAAAATCGTTCTGAACAACAACGCCCCCTACCAAGAATTGCTTGCCTTCTCTTCCCACTCAAATTCCACGCTTAGATTGGTCTGAGGAGCCACCTGCGATCCAAACACTGAGGAAAGAGGAAACTGAAATTCTCGGATACGAGAAATCAGCCGAAGACGATATATATATATATATATATATATATATATATATATATATATATATATATATATATATTATCGCCGCTTCAAGAAGTATTAAAGTGTAGTACTATCGGAGGATTTATACTAAAAACAGTCACTTAGAGTATAGACAATATTCACGATTCGATGTCGTTTGAACCCTCCTGACCGTTTATTTTCTGTACCCGACTTTTTGCGTGTTAAATTTGTGGGGTTAAATTCTGTTTTAAATTCTGTGTTAAATTCTGTTAATTCTTGGATCAAATTTTAGTGATCCGGTAGGAAGTGTCCCTCTCTGTAATGATGACTGCCACAGCATGAAACACTATTGTCTCTAATTATGAAAAAATATATTATATAGATATGTTTATGTATTGATGCATTAGTCAGCTCTCGATAACAAATCGATTTAAACAATTTATTGTATGCGGAATATTATCAATCATGAAAAGAAACACGACATTGCTATTAACTTTAATCGATCATCAAATGAATGATTAGCACAAACAGTTGTATCAGTTTTATCTAGAACATTAATCTTTGCTATTCTAACTCTGAAAGGATATGATAGTACAATACGGCTATAATTCATTGAAGTTTTGTCTACGTTCTATCTGTCGTAAAATAGTTATATCTAAATGTGTTATCAAAACAAAGATTAAGCGTTTATCTCTCAACCGTTAGACATGAACAGATACTGACAATATTACATTAGCTGATTGCAAACAACTGCAATATTATATATATATATATATATATATGATATTACAAACAACTGCAATATATATATATATATATATATATATATATATATATATATAATATTACCAACAATTGCAATATTGTATATAAACTAGATTACCCGTGACTCGTTGAGTCAGTAAGTTATATTAGCAATGGAATTAATGTAGGAGCGTGACACTTGTGACGTAAAGAAACTAGTTGTTTGTGACATAACAAAAACATTTCTATGAAAGCATATTAAAATGAAAAAACACCCCAGATAAATTTACTTTAATTATTTTAAAAAAAATTACAGCCATTGAATTATAAATGGTTTGCCATATTTATAGGTAAATGCGCACTGAACAGATACCATAATACTTAAATTCATAATACTCAAAGTTAAATTCAAATTTTGATATATCTTTAAATTTAAACGCGAAAAAAAATAATTGGAACGCTGAAAACTTACACAGTAAAACAATACGTTTTATTGTCGCGTTGGTAAATTGTTTATGTCCACCTGCGCAACCGGAAGTCGTAAACCGAATGTTGGGTTACAACATCCGTTACAAGACCATTTGAGTTTTATAATTATATAGATTGCAAACCATTGGAATATAATATATATAATGCTGCAAATAATTGCAATGATACATATATAATATTGCAAACAATTGCAATATTATATATATATAATATTGCAAAAAATTACAATGTCACATATATATGCATATATATAATATTGCAAACAATTGCAATATTATATTTATATATATATGATATTGCAAAAAATTGCAATGTCACATATATATGTATATATATAATATTGCAAACAATTGCAATATCATATTTATATATATATTATATTGCAAAAAATTGCAATGTCACATATATATGTATATAAATATAATATTGCAAACAATTGCAATATTATATATATGTATATATATATATGATATTGCAAACAATTGCAGTACTTTGTGTATATATATAATATTTCAAGCAATTGCAATATTATATTTATATATATATATGATATTGCAAACAACTGCAATGCTGTATATATATATATATATATATATATATATATATATATATACGTTTTATTTTATTACCGTATCTTTCTGTTAAGTTACATTATTGTTTCGGCTACACTGCCGTTTTTTTGGCCGTCTGTAGCGTCCTCAGACTTTTACAGAAATGTTCGCTATTTTGGGATGAAAGAGTTGGAAGAGTGGATGAGGTTAGAGGTGTGTGAGGAGGGCGGAAGAGGAAGAGAGGAATAGAACAAGGAGGGAAGGTGGGGGCGTTTTGTATGTCGATAATGTTTTAGTTTTGGGGTTTAAGGAACTTGTGGGGGAGGGTCTGGGAAGTTCATTTCCTATAGTGAAGAAGCACCTTATTTATCATTTAAAAGTCATGCTATCGATTATATAACGTGATTTTCGGTTTTAATGAATTTTATGCACTTCACAGTTAGGATTGGATTTGTTCTTCATATGAGTACTATACTACACGAGTACCTTATATCCTGGGTATGATAATGTACAAGTACCTTATTTTAATATATAGATTAAACTACTCGATGATTTTACATAATTTTCTGTTGTGCGAACTTTTCCATATATCAGAGATGAGTTTGTTTTTATAATAGAGTGCTATATTGAAGAAGCACCTTATTTCTTATATAAATGTCATACTACTCGAATACATTATATAATTTTCAGTTGGAATTACTTTTATGTATGCCACGGGTAAGTTTTCCTTTGTTTTTAATATGGGTATTATACGGTACAAGTACCTTATTTCTCAGGTAGGATACTGAACAAGTACCTTTTTTCTAATGTAAAAATGACAAAACTCGATACGTTTATGTAATTTTCTGTTGTGTTACATTTGAAGTGTTTAGACGATACTGTTGGTATCGATGAATGTTCAGAAACCATGCACGACGTCCAATAAAAATATCTAGATGTCTATTTATGTGTATTAATTTTTTGCAAAATGTTGTAATCTTTTCAACAAGTGAGTTTAACTGCTTACGCAGAACAGTCGTTATAGATGGATGTTCATAAAACATGCACAGTGTCTAATAAAAAAAAATATATGGATACGCATATTTATACTGTAAAATCATCTTCAAAATAATTTATTGTGATTCAGACTACAGTGCACAAGCACATTCAAAATTGTCAAATCGGACCTGTACTGCACAACCTTCTTCAAAATTGTAAAGTTGGACCTATACTGCAACAGCACCTTCAAAATTGTCAAATCGAACCTATACTGCACAAGTCCCTTCGAAATTGTACAATCGGACCTATACTGCACAAGCACCATCAAAATTGTCGAATGAGACCTATACTGCTTAAGCACCTTCAAAATTGTCAAATCGAACCGATACTGCACAAGCATCTTCAAAAGTGTCAAATCGGACCTATACTGCAAAAGCACTTTTAAAATTGTCATATCGGTCCTATACTGCGCACGCACCTTCAAAATTGTCATAATAGGACCTATACAAACATAAACATTACATATAATTCATAATGATCAGTTAATTAGTTTTTGGAGTTGATCATAGCACACAAAGATATAACCATATACACAAAATTAATAATGATCGGTTAATTAGTTTTGGAGTGGATCCAATACACACACACACACACACACACACATATATATATATATATATATATATATATAAACATATACACCTCCTTAAAATTCATAATGATCGATCAATTAGTTGAGGAGTGAATCTAATACGTAGAAATATATAAACATACACACATAATTAAAATTCATAATGATCGGTTAATTAGTTTAGGAGTGAATCCAATAATAGAAATACATAATCATATGCACATCCTTAAAATAAATAATGATCTGTTCATTAGTTTAGGAGCGAATCGAATACATACAAACATACATACATATATACAAAAATAAAAGTAATAATGATCGGTTAATTAGTTTAGGAGTGAATCCAATGCACAGGAATATATAATCATATACACATAATTAAAATTTATAATGATCGGTTAATTAATTTATATATAATTAATATACAGACATATACACATAATTATAATTCATAATGATCGGTTAAATAGTTTAGGAATGAAGTCAATATAAAATTCCATTACTGGACATATTTACGTGATTTTTGGAATGTAACACATTAGCCGATATAAAATATATCCTAAATATTTGGAATTTCTGCTATATACAGCAAAAACATTTTCCGTATTTTTTTATATGAAAGTGTTCTTTTATAATTATTACGTAACATTTAAGAGTCCAGAATATTGGAATGTATAAAAAAGAAAGAAAGAAAGAAATGGTGGAGCTCGAACCCGGAACACCGCACCAAACAGACAATTGCTTTTATATACTTGTAAATTTACCAAATAAATAAATCTCTGTTAAAGATCGTGCGCATGCACAAACGACGCCATTGTCGCTATGTGTCGTCAAGTTGTCATTTCTTTACAGTTTGAACCCCCTTTTTGAAAACCCCTTTTTGAACCCCTTTAGAAATTGTTTTAGCTGAAGATATACCTCTAATAAAATTCTGCACCCTATATGAAATCTTTTCAGGTATTGCACATTGTCTAAGGATCATTCCTGTAGGAGGAGATACAATTTGAAAAACGGAGACGGACACACACAGAGACATAGTGAGTTTTATATATATATATATACATATATATATATATTTAAAAGAGTGTAGCCATCAACAATTGTGGGTTTTTTTTTTAAAGGTTTTCATCATATTTTTATTTTAAAATATTTTTATAACGCGTTTCGAGCTTAGGGTGTGCTCTCTTCAGATGTTTTCGTAAGAAGTTTTTCTTTAAAATAGGAGTTTGTACAGTTACCTCCGCTGATATTAAATATGTTTTTCTGAGTGATGCGGGTGTTCAGACATTCTGGCTCCAACTGTAAGTGTTCAAATGTCCGGTCAAAGTTATTTTCAAAGAGTGTTTTTTAGTCCATATGGTGAAGGTTTTTATGGGTTCTTTAGGGTTCTTTTTAAAGACTTTCTTTCCCCATGTATAGCATACACTCACACACAATCACACACGCATACATATACATTCATGTACATGTACACATGCACACGCACACGCACGCAGGCACACACACATGCACACACGTACATACATAGAAATATATGTAGGAGCATACATATATACATACCCACCTACACACTCACACACGTACTCGCATACATCCACCGCTAACAATTATTTTTATTTTTTTATTTTATATATATATATATATATATATATATATATATATATATATATATATATATACTTTTTTTTTCCAACCAAAACACGCATGTATATATGTGCTTAATCATTCAGACATACGTACACGTACCCACACACACACAAGTAAGATGGAGAATAGGTAGAAGATATATATACACACACATACACGCACATACACACATATATGTACACACATATATGTATGTGCACATACACTCACAAACATCCACATACTATGTAGGCACATACACATACACATACACATGCACACACAGACATATGCAGGGGCTCACACATACGCGTATATCCATATCCACACGAACACATTTACCCACTCATACATGTGCATACATATGTATACATACATACACACACATACATACGGATGTGTATACACTCATCCACCCATATATATATATGGGCACATGCACTCACAATCACACATACACATACATATTCCTACATCCCACCTTATGTATATATTGGTTGAAGTTTTCTTTCTAATTCAAGCACATGTGCATACATGGATTCGGTCACCCAAACATAAGTGCACGTATACACACAAACAAGATGTAGCATAGATAACAGATGATATATATATATATATATATACATACACACACGCATACACAATGATATGTGCACACCCACGCACACACACATATACACACGCACATACGCGCGCACGTACACATGCATACGTATAATTTCTAGTTGTTTGTTTAGTTAAGAGAAATGGTACTGTACTGGGTATGGGCGCGCGCGCCCGCGAAAGTGTGCGTGTGCCTTATTGTGCTTTTTTTGTTGTTTCGTGTGTGAGGGTGCACACCTACCCAAGCATGCATGCGTGTAAGTGTATTTTGTGTTTTGCCTATTTATGTGTATAATTATGGAGAGATGTTTAAGGCGGGGTTAAACTTTGCTATGAAATTTTTTTCTTGTGTTAGCAAGTAGAAGTTGTTGTCAGTTTGGAAGATGGGCATTATCTCGAATCTGCCTCCACTGCATGTGTGTATATGTTGTGATACATGTAGGCGTCTATTTTCCGCGATTTTGATGTTGGATCGGTGTAGGGCTACTCTATTACTAAGGTTTTTTGTAGCGCCTATGTAGGATTTATCGCATGCTGGACATTTTATTACATAGATCACGTTTTTTGAGGTGCAATCTAGTTTTTTTTTTAATTTTGAATGTTTGTATGGGGTTCGTAAATGTGTATATGTTTCCCTCTAATATTATGTTGCAGACTCCACATCGTTGTTTGTTGCATTTTGTGACTCCTTTTGTTGCGTCTTGATTGAGTTTGGATGAGGTAAGAATGCGTTTTAGGTTTTTGGGTTGGCGTTTGCTTTTTATTATTTTTGTTGTTTTAAGGAAGTTGTTTAGTTTGCTGTTTTGGTTAAGTAGGACGAGGTTTTTCGTTATCTCTGTGAAAAGTTCTGGGTTGTTTGTGTTGTGTGTGGAGACGTATGTTAGGATTTGTTCTTTGTTTCGTTCTTTAGGGGTTCTCAAATCTTCTACTGGTATATTTGTCGCAAGTTGGATCCCTTTGTCTATAAGTTGTGATGGGTATTTTCTTTTTCTTAAATTTATTCGTAGTTCCTTGAGTCGGATTTTCCGAAGGTTATTGTCCGTGATTAAAACCTAAAACGCATTCTTACCTCATCCAAACTCAATCAAGACGCAACAAAAGGAGTCACAAAATGCAACAAACAACGATGTGGAGTCTGCAGCATAATATTAGAGGGAAACACATACACATTTACGAACCCCATACAAACATTCAAAATTAAAAAAAAAACCTCGATTGCACCTCAAAAAACGTGATCTATGTAATAAAATGTCCAGCATGCGATAAATCCTACATAGGCGCTACAAAAAACCTTAGTAATAGAGTAGCCCTACACCGATCCAACATCAAAATCGCGGAAAATAGACACCTACATGTATCACAACATATACACACATGCAGTGGAGGCAGATTCGAGATAATGCCCATCTTCCAAACTGACAACTACTTCTACTTGCTAACACAAGAAAAAAATTTCATAGCAAAGTTTAACCCCGCCTTAAACATTTCTCCATAATTATACACATAAATAGGCAAAACACAAAATACACTTACACGCATGCATGCTTGGGTAGGTGTGCACCCTCACACACGAAACAACAAAAAAAGCACAATAAGGCACACGCACACTTTCGCGGGCGCGCGCGCCCATACCCAGTACAGTACCATTTCTCTTAACTAAACAAACAACTAGAAATTATACGTATGTATGTGTATGTGCGCGCGTGTGTGCGTGTGTATATGTGTGTGTGCGTGGGTGTGCACATATGATTGTGTATGCGTGTGTGTATATATATATATCATTTGTTATCTATGCTACATCTTGTTTGTGTGTATACGTGCACTTATGTTTGGGTGACCGAATCCATGTATGCATATGTGCTTGAATTAGAAAGAAAACTTCAACCAATATATACATAAGGTGGGATGTAGGAATATGTATGTGTATGTGTGATTGTGAGTGCATGTGCCCATATATATATATGGGTGGATGAGTGTATACACATCCGTATGTATGTGTGTGTATGTATGTATACATATGTATGCACATGTATGAGTGGGTAAATGTGTTCGTGTGGATATGGATATACGCGTATGTGTGAGCCCCTGCATATGTCTGTGTGTGTGCATGTGTATGTGTATGTGTATGTGCCTACATAGTATGTGGATGTTTGTGAGTGTATGTGCACATACATATATGTGTGTACATATATGTGTGTATGTGCGTGTATGTGTGTGTATATATATCTTCTACCTATTCTCCATCTTACTTGTGTGTGTGTGGGTACGTGTACGTATGTCTGAATGATTAAGCACATATATACATGCGTGTTTTGGTTGGAAAAAAAGTATATATATATATATATATATATATATAAAATAAAAAAATAAAAATAATTGTTAGCGGTGGATGTATGCGAGTACGTGTGTGAGTGTGTAGGTGGGTATGTATATATGTATGCTCCTACATATATTTCTATGTATGTACGTGTGTGTATGTGTGTGTGCCTGCGTGCGTGTGCGTGTGCATGTGTACATGTACATGAATGTATATGTATGCGTGTGTGATTGTGTGTGAGTGTATGCTATACATGGGGAAAGAAAGTCTTTAAAAAGAACCCTAAAAAACCCATAAAAACCTTCACCATATGGACTAAAAAACACTCTTTGAAAATAACTTTGACCGGACATTTGAACACTTACAGTTGGAGCCAGAATGTCTGAACACCCGCATCACTCAGAAAAACATATTTAATATCAGCGGAGGTAACTGTACAAACTCTTATTTTAAAGAAAAACTTCTTACGAAAACATCTGAAGAGAGCACACCCTAAGCTCGAAACGCGTTATAAAAATATTTTAAAATAAAAATATGATGAAAACCTTTTAAAAAACCCCACAATTGTTGATGGCTACACTCTTTTAAATATACATTTTTTCTCTCGTTGGAACTACACAACCATCACTTTAAATATATATATATATATATATATATATATATGTGTGTGTGTGTGTGTGTGTGTGTGTGTGTGTGTGTGTGTGCGTGTGTGTGTGTGTAATGACGCTTTTTTTTCTTCGTTTTTCAACCATTGAGGCGAGCACCGGCTGCTTCCTTTGCCTACAAACTGTAACCTCCTTTACACCGGACTTCCTTTACTACGTTTTTTTTTTTATTGTAATGTTGAACTCTGAATAAACTGTCCACATGAAATATCTTTAATGTTTTAAGTTACAACACATGCAGCAACAAGCAAATACATAGAAATCTTTATATTTTTTAACACAAATTGTTGATTATTTCGGTAACAGTTTATTCTTCTGATGAAAAGAAATAACATTCTTTGAAACTCCGCGGAATAAGGACCACCAAGCGTTGGAGTATTCTGCCGAATAATAAAAACTTTTTGCAAAATTCTACTTTATAACTCTGTTCTTATTATCATGTATCCTAAGCTCTACTACCCTCAACGAATGTATTGAGCTTGTTCAACTATTCTGTATTACAACTATACTGTCGCAATTTTCGTACAAATAAATCAACTTTGACCCGTTGACAAGCATGAAAACAATTTACAACTCCGATTTACCCACCGCCTTCCATTAAAAAAAAATATTCTCCACTTTTTAATACTCCTTTCTTAAAAAACGTTCATACATTTTCTTCTATACTACCAACATAAATAAATAACCCAGAAAATACGTTTTTTAATGAACTTAACAAATAAATAATCAACGCCACAATAAAAAGTATTGTTTTACTGTGTACGTTTTTAGCGTTTCAATTTTCTTTCGCGTTTAAATTATCCACATAAACAGTTATTAATACTTTCTGCTTTATTTTGCATCGTCCATTTCCGTATTACGTTTAAGTTGTGTTAACGCAATTTTCTTATAGATAAATCTACTTTAACCCGTTAACAACGATAAGACCATTTTACAACGGTGATTTATCCACCGCCTTCCTTTTTTAAAATTTATTATCCATTTTTTAATACACCTTTCATAAAAACATTTATACATTTTTTACACTACCAAAATAAATCCGAACATATTTTTTAATTGCGTTAGAAATAAATAATCAACGCGACAATAAAACGTATTGTTTTACTGTGTACGTTTTCAGTGTCCCAATTGCTTTTTCGCGTTTAAATTATCCAAATAAACAATTGTTAATACTTTCTGCTTTATTTTACATCGTTCACTTTCGTATTACGTTTAAGTTATTTTAATGCAATTTTTGTTACAAATAAATCTACATTAACCCGTTGACAACTGTAAGAGCATTTTACAACGGCGATTTACCCACCGCTTTCATTTTTTAAATTTATTCTCCATTTTTAATACATCTTTCTTAAAAAAACATTCATACATTTTCTTCTACACAACCAACTTAAATAAATAACCCTGAAAATATGTGTTTTTAATTTGCGTTAAAAAATAATCAACGCGTCAATAAAACGTATTTTACTGTGTACGTTTTCAGCGTCTCAATTGTTTTCTTTTTTTTTCGCGTTTAAAGTAAGAGAAATATCAAAATTTGAATTTAACTTTAAGTATTATGGTATCTGTTCAGTGCATATTTACCTACAAGTAGAGCTAACTACTTATAATTTAATGGTTGTACTTTTTTTAAATAAACAATTATAAACAAAACGACTCATACAAATCTATAATATTTTTCATTTTAATATACTCTCATAGAAATGTTTCGAAGTGAAAAGAAAACCATTGAGTCTGAACGGAAATAAGTTCTAAAAATTAAATGATAAAATGATGCAACCGACTGAAAAACAAAAGTTTTAAAACAATACAGCACAAAAGACAACACAAAACTAAGGCACACAAAATAGTAAGTAATTTTTTTTCCAAAGAAAAAAAAACGTAATTCAGTCTGTTTAGATTTATAATGAAAAAAGGAAAGGAAAATATTTGTTCTATTGCTAATTCATTTCAAATTTATTTTCTTCTAATAAGAAAAAATAAATAAGGCTAAAACACTGCAAAAATGGAACATGTCTTATGCTGCTATTTGTGTGTCAGCTGTTGGAAATGTCGCTGGATATTTTTCTTCTCAAATTTTTTTCGAATTTGTAAAGAAATAATATGTGCCTTTCAAACAAATTCATTAAATTTATTTAGCTCTTTCTTTTCGTACAATTAATTTTTGTTTATTCTGTGCTTAAAAGTTTTAATATGGAGCAAATAACTAAACTCACAAAAACCACGCAGTTGGCCCTGCAAACACAACAGAAACAAATGGAATATTTACAGGAACAACAATGAAATCAAAGTGAACTATTACAAGCTATATTAATGAAGCAAGTACAAAAACTATTGTGTATGAACCAACAAATGGTCTAACTTTTTCCAATGTGTTTTAAACGATATAAAACTATTTTATCCTAAACGATGTCAGTCATGATCGGACGAGGAAAAAATTATTCTGCTGTCACAAAAACTTGGTACTCAGAAAAATACCAAGTATAAAAATTTCATTCTCCCAAAGAAACATGAAGATATTTCTTTTAGAGAAACGATAGATATATTATCGAGAATTTCCGAGGAACGTGACAATTTATTTAAAGTCGTAAGTGTGTAAATATTGTGAAACAAGATGAGGAGGATTTTATTGCTTCTGCAAGAAAAGTAAATGCCCAATCTTAATTATTCAGGATAAAAGACATCACAGAAGATATGTTTTAATGTTTAAACAGAAACAAATGGAATATCAAAGTGAACTATTACAAGCTATATTAATGAAGCAAGTACAAAAAATATTGTGTATGAACCAACAAATGGTCTAACTTTTCCAATGTGTTTTAAACGATATGAAACTATTTTATCCTAAACGATGTCAGTCATGGTCGGACGAGGAAAAAAATATTCTGCTGTCACAAAAAGGATATTATCAATCATGAATTTAGACACTGAGATAACTTTACAAAAAGTTACGGAAGAGCGTCAAAAGCTGTTGAATTTAAAACAGGACGAGACAAGTATTGAAGGAAAATATTTCCAAACTACAAAGTGTTAAACAACTGTAAAACATGTGGAGGAAAAATCACTTCACAAAAGATGGTTGCTTTAAAAATATACTATGACTGCGAATATAAAGTTCACAAGCAAAGGTATGCAAAAATAAAAATAAAAATAAGAACGCATGCTTGAATGAATGAATACGATCAGTTCTGAAAAAGTCCATGAATGATAAAAAAATATATTGATGTCAAAAGTAATGTCTAGAAAGTAAATTGCCTTCTGAATACTAGGAGTGATATATCCCTAATTGGATTAGGTAACTTGGATATCCAAAGTTACAAAATACAGAAAAAATTGCCAGAGGTTTTTCTGGAAATAAACTAAAATTCAAAGGTGAATTTTATACAAATGTGACACTAAAGGAAAATATAGTAAATACCAAAATTTATGTCATACTAGGAAAAAAATTCTAATTTATTTGGTATCGATTTTATGATATTATTAAATTCATGGGAGAAACCCATAAACTCGTTGTGTAGAAGAGTAAGTATGGCAAAAATTTATGAAGATTTTAAAAAATGATTTTAATAAGGTATTATCTAAGAGACTGGGTTGTTGCACTAAGGCTGAAGGTAAATTTGAACTGAAGGACAATGCTAACCCGGTGTTCAAGCCTAAAAGGAAGGTTCAATTCTCTTCACTGGAAACAATAGGTGGCAATTAAAAAGACTCGAAGCAAATGGAGTAAATGAACAAGTGGGCTACTCTGAGGGAGCATCCCCCACAGTATATGTAAAAAAAGAAAAAGATCAGGGTACGTGCGGATTTCTCAACCGGACTAAATGATTGCTTAAAAGATCATAATTATCCGCTCCGTAAACCCAAAGAAAATATTTGCAGGTCACAGTCTAGGAGGATTGTTCAAATACCTGATGATAAAGGATCATTTGCCTAAAACAGTTGGCTTTTGGTTTCAAAGTCGCCTTAAATTTATTCCAATAAATTATGAATAGCCTGTTAGCAGGTCTAGATTTTGCAATGGTTTACTTAGACGACATTCTAATAAAAAGCAAGAATGTTGACGAACATAAAATCATTTTGTGAGGGATTCGAAAGAATAGCAAACTACGAATTCCAAGTGGCTCTCAAAAATGTGTATTTGGTACGGACAAAATTGAATATGTAGGACACATAATTGATCGGAAAAGTAGAAGCCCTAACCTAAATAGGACAGAAGCAATTAGGGACATGCCTAGACCGGACAATGTAGTGAAATTACAGTCATTCTTGTGTCTAGCGAACTACTATAATCTTTATATCACACATATGCATGAATTAAGAGCGATGTGAAATGAATTATTGAAGAAGAATAAAAAATGGAACTCGGATAAGGAACTCGAATGACTATTTGTTTATGTTCCTTGTAACATGGAATCTTTATATTTATAGCTCTAGTATGGCACGATTGAGCTATCTAAACGAGAACGTTGTTACTTATTTATATGTTATAACTATTCCAAGTAGTTAAATTACATATAAACACCCCCACACCCACACACACGCACACACACACACACACACACACACACACACACACACACATGTATATATATATATACATATAAGAACTGAAGACTGTAAATTATAATTTATGAGAATATTAATTATTATAACCATTTCGCCTTTTGGAAATATTTAACCTTTGCATATAATTTCATTTGCATTTTTAATTTTTTTTTCTTTCTTCATTTCATGAACTCTTTACACTAACTTTTTTTTTACATATATGACTAGTTTTTACATAATACAGTTTTTATTTACAGATATGACTATTTATTTACAAATAAAAAAAGCGTTTATTATCAGGTCTAGCTTTGGCACATTATGATCCGGAGAAGGGTTTTATTGTAACAGCGGATGTGAGCGAATACGGTTTAGGAGCCGTGTTTCTACACAGATTAGATAATGGGGCTACAAGACCAATTGCCCATACCTCAAAGTTTTTTTTATCCGCAGAAAGAAACTACAGTCAGATTGAGAAAGAAGGTCTGGAAATAGTGTACGCTATCGAAAAATTTCATAGATTAATCCATGGAAGATCATTTGTCTTGCAAACAGACCATAACCCGTTACTGTTGACTTTTGGTTAAAGAAAAGGTGTTTCTACCCTTACCACGAACAGATTGCAGCGATGGAGCATTATTCTGCTCAACTATAATTTAAAAATACGACACTTACCATCTAACAAAAGATAGTCTGTCCAGATTGATTCACAGTAAAACGGAATTGCTCGAATTAACAGTTATAGTAGCACTAAAAGAAGAACAGATATACTAATAAATATTGTTAGAGAAATACCTGGAACACTGGAAGAAATAAAAAAGCAGCGAAAATTGATGAATGCATTAACAAGATTAAAAAAGTGGCAAAACGAAAGAAGAAAAAAGGATCAAAAGCGTTTCCGTTTTCAATATGTGACAAACGTTAATGGCTGCAGATAAAGTGGCAATACCGCATGTGTTACAAATTAAAATTCTTAAAGAATTTCATTTGGGTCATCCTGAAATCTCCAGCATGAAAACTCTAATGAGAGGCTATACATGCTAGCCTAAAATGGATCAGGACATAGAAAAATATTGTAAAATTATGCAAAGGTTGCCAACTAGCAGCAAAAGGACGAAACCTTGGCCGAAAACTAAAGTGCTGTAGACGTGCATTCATATAGATTACACAGGAGCATTAAAAGGATATTAGTACTCGTGGATAGTTTTCTTTAAATCGTGGATAGTTTTTTTTAAATGGCCATAAATTTATACAAAGGCGTTAGACGAGGTATTTGGTCATTTTGGAGTACCAAGAATGATTGTTAGTGACAATAGTACGATGTTCACAGGACAATAATTTAAGGACTACTATAAGTCACTGGCCATGGAACATATCAGAACACCAACTTATAACACTTGGTCTAAAGAGCAAGCAGAAAGGTTTGTTGATACCTTCAAAAGAGCATTGAATAAGAATCACAATATCGACACAGAAGAAAATAGTATTAAAAAATTCCTAACAATTTATAGGATAACGCCAAACTAGAATACTAATGAAAAGTTATCACCAGCTGAAATAATGTTTGCCAGAAAAGTACTTCTGTGCTCGACTGATTAATCCCCCCCCCAAAAAAAAAGAAAAACATCATTAAAGATAATGCAAAATACAGGACATATAAGGACAGTGATAACATTTTCTTTCAAAGTATAGGGCAGGAAAGTGTTTTTGGGAAGATGAAATAGTCCCCAAGAAGAACTGCGAGAATAGTCTATATCATAAAAGGACACTTTCCAGATTGAATTTCCAAACAACAGGGTAATGCCAAGAGAAATATCAGTAACTACAAAATCTAGTAACTCTTCAAAATCGAAGAATTCACAAATGCACAAAAGAGGAAGTAAGAAATAAAAAGGAAAACGGCTTGGTTCAAGCTCAAAAAGAATTAAATGGTAAACCCATATTCTAAGGAAGAATTTAGCTTGGTGGAAGGTCTTATTTAGGAATGACCTAGCACTCCGCTGGGAAATAAGATAGACATAGTAGATATACTCTAGGATTAGAGAGTTCGAAGACACCGAACGAGACAGCCTCTCGTATTGTCCCCTTTGTAAATAAACGTTTGGATTAACTCTAAGTGAATGTCCTCTGTTATTATTATCTAAAGAAAGATATATCATTTAATTTTTTTTCATTAACTTCAAAGAGTTTAATAAGACTTGAAAATTTACGTTTTTTTTTTTGCATAACATGGTCTGTAGGTTCAAACCCCGCACATAAATTTCTTAATGTTTTTTTCGTTAACTGGAAAGAAGTTTATCTGTATATCTTCTCTACTTATATATAAAAACATTTTTTTCTGTCTGTGTGAGTTCGTTCCCTATAAACTCCAAAAGGACTGGGCCGATTATTTAAAATTTTCACACACATATACCTTATGTGCTTGGGAGTGTTTTTAGATAATTTTTGTATCGGAATACCTCTGACAAGTATAAAAAATCGATCATTGAATGAATCTGATTTAAGAAGCAACGGTCTAATTTTGGTTAAAGTTAAAACTTTTATGCAGCCTAACAACGTAATTACACTAAGAAGTTTTATCACCGCACAAGAAAAATTGCTAGGCCTATAAAATCATTAGTAGGTTCTTTGATAAGACAGAGGAGCGTCCAAAATGAACGCTTCTGTTTAGAGTATTATTAAACCATTGTACTTGTCTTTTTCATTTTAAACTTAATTCAAGTAATTATATAAAATTAGAAAATAATTTCATAAAATCAACAGTAGTTTCTCTACATTGCAATGTCGACTACAATAATTGTGGGCTAAGTCACTACGCGAAGGCATGTGAAGCTTCTTCCCTGTGCATAGTGGTGAGTTCCTGACTAGAGCAGGCAATCAATGATTGACTAATGAGCGATTTCACCGATTTCAATGACAATAAAAGTATTGTAAGTGTGGATCATTTTTTATCCTCTTTAAATCCCGAGCAACGTCGGGGTCGCCTTGCTAGTTTTTTTTTAATAAAGCTATATATATAATATATATATATTCACACACACACACACACACACACACACACACGCACACGCATATATATATATATATATATATATATATAGAGAGAGAGAGAGAGAGAGAGAGAGAGAAAGAGAGAGATTTATAAAATATCACTTGTTTTTTCTTTCTTCCGACACATGACATTTCATGCTTTTATTGTGAGAGCTTCGAGCAAAAACACACACACATATATATATATATATATATATATATATATATATATATATATATATATATATATATATTAGTCCTCGCGCGAAAGCGCATGACACAAAATGTTTTAAATAATCATAATAATAATGATAATAATAATAATGATAATAATAATAATAATAGAATAACAATAACAAAGTCTTTCGCTAGCGAGGACTACTATTGAGCGTAACCAGTTATACACTCCTTTTGAAATTTTTATCTCTATTTTTCTCGTTATCTACTTAATATTTTTAATGAAACCTATATGAAATATGTTCATTATTAAATTGTAAAGATTTTCTCATCTGAAAGAAGTTTAAAAAATTTAATCTAAAAAAGTTATTTTAAAGTTTTTGTTAAAAAAATTCAGATTTTCTCATTCTTCAGAAATGTGTGACAAAGAGGGAGTAGCAAAAAAGATTTGTGGTGTGAGGAGAATTACGAACTGAAACAGAGAGAATATTCAGACCTGTAATAATACAAAGAGGGGGTTGCAAAAATAAGTTGTGGTGTGAGGAGAAATACAATCTGAAATAGAGAGGCGGAGAGTAAAAATAAATACATACAAAAGCACATTCATCTTCTTTTAAATCCAAATTAATAAATTAAATAAAATATAATCTTAAAAGATACGATACAAGTTAGAAAAGCATTTCATCCAAGGCATGAAAATTGTTAAATATATATATTTATACCTTACTTTGTAAAATTTATAAACGTACACTTTGAAGATAAATAAATTTCAAATTGAATCTTGTACCTTTATTTTTAAAGCCTATAGTAAAAACATTTTGTTTAACAATTTTCATGCCTTTGATGAAATGCTGTTCTAACTTGTATATATATATATATATATATATATATATATATATATATATATATATATATAATGTTTTATGCTTATGCAATTATCAGTGGAGGAAGGAATAATTACTGCCAGTCGGGAGAATCGGAACTAGTCACAGAGTCACACTTGACTGCGTAGGCTGGTATTATATCCGCTTTTGGTTACCATTTCAAATATAACTTCATCTTAATGGTCATTGCAAGAATGCTGATTAAAAAATAGTCGCCAATGAAGCATTAAAAAATAAATGCGAATTCTGTAAGAAATTAAACGGATTGATTGAATTTTTCGTTTCCTTTTACATTTTCAGTACAATATTTAATTAGAGAAGCCATTGAGAGTATTACACAATTTCAATAGGCGACTGCGAGTGATAATTAGTGTCCCCGTCTTACAGATTAGTTTTCCAACCACTTTAAGTGGAGATCTCTGAATTGCTAACAGTGACGTGTTCGCCAGAGGGCAATTCGTACGACGGCCGATTCCAGACGAAATAAAGTGGATTCTAAGTCAAGTATCTTTATCGAAACCGCGTCAAAAAGCGAGAGATGCCCGTACAATAAAGATGCTGGAAGTGATGCGCTATTTAATCACTCATCGACCTTCGGCTTTGGTAATATCATGCAATTGAATAATGTAAACACCTCGACTATAATGACCCTCGAGTACATATCCGATACAGTTGGACACAGTTAATCAACCGAGAACCACAACACTGTGTATAACAGCATATAAGATATCAACCGATACATACTCGATAAAAAGAATATGCTGTTGTCCTAGCCCTAATAATGACACACGTTACTTGTCTGTTTCATTATATCTCTATCCTTTTCTCTCTCTCTCTCTCTCACTATCTATCTATCTTTTATAAAAAGCCACTTTGTGTGTGTGAAAGAGAAAGAGAGAAAGAGAGAGAGAGAGAGAGAGAGAGAGTTCCCCATGGGTCCTGTAACGACGGAGTCTATCTTTTTCAAATTTCACACAAAGGCAATTTATATTTCTGGCAGTGTTCTTAGATATGTTTTGTATAGAAATTGATCCGATAAGTATCGCAAATCGAAAAACCTGACTCTAAATATAATCTGTCTTTCTTATAAATAAAAAAAAGAATTTTTACAGTTTAAGTTACACCAGCAAAGAGATAATCACATCCTAACAAATCATTTCTTCTAAAAAAAACAAAAAAACAACAACAACAAAAACAACAAAACATGATTCTTTTTATCTGGAGATATAGCTCAGTAGTAGAGAATTCGACTACAGATCGAATTACCTCCTGTTAAAGCCCAGGAGTACCTCACAATATTATTTTAATTTTTTCTTATTAATGAATTCAATTTACGATAAAAGAAGATCTATGATTAAACATCGCCGCAAATCATTTCTTCGTTTGCATGTTTCAAAAATAAAAATAAATCAGAAGTGAATTTCCACGGAATTTATCGTCAAGACCAAATATCAGCTGACATGGTATTTTAAACAAACACAGACGGAATTTGATGAACGATCTTATCATTATTATTTTTTTTTATTTTAATTTTAATTTATTTTTTTTTCGAATTGATCCACATACCCAATTATTTCTCTTAATATTAAATATTCAATAGAGGATTGATTCTCTAATAATACATACGTAATTTGCATGAATTAAAACACCACGTTTACGCGTATTACACGACCGGGCAATGTCGGAGGTCCAGCTAGTATTTATATAGATAGATGTTTGTTTTCGTGTAACACGGAAGTAAATATTCAAGCGAAAACAAGGGGCAGCTGCAGCTGACTGAAGTACAAATATTGTTTATGATATAAACAAAACGATAATTTTTTTTCTGTAAGTGAATTTTATTATATAAAGTTATGGATGAGTTTGAAAAAATACCGATTGTCTACTATGATATTTTGATGGTAATCCCTCCAGATATGCCATGGCGCGACCTGAATTAAGGCGGTAAAAATTTATATTACTTCAAAGTAAAAAAGTTGGACAACAAAAATTATGATAGAAAGAGAAGAGGAATGTTTCCCCATTGCCAGAATGGTCGTTCATGAATACGAGGAATAAATAACAAAATACGGGGAACGAGAGTTACAAGATTGCCGAGAGTAAACCTAAGATCCATTTCTTAAATTTATTACACATACACACACGCGCACATACAAACACACACATACAGACGTCTTGGGGAGACTCCATGTTTTGACAAGCTTCGAGGTCAAACCTTTACTCCTGATCTGAGATGGAACATGTACATCAAATTTGTTGCCGAGGTGGCTGGAAAAATTGTGGAACCTTTCTAATACTCCATGAGCTATCTCAGTGCTGATACAATTCTCTACCTGAATGACGGTCAAGTACGTCCAATGATGAATTACTGTTGCTATATCAGATCAGAAACTGCTAATATTAGCCTATTCTGCTTTGACAGAGTTACAAATTAGACTTCATAAGCCAGTCGAGGATGGCATGTTCTTTTCCCTGCAACTTTTTCCCCACAAGAAAATGGCGTTGCGAGCTTGTCGCTGTTTTATCGTTATTTTCATGGCAAGTGCTCACCTGAGTTCCAATCTCTGGTCCCCCCTTGTCTTGACTGTCACGAAAAACACTCGTCTACCTAAAACCACTATCAATAATTCCCCTACTCTTTACCGTACCTAAACTTAAACGTAGATTCCATAAACAAAGTTTCTTTCTTAGAACTGCACGTCTGTGGTACTCTGTACCGTTTTCCTGCTTTCCAGCTTACTACAATTTGGTCGTCTTCAAGTCAAACGTAAACAAGGTCTTCATAACCGTCCCCTTAAGTAATACAATTTACCACATTTCCACTGCTAACGGTTACTACATGTTCCCTTTAACCACTGTACATTCATTAACCTTTATCCTCGAGTGACCTCCGGTCCTTGATAAGCGTTGACTCCTTCACCCCCCCACATATATATATATATATATATATATATATATATATATATATATATATATAATGTGTGTTTGTCTTTGTGTTTGTTGGTTATGAAATGTCAGAACAACAAAGATACCATCGCTTTCACATCCAAAGAAAAAGGAACAATAATTAATCTCCATGTCAGACACTTTTCGGGTTTTGTTCGATGTTTTCTCTTAGTTTCCTCAAAAATATCATGCACGCATATATATACATATATATATATATATACATACATATATATATATATATATATATATATATATATATATATATATATAAGTACGAATGTATGTGATGATATTTCTCAAGCTATATGTTCAGTGAATTTTCGATCTACAGACTTGAAATTTGGTATATGGTGTCTTCAGGGATGTGGAAAACATTTTAGCCGGTTTTATCCTGAAGAAGGGTTGATCAAAAGTGAAAAATTGGAACATGGAGGTATCTGTAAGTAAACTGTTTCAACTGTTCCACGAATGCGCATGCGTAAATCATTCACATTACACATTCCTTATGTTAAGAATAGGTAGGTTTAGAAACATTTTTAAAAACCGTGTCAAAATGGCCTTATGATTATCGTATTTGACTCACTGTCTTTAAGTTTTTGATTTCGATTCGATTTCAGCGAGAGAATTTTTTTACTCCGATGGTCATATCTCAGTTTTTGTATAGATTAAAATATAAAATTTATGCGTATTTTACGATCGAGCAACGCAGGGCCGCCTGCTAATATATATATATATATATATATATATATATATATATATATATATATATATATATATATATATATAAAATAAAAATAAAATAAAAAAAAATATTTTTATTTTTATATTTTATTATTTATTTATTTACTTATTATCTATTTTATATTTTTATTTTTTATTTATTTATTAATTAATTAATTAATTTTTTTCCATTTAGTGTCTTTTAACAACTCTTGCTGACATTTTCTTAAGTAATATCCTGGACATTTCAGTTGACCTATTTTTGTTTTGCCCTATATTTTTTTGCGCCTTTTAACATCCTTTTTGTCTGAGTCATTTTGACATTTGTTTTTCTATCGTATATTTAATTCTATCACCATTTCATTTTTTTCCTCTTCTTCTTCCCTGATCTTTCTTATTATGTCTCGGCAGTCGTGTGAAAAGCATATCTTATTTTTCTTTTATTAATATTATTTGAATTTTCCCCTTTTCTTTTCTTTGTACATATATGCGAATTATTCCATGGATTTCGGCCTTTTGGATTAGTTTGGACCATCTTCCAATTACGTGATTTCCTTGGATTTTACTTGTGTAAATGGAAACTCAATTAACTTTCTTGGAGTTATATTTTTGGATTATACCGTACTTGGATTATTTACCTTTTATCAGACTATCCAGTCACGTGTAATCACCTTTTTCTTCACCATATACCCTCTGCTCCACATTTTGTTATCAAGTAAGATATTTGACTTACTTGTTGTTTCATCAAATACTTTTGTATGCGAAATCCGATCCCGCATTTTGCTAATTCCTACCCTTTGATGAGAAGGAAAGTATTTCTTCGAAACTCCGCGGATTAAGGACTATCCACTTATCAAGTGTTTCCTTTTCAGATTAAATATATTTTTAACTCTTTTTCAAAGTGTTTTTAACATGTTTTATTAACTTTTTGCTCATATATATATATATATATATATATATATATATATATATATATATCATAGGAGTAGTGAATCTCTCGAAAATGGCTTCCTTTCTATGGTAATTGCTCTTGACATATCAAAGGCCTTCGATAAGGTATAGCATAAGGGCCTACTTCACAAGTTTCCCAACTACGGTATAACTGGAAATGTTTTTTCAATCATTAAATCATTTCTCCCTGATAAGATCATCAGGGTAGAGGTTGATGGGCAGAAATCAGAGGCCCACAGTATTAATGCTGGAATCCCCCAGGGGTCAATCCTGGGTCCAACTCTCTTCCTGATCTACATCAATGATCTCCCAAAACACATACTTAAATTATTCGTTGATATCTATGCTTATGACACGACCATCTATGGCAACACATCTAAGGCCGTAAATGACAAAGTTCTCTCTGATTCTCTCTCCTCTGATCTAGAGCGCGTGGTACAGTGAGGAAAGAGGCGGCTGGTTACTTTTAATGCATCTACAACCAAGCTCCTATCTTTACATCATCAACGCTCTGATCCCCATCTAGCATTAATTGAAATGGATGACTCTCGTCTAGGGGAGGCCCCATGTTTTGATAAGCTTCTGGGCTTGACCTTTACTTCTGTCCTGAAATGGAACACATACATCATGTCAGTTGCCAAGGTCGCTGGAAAAATGGTAGGATCTTTCTAACGTCCCAGAAGATATCTTACTGCTGATGAAATTCTCTATCTATATAAAAGCCAAGTACGTCCAAGGATGGAGTACTGCTGACACATCTGGACAGAAGCTGCTAAAAATAGCCTATCCTGCCTTGACAGAGTACAAAATAGACTTCGTGGCTTAGCGAGGATGCCCTTTTCCCTTCACTGCAACCTCTCTCCCACAAGAGAGACGTTGCGAGCCTGTCTTTGTTTTATCGTTACGTCCATTGCAAGTGCCTGTCTGAACTACAATCTCTTGTCCCCTCTTCGCCAGTCTTTCACGATATACACCCGTCTAGCTGAAACTACCGTCAAAAATTTTCCCCACTCTTTAGCTGTGCCAAAACCAAAACGTAGATTCCATGAACAAAGCTTCTTAGAAACGCACGCCTGTGAAACTCTTTTCCGTTTGCCTGTTTTCCTCCTGACTATAACCCGGATGTTTTCAAGTTCAACATAAACAAATTTATGATGACCCCCCCTTAAGTAAGACACGTTATCGAATATCCGATGCTAACAATTACTACGATACACTATCCCATTGATTACTGCACACGCAATAACCCTTATCCCCGAGTGGCTTCCAAACCTTGATAAGTGGTGACTACCTTATATATATATATATATATATATATATATATATATATATATATATATATATATATATATATATATATAGTAAGTTACCTAGAACGAAATGTTATTTGGATTAATCCCAACACAGAAAAAAGCAATAATTCCGCATTTCTCATCGCTTATAGAATGTGCCATTAAACTGTAAAAAGGCGCCGAAATTAACCCACAGTCAACTTTCTATTATTGCACAGAAATTGCAGGTTGGGGCGACCGCATGATCCGTGGTCGTTTGAATGTTTGTCGAGACTATCGTATTACCCTCAGCACATACCCTGGCGGCAAGATACAAACACATCTTTCTAGCAACAATCTGGCCTTCGGGACAAGATCAAAGTGTAGTATCTCTTCCGGCAGATACTGCAAGCAAAGACCATATGTGGGGGAAACCCCACATATAAGACCTTGGTCAATGTAGGGGCAACCCTTCATACCAATTGTCACTATCCAGCTCCCTACTCCCCATTTCCCCTTCACTCCTCACTTTAAAAATCGGCCTTGTGCCTGATTTGCTCAGTGGGGGAGCAAATAAATACCTCAAAGTGTAGTATCTGTTCTTCAGATGCTGCACTTCAATTTCTTGTTCTCTGTCAGTGGAGGAGAAATCCTTCACGACTGAGACAATTTTTATTTTTGTTCCTTTTCTCCACGTTAAAAAACGACCCTGGTGTCTAACTCTGTTCGGTGGGGAGGCATTGTAAATAGGAACAATAGATTAGAAAATGGGTTACACTAAACTCTCAACATTTTTGTATCGAAAACACTTGGAAATAACACTAATCTATATATGCATATTCCGACGTTTGACAGGACGATCACACTAGATGGAAAAAGAAAATGATTGAAAAACTCTTGTTTCGTGATATCAGAGAAAGTTTAGATTAATATGATGGAGTTTTCTCGTATTTTTAATTTTATTGGTAATGTTCTCGGCGCGAAAAGAAAACTTTCTGGTTTCAGGTGTTAGTTTGTATAATATGGTTTTCAATGTTCTTATTTCACGAAGATCGAAAGGGCTTGTAGGGTGGTTTAAATAACAGTTAATGCTGAAACCAGAAAGGTTGTTTGCCGCGTCAAGATTATTAGGAAGACAATTACAAAAAAATTGAAAGTGCCGTGGTATTCATTCAAACTTTTTTCATTAATAACCTGCCATATATATATATATATATATATATATACTAGCATTTCAGCTCGGCGTTTCTCGGGTGTTTGGAGGTGTATGTTGAGCAAAACAAAACAAAAAAAAGCGGTCAATTTTTTAAAACCTTGACCCCTATTATATCCCCTTAATATTTATTGTTTTTTGTTGGGAAGGGTGGAGGTTCAAATAAAGTTATTAAGTTAGATCAATGTCCAAGGAATCTATATCTAAAATTCCAAGTGTTTAAACCCAAAATTGTCGGAGGACTTTGGTAGAGTTCTCAAATGTCAAATCGCTGAATTTTGACAAAGGAATTTCTGGCTTAAAACCGACCACATCGATTTTCCCAAAGCTCAGAAACCTGTATATCAACTTTCAAGTCTGTAGACTTTAAATTTACAGATTTATTGCGTAGGGAAATGTACACATACACATACGCACACAGACACGTTGACTTTTATATATTTACTAGCATGGGTGCCCGGCGTTTTTCGGGTGTTTGGAAGTGTATGCTGAGCAAAAAACAAACAAAAAAAAAAGGTCAATTTGTTAAATTTTGACCCCTTACAATTTGCTGCTTTGGGCTCAAACTAAGTTATTAAGTAAGATCCATGTCCAAGGAACCTATATCTTAAATTTCAAGTGTTTAGTCCCAACATTTTCGGAGTAGTTTGGTAGAGTTCTCAAAGGTCAAATCGTTGAACTTTGACTCCTTAACAGCAAAATTTCTGGCTGCAAACAAATCACATAAATTTTTCCAAATCTCAGTACCCTGTATATCAAATTTCGAGTCTGTAGAGTAATTGCGTAGAGAAATGCACACACACACACACACACACACACACACAGACATACAAACACGTTCACTTTTATAGATATACTAGCATTTTAGCCCAGCGTTGCCCGGGTGTTCGGATGTGTCTGTTGAGCAAAAAAAAAGAAAAAAGCGAAAAAAAAGTGGTAGTAGGGAAGGCAGGTTCGAACCTGTACCGCGAAGGAGGAAATGCTGTTACAACCACCGCTAAACCGGAAATGACATTTTTTAAAATTAAGGTTAGACAATCGAAAGGAGAAAAAAAATCGACGAAAAAAGCGCCCCCCCCTGTAGGAAAGTTCCCAGTTGAAGGTGAAGATGTAAATATTTTTAGCCAATTTTTCGATATTTGTTGTCTGAAAGGTCGGACCTTAAAACAATACTGATCTTGGTAAAATCCGTGGCCTTTGTCAAAAGTTTTAGGCAGACATGCAAGCATACATACATACATTTATATATTGGTAACTAAACATTTTCGACCCACACCGCTTTAAAAGCTTGCCCTATCTCTTAATAAAATTTATGTAAAGTTTCAAATGTTTAGACCAGAAATTGTCTGAGTAATTTTGTAGCGACCTCAGAGGTAAATTTTTTAAAAACTTTGACCCCTATTATGACACCTTAAAATTTTTTGTTTTGGGCTCAAATCACGTTATTAAGTTTGATCCATGTCCAAGGAACCTATATCTAAAATTTCAAGTGTTTAGACCCCAAATTGTAGGAGGAGTTTGGTAGAGTTCTCAAAGGTGAAATCGTTGAACTTTGACCCCATAAAAGCCGAAAACCGATCACGTAAATTTTTCCAAATCTCAGTATCCTGTATATGAAATTTTGAGTTTGTAGACTAAAAATTAAGACAATTATTGCGTAGGGAAATGTACACACACACACACACACACACACACACCCACACACACACACACACACACACACACGCGCGCGCGCGCACGCACACACACACACACACACACACACTCAGACACGTTTACGTTCATAGACATATAGACTAGCATTTCAGCCCGGCGTTGCCCTGGTGTTTGGAGGTGTATGTTGAGCCCAAAAAAAAAAAAACGGTCAGTTTTTTTTAAACTTTGACCCCTATTAAGATTCATGTCCAAGGACTCTATATCTAAAATTTCAAGTGTCAGAGGAGTTTGGTAGAATTCTTAAAGGTCAAATCGTTGAACTTTTACTCCTTCACAGCAAAATTTCTGGCTGAAAACCGATCACTAAGATTTCCCATATCTCAGTACCCTGTAAATCAAATTTCGAGTCTGTAGATTTTAAATCGACAGAGTTATTGCGTAGGGAAATGTACACACACACAGATACACAGACACACAGATACTCAGATACGTTCACTTATATATATATATATATATATATATATATATATATATATATATATATATATATATATAACGCTATATGTCTGTCTGTCTGTTTCCATATTTTAAAACTCAATGTCTACCGAAACTAAAAGCGCAAGGGGCCTCAAATGATTAGATTTCTTGTGAGCTGGTCTTTTATGGGTCTTTAACCAATTATAATGTTTTTCAAGGGTCCAATAATGGAGCGAAATTGAGAAAATCTTTATACATTTTGCACATTTATTTTAGTTTATATTTTATTTTTAATTTTTTATCAATTCATATGCATTTCATGTTTGTACAATGGTAACGTTACCAGCTTTGAATGGTACAGTTTTGCTTTCAGCTTCGATTCTTGCTGATGCCACCTCGATTACGTTTGTTTTTTTTAGAAATCGATGCTCTATAATAATATATACGAATTTTGAACACATTAAAATGTCATATTTAAGCATATTTTACGACTGAGTAAAGCCGAGCACCCCTTTGTTAATATATATATATATATATATATATATATATATATATATATATATATATATATAAAACTACTTCATTTACTCACATAAAATTAATATTCGAAAGTATAAATTTATGCCTAAACTTTAAGTATTTACTTCAAAAGTGCTCAATACGTAGATAGAGATAGTTAGTAAGTTATCAAATATATATGACGATTAAGCTACACTGAATATTCTGCGTTTCATCCACTCTAGGACTCTTCAGGCTTATGCGCATAAGCCTGAAGAGTCCAAGAGTGGATGAAACGCGGAATATTCAGTGTAGCTTAATCGCCATATATATTTTATAACTTACTATATATATATATATATATATATATATATATATATATATATATATATATATCTAGACAACTCGGCCATATAGACGTTGTATCAAAGTTTACAGTTACCCAAAGGTGCTGAGTTTAATCCTGAACTATATATGTATATATATAGTATGCTAGTATATATATAGTATCAAGTATATATATATATAAATATATATGCATAGTATATAGTATGTATATGTCTGTGTATGTTCATGTGTCTGTGTGTGTTGTTTAATCATTATTCCCTATTCAACGAAACACGTGTAATACGTAATATAAGATATCTGTATAAAAAAACAAATAAACTTTTAAGATGGTCAATGAAGTAATTGCATCTTCGTTTTTTGGAGTGATAACTGATGGTTAATTCTATACAATGGAATCAATGATCCACTTTTTGAATATGTGTATATATAGTTTATAAATAAATATTTGTATTTTCAGCTCTCACATTCGTAATCGAGAACTTCATTTGATTTCTTTTCGTCGTCCACTGACACGCTATAGATAGATAATGATATGTCTTTATAACTGTAGCTATCACAATATATATGAAATCTAATACAATTTAAAGCCAATTTATCCTAAAGCACAAAAAAGTGACCAAAGTACAATGGTTTTAAAGAATAGACAAATTGTAGAGGATGTAAGGGAGTTTGTATGCATGCTTATACATCTCTGTTTAAATACTTACGGCTAATTATTTGGAAATGTACATTTATGAACGAAATGTTATTTTGTTCGTGCATGCTGTGACTTTGCATTCGTATTCGGTTCCAAAAATTAATATCTTGTTTGTGTTTGTGTCATTTTCACCTGCACCGACATGACACAACACACGTGGCATGCACTGCAGTAAAAAAAAAAATACATAAATAAACAGGCAACAAGCGATAAGCTATAAATACCAAATGATGAGAGATTTCGGTTTACCATGATCCGGGCGAACACGCTGAAAATCGAGCTCAATTACTGAAGGAAAAACACGCCCAACAGGTGCATAATCATTCCGTGCAATGATGCGTGTAATGGTCAATCATCAATATAATAATAAAAAAGCAACCTAATTTGTATCGGTAACCGTGCGTGATGGGCGTGGTAGGAGGGTATAGCGAAATTGCTTCGGTAAATACTAAGAGACAATTTTCTAATTATATGCATTGGTGGATGTGTTTATAGTTTGCATTTTATGGATGTTACGCAATTTCATAATCCTCAAAAACAACAACTTATCCAAAATGTACAATGATTCAAGCAAAAAATAAGTAATTTATATATATATATATATATATATATATATATATATATATTAAATTACTAATTTCTGGCTGTTTTTAAAAATAATAAATAAATAAAATAAATAATACGTCCAAATATAAAATGTGCAACTTTCTAAGAAAATATCGGTTCATCAATGTGGAGACGTTAACTTTAATATCGTTTAAAAAATCAACAACAAAACCTATGTAAATAGATAAACAATAAAAACTAAGCAGTAAATTTTCTATGGCATCATAGCGTGGTGTATTAAGGCGCTGGACTGAAATACATAAAATCCGGGTTCGAGTCCTAACAACAGTCAAGCTACGCTGAAGAGGGGTAGGACTCCGAAACACGTGTACGTAGATTACTGTTTTTAAAAATAATAAATAAATGAAATAAAAATTCGTCCAAATAAAAAATGGCCGATTTTTTAAGACAAGGTACAGACGTTAACGTTAATATCGTTGAAAAAAATCAACAACAAAAACTATATATATATATATATATATATATATATATATAATTTTCTGTGTCTTCATAAGATGTTATAAGGAGATATAATGTACGATTCAATAAATATATAATACTAGCAGGATCCCTTAACCGGTGTTGCCCGGGGAAGCGTACCCCTTCATCGTATAAAAAAACTACGGTTGTTGTTGGTGGCCAATCTCCAACACCCTAATATTAAGAACGGGTTTCAGAATAGACACCCATAATCTCCCTATATTAAGAACGCCGTATAAAATAGACACTACCAATCTCGCCATGGTAAGAACGGATTTCAGAATAGACACCTCGTCTTATGAGGGAGAGGACTGTTCAAATATTTGTCCCAAGTTCAACCTTGATATATGTTGTCTGCGTACCCACCTGCAAAGAATATAAACAAATAAAAATTTCGGGTGGATGGCAGTGTCATACGGAGAGAAGTCCACATTCTTTATCGCGCGTGCATAGAGCAGTGGAGTTCAGTGCATAATGCATATCGTTATATCTCGAAAACTACTTGTCTCCGTCAAAGTTAAAATAGATTACCATTCAGCAGAGCCAAAACCTATAGAAGTGGTTAATTTTGAGGAAATGGTATTGTTGGTGGTAAGGTAAAAAAGTACATAAAACGTTAATGTCTGAGCTGTGTTTAAAAAGAGTTATGAAAAGAGAACTAAACAAAACAACTATAGTAAAAAGCCAATATATTTGAAATAAGTATATCCGTAGGCAATGTAATATAGAGGAAATTTATACTTAAATAACTTGGCAGGAAAGGAAGGAAAAAGTGCATAAATGTTGTCGAATACAAACTGAATGCAAGGTAGTGAAAATGATAATTTTTCTGGACGTAATTTAGGCTCAGAGTGTGAACATGTGCTTTATATAAAAAGAAATATTTTTATGATGTCGCAAGTCCAAAATAAGTTCTTTTTTCTTATTTTTTTCCTGATCACTCCAATCTAGGCTCGGCGTCACTTGATGTATGTAGGAGTCTAATACAAGTCTCTCTTGTTAAGAGATTGGGCGGGCATTTATTAACTTATTGCCCATGTAAATTCCAAAACATTTTTCGCGTTTATCTCATCGATAACAAGCTTAACTTTCAGATACGAAAAAATTAAAATTGTAAACAAACAAAAAAATATGACTTTCATCGTCGCGGATCAATTTTCGTTTATAACGTTCTACTGAATTGAACAACTACTTTGTGGCCATCACCGAGAAAAATATTACCGCAATAGTTTTCTCGGTGATGGTCACAAAGTACGTGTCTAATTTAGTAGAACGTTAATGTGTAAATAATGTTAAACCAAATAATGCGTCACGGCATTTGTAACTTTTAACTAAATGTTGCGGTTAATTTTTGTAAACATCAGTCTGTAAAATAAAGGAAAAGTTCCAATAGTAAATATAAATGATTTAAATGAGCGGTTCATGTTAGCATCGGTTAATTTAGGACGCCGAAACCGGATATAATATAAAGAACGTTGTGACGTATTTTTTTAATGTAACTACGTCTAAATAATGTTAATCAAAATAATGCTTAATGGCATGTGTAACTTGTCAGTAAATGTTATCGTTAATTCTTGTAAAAGATTTTTTGTTACAATCAATCTGTAAAATAAAGGTAAAGCGACGATAGTAAAGTATAAATGATTAAAAACGGCCATTTAAGAGATGAGCTGCTTATATTTTGTATGATTTTGTACAATCCGGAATAATAGAATTTCATGGTCGCAGCCAATGAGAGCAGGCAGAATGTTATTGGGGAGAAATCATTATTTTCGAATAATGCAGTGTAATGTTAGTTGTAGGTGTATTTGTGTTGAACCAAGTAAAAGGGGTGCCAGGTCAATATTGTTATAATGGTTATATATTTACCCGGCCATTATTGGGAGTATGAGAGGACTTTTCAGATAGAAGGGAAAATACGAACTACCTCGTCTATAGGTCTTGGCAATCATCATAATGCCGCTCGAAGGAAGTAAGATAGGATTTTGTTATAACGAATAAATGCGTCTGTAATGGCGTTCAAAAGTAACATAAAATGGCGAGTAAAAATTTAGACATAATAAATTCGTATGTGGCATTTGTAAACAAACCGCAATTTCATTCAGAGTGAAATTTCTGCAATCAAATTATATATATATATATATATATATATACATATATATATACATTATATATATATATATATATATATATTACTCACACAGACGCAGCTTGTATGACTACATATAACTTCTCTATATCTCATTCCCTATCACAGATGGTTACGTTTCCAACCCAGACCAGCAAGAACAACACGCATCACTTCTAGATCTGTTTCTGACCACAGTTCCCGATGACTGTGTAACTAATGCCCACAGCTCACTTGGGAACGCCGATCATGCAGTGGTAATAGTTGAAATACCCCTAAATTTTAGAGCCAAAACTGAAGAGCCAGTGCTCAAAACAACGAGATATTATAAAAAGGCTGACTGGGAAGCCATCGGGGATCTCATCAGGGACGCCCCGCGGCAAAATATCTTTTCACTTCCTGCTGAACAGAGCGCAAATGAGATCACTGAATGGTTCAAAGCAGTAATTGAAACATATGTTCCCACACGGAAATTCTATAGAAAACCCCACTCTCCCCAATGGTTTACTTCTACTTGTGCAGTCGCCATCGCGCAAAGGCAGAATGCGTACCGCATATTTAACCGACATGAGTCCAGTTCAAACAGGCAGAAGTATATAGAATCCAGAAGTAACTGTAAGAAAGAAATAGCGACAGCTAAAAGAGAATTTACTGAAACCACCAAAAAACGCATCGAAGGACAGAAATTAGGAACCCGCGACTTCTGGAAAATCTACAACAGTGTGGTAAATAATTAGCAATCAACAATCCCCCCCACTATCCAACCATCATGAGGTTGTTTACTCTGCAACTAAGAAGGCTAACATGCTTGCCAGTCGGTTTGCCTCCAACTCCACACTGGACCCTGCCCCCCTGACTTTCCTTTGCGGACAGACGCCACACTAGACGATCTGAAAATCACCCCCTCTCAGGTGCATGCCTTCATAAAAATCTTGACACTGCAAAAGCACGTGGCCCGATCTCATCCCAGCTGTGCTATTAAAAAAGTGCTCAGCCGAAGTAGCTCCAGTTCTCTCCAAACTTTACAACAAATGCCTTAATGAGTCGTGATTTCCTGCCTGCTGGAAAACTGCTTCTGTAGTACCAGTTTTTAAGAATTCTGGCGAAAGAACTAACCCAGTAAATTATCGCCCCATTAGGCTCCTCCCACTTTTCGCCAAAATATTTGACACAATAATTAACCAAGCTCTAGTCCATCACCTTACAGATGCTAAACTTTTGACTGACCAACAATATGGATTTAGACAAGCCCGTTCAACAGCAGACATCCTAATTGTAATCTCAGAACGTATATACCAGTCACTTGACAAAACGGGGGAGGGTAGAGCGGTAGCTCTAGATATATCTAAGGCTTTTGACAGGGTATGGCATGACAGTCTTCTCAGGAAAATCAGATCATATGGTATCACTGGAAGAATACATGACATAATTAAATCCTTCTTCGATAAGAGAAAATTCCAGATTGTCCTCGACGGTCGTACATCTAAACAATACGATATAAATGCGGGAGTGCCTAAGGGGTCTATCCTGAGACCTCTGTCATTACTAATATTCATAAATGACCTCCCCGACAAAATTGCCTGTGAGATGGGTATATATGCTGACGCCACCACACACTATAACAGACACGGCAGGAAAACAAATGAACACATATCTAAAGAAATGGTAGAAGCACTAGAGGATGACCTCCAATCTGTAGTGGAATGGGGACATAAATGGATCGTCACATTCAATGCTGCCAAGACTAAACTCGTTTCCTTCAATAATTAGAAGAAACCTTCTCTACCACCAATAGCAATGGCCAGTGGCACTTTATTTGAAAGTACATCTTTTAAACTCCTCGGCCTAACGCTCTCAGGAAACATGAGTTGGAACAATTACATCGAGAGTATCGCCAGGACCGCTGCAAAGAAGGTAGGTTCTCTCTACCGGGCTAGACAGATACTAACACTCGAAAGTATCCTATACCTCTATAAGGCCACCATTCCCGCATGTATGGAGTATTGTTGTAATATTTGGGCTGGTGCATCTACCACTAGTCTCTCGCTCCTAGACAAGGTTCAAAAGAGAGTCGCCAATCTGATAGGTCCTGAACTGTCATCTAAACTTCAGCCCCTGTCCCATCGACGAAATGTAGCATCCCTCTGCCTTTTCTTCAAGTACGTTAACGGTGAATGCTCTAACGAACTGCAGACACTTGTGCCCCCTCGTCGTAAATACCCCCGACAAACCCGACAAGCAGCTAAATCCCACCCCTTCACGGTAGAGATCCCTAGATGTAAATATTTTTTCTTACCCCCCCCTGCTATAAAAGAAGAAAGACTATTTTTAAGATTATCAGGCTCAATTATCAGCTGATTTGATATTTTATCAATCTTGGTTACTGATCTGAACTACGACGCCATCTTTGTTCAACACAATGTCTCAAAACTTAACAATATGTAATCAGTTTTTAAAAATAGTCAACCATATACGAGCCTATTCGTGACCAGACACACACACAGACATTCAACTTTATATATATATATATATATATATACATATATATATATATTGAACTCACTAATATGTACAATAATAATAACTTAGTGCGACCAGCTACAACAGAAACCAAAACATCCAGTGCTCCAGCCCCGTGCCTACAGTTTAAGCTACCCTTCTGATGGAAAAGAAAGATTTAAAATTAAAACACTTTTAGCTGTGACTGAATTTGCGCATGCCTAAAGAAATAGAATCACGAAGAGCGGGCAATAAGTAATACCTCTGACCCACTTACCGTTGTCTGATCTAGCTGAAATTTTGCATGTGCAATGATTTATATCTCTATAGAGTATGTGGCAAATTACAGCTCTGAACGAATTGTGGTTTCTGTTTAACAGGTGTTTGAACTGAGCCAGGTGTGAAATGCAGCCGGTTGAATGTCGAGCAGTGATCCAGTTTTTGCATTTGAAAGGCCACACACCACAGGAGACTTTTGATGAAATGAAAGAACCTTATGGTGATAATGCCCCATTATATGAGCTTGTATAACGCTGGCATCCTGAATTCAAACATGGCCGGAAGTCTGTGGAAACAGCTCCCAGACCTGGTCGCCCCCCCCTTCTGCCATTGATGAGGCCTCTGTCCGTCAAGTTGAGGCTGCCATTTTGGAAGATCGGCGCATTACTATTCGCCAAATAGCCCAAGATGTCAAGATTAGTACAGGATCTGTGGAAATTATCATTCATGACCATTTGCATACGCATAAGGTGTCTTCCAGATGGATTCTCAGGTCGCTCACACCTTTCCGGAAGCGAGAACTCGTCGAGTGCTCGAGGATGAATTTGAAGATGTGCCAAAAAGATCAGTCAAAGTTTTTCAAAAGACTGATTACACAGGATAGAAAGCTGGGTCCATCACTATGATCCAGAGACCAAAGTCCAGTCAATGCAGTAGAAGCATTTGGACTCACCACCTCCAAAGAAGGCAAGGGTGCAGCCCTCCACTGGCAGGTTATGTTCACAGTCGTCTGGGACCAGAACGGAGTAGTGATGACAGATTTTCTGGCAAAGGGTACCACAATTACAAGAGTCTATTATGCTTTACTTTTGATGAAATTAAGGGAAGCTGTCAAAATCAAGAGGCGGGGAAAGATCAGCCAAGGTACCCTCCTCTTGCAGGACTACGCTCCGGTCCACAACTCACATGTCGCCAGATCAGAAGCCCGCGCGTGTGGTTATGAATTCCTACCCAATCATCCCTACTCTTCTAACCTTGCATCCTCTGACTTTCACCTATTCCCAACCATGAAGTTGTTTTTGAAAGGAAAGCGTTTCCCAGATGATGTAGCTTGATTTCTGAAGTCACGTCGTGGTTGGAGGACCAACCTGGAATGTTCTACAAAAACGGTCTCCAGAGCTGCATCAAACGATGGGAGAAATACATAACTCTGGGTGGTTCCTATGTAGAGAAAGACTAATAACTGTGCCAAGTTTTATTGCTCTGTTTCTATGGGAAGCGAGCCAGGGGCATTACTTATTGCACGCCCCTCGTATGTCGACATATTAAAATGAACATTATTCATTTTAACTTGCCCACATGTATCCATACGGGTTATTGATCCATCCAAAAAATTTAATCGGTTAACAACTATTATCCTGTTAACTTAAGTGTTATGGGACCAGCAGTTTCAAAGTTCATCAGTTAAATATTTACACATATATAAAGGCATTTACTGTTTTATTAATTTAAACAAACGTTGTTGCAAAAGACAACGGAGATCTTCCGTTTAATTAGACTTTTTTTATTTTTTCAATTTGTAGATCGAAAGGTTTAATATAAGTTCTATATGTAGTTCGAAGTTGGCGGCGGTGGCGCCTTTTGTCTTGCCAAGAAGACATCGTAAGGAAGTATGTGTAAATATTATTTGCGGGGAGTACTAGTAAGTTTTTTTTTTGTTTCATATATATAGACATATGTACATATATGTGTGATATAATGTCTTCTCATGAAATGGTATAAAGACGCATAATGTATTATCTATCGATTTTCAGTGTTTTCAGTGTTTATTGCGACAGTGTTGAATACGTAAAATTATAAATATACATATGTAAATTAAGTCAGAAGATTCCACGCTTATACTTCATAGCAAATCGTTAAGCTAAAAATATAGCCTGACGATTCCAACGGGATTTAAATGCAGAAGTGTCTTTGTAGCTTTATTACCACACACACACACACACACACACACACACACACACACACACACACACACACACACATGTATATATATTCGCGCCTAACTGTTGAAATCAGTATTATATATATACACTAGCATTTCAGCCCGCCGTTGCCCGGGTGTTTGGAGGTGTATGTTGAGCAACAAAAAAAAAAAGCGGTCAATTTTTTTTAAATTTGACCCCTATTATGACCCCTTAACATTTATTGTTTTGGGCTGAAATCAAGTTGATTACGTTAGATCCATGTCCAAGTCAAGTTATTACCTTAGATCCATGTCCATGTCTAGAATTTCAAGTCTCTAGACCCAAACTTGGCGGAAGAGTTAAGTAGAGTTCTCAAAGGACAAATCGTTTAACTTTGATCCCTTAACAGCCAAATTTCTGGCCGAAAATAGATGAGAAAGATTTTCCCAAATCTCAGTACCCTGTATTTCAAATCTTTAGTCTGTAGACTGGAAATTGACAGAAAATGTACACACACACACACACACAGACACGTTCAATTTTATATCTATCTATACTCTTATTAATTCGTTTTTCTTTTGTGTGTATTGATATTCATATTAAAAACCCTTTTTTCTATTAGTATTTATTTGCTTTCCCACCAAAGCAAACTGTGACACGAGGTCGTTTTTAATGTTGGGTTAAACCAGCTCCCCGAAAAAAGGCAAAACGGCCACTCTGGTTTCGACCAAAAATAATAATTGTCCCAGTATAGAGGGGTTCCCCTCCATTGACTAGAACAAATTACCTTAAACGCAGCATGTGCAGAACAGATACTGCACTTTGATCCCGGCCCGAAGGCGAAGAACAACAGGTTATTTAGTATTTGGTCCCGGCCCTGGCATTATCTACTCCTAGAGCCTCATTTGGGGTCAAAAGCACTAAGGCATGGAACCGGTAGGGGGAAGTAGGGGTTGAGGGTCATTCTAACTGAGAGCTAGGTCTTTGAAAATACTTTATTGAGTTCCCTAAACTAAGAACCTATCACTATAATACATCATTCTTACCATAGAGTTTATCTACTTAAAATTGTCCCAGCGTATGTGACGGCTTTATTTACAGGATCTGAAAAAAAATTATCTACACAAAAAAACAAAAACAAAAACAAATATATACAAACAGAAAGATTTTTTTTTTTTTAATAAATGAGGGATGAGATGATGGGGAGGGGAGCAAGCTAAGTAAAAGAAAACAACTAAACAAAATACCTATGGGGGCGAGTTAGTAAGGGATCCTCCCAACCTACTTCTAAATATAGAGCGCCCACTGTCTTTCGGTCCCGAAGTTTGAAAGCAAGCGGGTCGTTCCCTAGTGGGGAGTGGGGGACCTACGGACGATATTTCGAAAACAAATTAGATAGGGATGGGCAACATAGAGAAGGACGGCGTCTTCCAAGATAAATATACGCATAGGGGCAACAGACCGAGGAAAAACAAAGGGTGGACTGGGCATCTTTTGAAGCTCCCCTAGTGCCGATGAAAAATAAAATCGAAAACAGGATCAACTATCATACTTGCCCTAGTCTAGTTCCTAATAAAGTATTTTCCACTCGAAGTGGTTAAGACCTAATTAACCCTACTCTATAAAAAACTTTTCTTGGGGCTGGGTTTCGAAGAACCTTAGCACCGACAGACCAATACTACGAGGGTGGGAAAACAAACTCAAACCTAGCGCCTAGTCGGATGCACAAGCTAGTGTTATGCACCCATCTCCTATCAAAGTCTATGCGATGTAATCTTTTCGAATCGCATCTGATCTTTACTTTAAGCTGATGCTTAAAGTAAGCGACCAGATCCCGATTCGAAAGAGATTTAACCCCATAGACAATGTTAAGACGTGTAACCCACGTCACTAACCTAGCTACAGCTATGATCGCGAGAAACAGCAACCGTTTCTCCCCAGTAAACGGCGGATCCATGTTGTCGACGACGTACGCCAAATCAAGTGGCACCAATCGCTTGGGGTCGATGCGAGCCGTTACCTCTCCGACGTACTACCTGAGCCTCCGAATTCCGCTACAAAGAAAAAAGATGTGATCCCTTGTTTCATCATCATCATCCTCATAGCGGGGGCGAAAGTTATCGTATTCATCCCTCCTGGAGTCCCTGGCAAGCTCGCCAAAAGTGGCAGCGCATTCCGGACAAGCCTCCATATCAAAGAAAATTCAGAATTATTTATGTAGCTTCTGGCTGGCGCCCAATTCCACTGAGAGAGGTCCGCAGTAACAAATTCGCTTAAAACCAGCTTAAATTATCGTCCCTAAATCAGTTTAAAATATCCACTAACAGGCAACAAGGCATCTCTAATCGTAATTATTGTTCCAGGTTATACAACGCAAAATTTAGTCCATATGCCACGACTTTCCCTTAGTGATCGTCAGGAGCTCATTGATCTCAACCTTTCTGGTTTATCCAATCGGGAAATCAGCCGCCGATTGAAATGTGATGAGAAAACAGTGCGAAAGACTGTGCAAAAGCACCAAAACACCGGCAGTGTTCGTGATGCTCCTAAATCTGGTCGCACAAGTATTACTTCTTACAGGGAAGACAATGCTATCAAGATACGAAGCCTCAGGAACAGATTTGAAACGGCTCCTCAAATCCAACAACAGTGCAATGTTGTTAAAAGTGCTCTTTTTCTACCGTCAAGAGCAAATTAAAGGAATTTAATTTGCGAGGATATGTTGCAAGACGCAAGCCAATGATTTCTTTAAAGAACAGAAAGCGCTGTCTGGACCTCGTCAGATGCAATAAAGATAATGACTATTAATATTGGTAAAAAGTGCGACGAGAGCAAGCTCAATAGGAAAGGCAGTGATGGTAAGCAGCACGTCCGTCGGACGAAAGACGAAAAATTGCATCCTAGGTGCTCAGAGTCAACGCTGCAAGATAGTTGAGGTTCAGTTTGGGTGTGGGGCATTATTAGTACCAATGCCTATATTTCGCTTGCAAGGTCAAATTAATTCGACCAAATACATTAATATGTTGACTGAACATTTTATACCCTACTTTGGTCGGAATTTAGATGATAATTCCATATTCATGCAGAATAATGCTCCCATTCACACAGCTGGCAATGTCAAGAGATACCTGGAAGAGCACGATATTCCGTATTGGGATTGGTCTGCACAATCTCCAGACCTCAATCCTATCGAAAACGCATGGAATTACATCAAGTAAAAGCTACGCAATGATATAATTTCAAATTTGGAAGAACTTTGGACAAAAACTTTTTAAAAAGTGGGATGCCCTTTCCCCGGAGTATTGCTGCAGTCTAATTCAAGGAATTCCCAAAAGATTGCAGGCTGTCAAATTGCGGAAGGGCTATGCTACTAAATATTAACTAGTTCATTGTGTTCCTGTTGTATTTGTGTTGCATTAATGTCCTAAAGTTACATTTAAATAACAATTATCCATTGCGCGGACTTTCTTTTTTCCTCCTGAATTTGAAGTTATTTTTTTAAATTGACGTGAACACAAGAATATTTCAATTAACAGTTAAATATGACCAGGTGAAATTATAGAAGAATAAAAGGCCAATCAAAGGAGGTATAGTGTGTTTAAACAGTTACATTAAATTTAGGTTAAATTTGCAGTTTTAGAAAAAATTACAAGTGCGGACTTTCTTTTTCCGCCTATGTATATTAGTGATCTAGCAAAGGTACAGGAGAGAAACCAAGCAAAAAAATAAAATAAATTAAATAAAAAGGTAGGTTCTCTCTACCGTGCTAGAAAGCTACTAACGCCCCAAAGTATCATGTACCTCTATAAGGCCACCATTCGCCCATGAATGGAGTATTGTTGTCATATTTGGGCTGGTGCATCTGCTACTAGTCTCTCACTCCTAGACAAGGTTCAAAAGAGAGTCGCCAACCTGATAGATCCTGAACTGTCATCTAAGCTTCAGCCTCTACCCCATCGACGAAATGTAGCATCCCTCTGCCTGTTCTACAAGTATTTAAACGGTGAATGCTCCGACGAACTGCAAGCACTTGTACCCCTCGACGTAAATACCCCCGACAAACCCGACAAGCAGCAAAATCCCACCCCTTCACAGTTGAGATCCCTAGATGTAAGAGAGCCTTCTACTCCAGTAGTTTCTTCCCCACAACCGCTAGACTTTGGAATTCCCTTCCGAGTTCCTGCTTCCCCAACTGTACTGACATGCAGAAGTTCAAGTGTAACGTGAACCGACATCTTTCCGCCCAACTCCCCAGATAGTACCCCTGTAGCTTATGCCCCTGATAGTAGCTCCCTACATCAAAGTGGTAATGTGCGTTTTTGGGGAAAATGTAATAAAACAAAAAATAAATAAAATAAAATAACCTAAGCAAAATTCATTCCAAGCAGCAAAACTAAAACGTGTTTTACAAATATACAAATCAATTCAATTTTGGGCATATTTTATTGGTTTGAAAATAATAATCTTTTTTTTAAAAATCATCATAAAATTTTAACCATAGAACAGTGTTATAATCTTGAAAAAACCTGCAAATATCACGCAGTTTTGTCTCATAAAACCAAAGATATGAACATTTCAATATTCAATTTGGCTACGAGTATACATGTTTCCATATGTATGTAAATACATATACATAGATATACCACCCTTTTGTTTAGCAATTTCATAAGTGCATAATCTCAGCGACTATTGATCTAAATTTAACAAATGAAGGCTCGTTGGAAATGTAAATTGTGTTATACTCCTATAATTGTTTTCTGTGTTGACATTCATATTAAAAACCTTTTTTCTATTTATTTAAAAAGAAAATACAACTTTATTATATATGGGTCGTTGAATTGCATTTATCTGCAAAATAGCAAGCTAATTTGCATATTTATTAAAACATCAATTTTAACCACTTCTCTAATTACTTCTTTTTTGGTTTTCTCATGGGATGATTATCTTTAGTTGTAATTATATCCATGCAGATATTCTATATGCTATATACTTGCGTAATTTTTGCGTAAAAAGATTGTAGTAAACGCAAACTTCTTTCTATATATATTTATGTATGCGTATATATATTTGTTTAAATAATTTTGCCTATCAAACTCCTCCGTCAGGATATTGTTTACAGACATCATAACTTAATATATAGGGTATTTGAAACCATGCGAATTTTTATATTTGGGATTTAGCCAGGGAAAATCGGTGCAAAAATGTAAAAATTAAAAAAGAAAAAAATGGAATTTGCTAAGCGAAGGTCGAACGATGACATTAGGAATATGTATGCGTGACGTAAAAGATATTCGTTCATCTTTTAATTTTTAGGCTTGCAGCAAACATGTCTTCATAGTTAAGACATTAACGTCGCAAAGGAAAAAGTAAATCGTAAGCTAAATGTTTTGGTTTCGATTCTCGGTGGTGTCACACGAGTAATATTTTTAAAACTTTATAATCGCTAATATATATTAGATCCAATATAATCTATAATATAAATCTCACATGTCTGGTTCAATGTATGTATGTATGTATGTATGTATGTATGTATGTATGTATGTATGTCAGATCATGTCATATGCTACTGGTACCATGTAACCCAGTACTACCCGCCTCATGGTCGGGTCACCGGCGACTAAACTGGTTCCCCCACCAGACTTGATTGGTGAGGAGGGTGGCTAGTCTCCCTGAAGGATTAAAAACAAGACCTTCCAAAGGGCGAATGAAGTCTTTTTCTGGGTCAACGGCCAACTAGCACAGTGTATATTTTGTGTGTGTGTGTGTGTGTGTGTGTGTATGTGTATTGGGGTGGAGAGGGCTCCCGTAAGCCGTGGTGAAGGCAACCTTTCTAGGAGACGCAAATCTCTGATTTAAAAAACAAAGCGGGAGACCAGTACCCGCATTAAGCTGGTCTGCAGTTTAATTTGTTGCTGGCTATCTTGCTCTTGCTTGTTGCTGGATCTCAACATTTTGAAGCGAGAGAGAGACTTAGCTGTCGTACAAAGCTAAGACTCTGTAACATCATCTTTGTATAGATACTCCCTCAGGCATTTGGGCTCATGGATTTTAAATGTTTGAGGGAGTGGCACTCGTCTGACAAGACGTTGCAATCATCATGTATGTATGTATGTCTTAAACTTTCGACAGAGGTAACGGATTCTCAGGAAATCGGTATCGTTTTGAAACTCTAGCCTTTGGACGACAAATATTGAGAAATTAGCTAAAAACATTAATTTTTTCACCCTTAATTTGGGCACTTTTCTACAGGGAGGTGGGGCGGTTTTTTCGTCGTTATTTTCGAAGCCTAAATGTAAACATTCGTCAGTTCGGCTTGGCGATGCGCGCAACAGCAAATATGTCACTTTTTTCACGTTCTTTATCTCCTTCCCGTCTGCCTGCCTACTACCACTTTTTTTTTTTGCTCAACACACATATCCAAACACCCGGGCAACACTGGGCACCCAGACTAGTATAATAATAAATACAAAATTTGCATTAATCAAAATATCATATCTAAACGTATTTTACAACCAGGCAATATCGGGCGGTCTGCTACGCATTGTTATTGAAACTGTTTACCTGATTGTTCGCCGTGTATTATTACTTGTTACATTCATTTGTTTTTCAATATATTTGATATTTTTCGTGATCCAGATTATCGATTTTTTTTGCAAAATCAATATATATTGTATCAATAAAACCTTTTTTTTTTATCAAGGTCATTTATAATTTCTCTGTGGAATGAAAGCAAGTGTATTAATGTCGAATGTCTATGATTCAACATTAGACTGGCCTGTTTGGCATAACGTAGAGAGTATTCACTTATATGCTTGGAGACCAGTGTTCAATATCTTAGTCGATTTGTACAAAATACTTTTAAAAAGTGATACTTGATGCCTGGTAGATTCTCAGTAGAATAACAACAAAGGCTGAATAAAATGCTGACATAAACATTCTGAAATATAAAGTGAAAACCAATGGTATATAAATTAATCCTGGAATAGGAGGGCACCTCCGTCTAATAGCTGATTAAAAAGGAGCCTTCTGTTCGTCTTTTACTATGGTCAATCACATTATTGTTTACTTATATTCTGATATAAAATGAAGTGTTTTATCAGAGTGATAGAGAGAAACAGAAAGCTTGTTTTTTCTCTTCGAATCATGTCACGATTTGATTGAGATTGTCGGACTGACTTCCTCATCTTGGTTGTTATTGTCACAACGTTTCGGCCGTTTTGCCCTCTGGCCTTCGTCAGGTTTTTTGTATCGAACTGGAGAACCGTTTGTTAGGAGTCTCGAATCCAACACTTTATTATTATTACGGGGGTACCGTGTTCGGACTCCAGCTAGGCTTTGAGACATAGTTGCTGATTCTCTGTTTTGAATGTTACTTTTTCACTGCCTTCGTTCAGGATTAAACTCAACACCTTTGGGTAACTGTAAACTTTGATATAACGTCTAGGACCACTCGGCCATATGTCACGCCGAAACGTTGTGACAATAACAACCAAGATCAGGAAGTCAGTCCGACAATCTCAATCAATGAAAACACCTCATCTCAAAAATACAGACAATTACCAATGTCGCGATTTGTTTTTGCTTTTCGTTATTTGTCAAGACATCATCAGGAGAATGTGTAAGATTTGGTTGTGCTGGCAGGAGTGTGGTGATTAGTAGTAGTTGAGACGCTTATTGCGATCGAAGCCATTTGTGCTCAGTAGGGAGGTAGGGGGTGTCCGGTTTTTACGTGAGTAGGTAGGGGGTGTCCAGTTTTTACGTGAGGGGGTGGGGTGTGTCCAGTTTTTACGTGAGGAGCTAGGGTGTCTCCAGTTTTTACGTGAGGAGGTAGAGTGTGTCCAGTCTTTACATGAGGAGGAAGGCGGTGTCCTGTTTTTACGTGAGGAGGTAGGGGGTGTCCAGTTTTTACGTGAGGAGGTAGGGGGTGTCCGGTTTTTACGTGAGGAGATAGGCGGTGTCTGGTTTTTACGTGAGGAGGTAGGTGGTGTCCAGGTTTTTCGTGAGGAGGTAGGGGTGTCTAGTTTTTACGTGAGCAGATAGGGTGTGTCCGGTTTTACGTGAGGAGGTAGGCGGTGTCCAGTTTTTACGTGAGGAGGTAGGGGTGTCCGGTTTTTACGTGAGGAGGTAGGGTGTGTCCGGTTTTTACGTGAGGAGGTAGGGGTGTCCAGTTCTTACGTGAGGAGGTAGGGTGTGTCTAGTTTTTACGTGAGGAGGTAGGGTGTGTCCGGTTTTACGTATGGAGGTAGTGGGTGTCCGGTTTTTACGTGAGGATCAGAAAAAGGGAGTTACGATATTATTGACTGTGATGAATTTGTTTATTTGTGTCTTTAATATGTTCGTAAGGATGTTATTCAGTTTATTTTACATTTGAGCGCTTGTCAAGGATGGTTTGCAGCTTTTCGTAGTAGTCAGGTTTGTTAAGTACGACAGATATGTTTGTATTATCGGCTTTTTTACCGTGATAATAGGGTAGTAGCGGAGAACATAAGCGGCTTTGTTTTAAGTTGAGGGCTAGATTGACTTTGCCTATTTTGTTGTTGTCAAGTTGTCTTTGTTTTATTATTCCTTAAACAAAAATATTACCACTCGAACTAAAACAAATATCAAGCAAGTCCTCGTCAATAACGGATTTCAAAACTGCATTGTCGAATCAATGCTCCGGAACTTAAAAAAAAACACTGCCACAAATAGTAATCCCCATCAGCATCAAAATCCCAATACAATTAACGTTTTTTTTTACTGCAACCAGGTGCCACCAATATTTACATTGGAATCAAAGGCCATAAAAATATCATTCATAGACACGTTTCCCCACTGATGACAATAACCTTAGACTTATTATATATTAAAAAAAAATCCAAACCCAAAATCTAGTTGTCAAAAACCAATGCCTCCCATATCTTCAAACCACTAGAACACTCCAACGTCATCTATAAGTTAAAATGCCTACTGGGAGGGTGTAACTCCTATTACAACAAAAGATAAGTAATTCCGTTGATTACGTCGACTACCCAACGACCACGCTATCCCGTCGCCTTATCATGAATAATGTAGAATCTAGTGCTATATAACAAGATTTACAGAAAAAACCGAACTCCCACCCTCCCGTCCGAAGTTAGAGAAAGTTTAGTTAGCAGCACAAAAATAATACACCAGGAAACCAGCATTAAACAAATTTAATTTTGGAAGCAGTATACATAAGAACTCAGAAACCTGTCCGAAATATGCTTACATACCAATCTAGCCCCAAAATATTAAAATGCCTAGCGTAACTCCCCTCCTCTTTCTGAATCTACGCTCACCTCAAAACCGGATCCTCCTTACCGCCCCAGTGGGCACAAACAGGTTCGATCGTATTAACCGTTCCAACTAATACAAACCACTATTCGCCCGTCAGCACCACCAAATCTTACACCTTCTCCTGAGGATGTCTTAGCAAATGACGAAAAGCAAAAAAAAAAAAAAAAAAAAATCGCGATATATTTCGATGTCTTGACAAATGACGACCCCACCCACAAAAAAAGAAAGAAAAAAATTGCGACATACTTGAGAGATAAAAATCTAATTTAATAATACTTTTGATTGATACAAAAAAAAACATCATCAGAAAACAGAAATTATATAAAATAGTCATAACTAAACAAAACTCTCTGTTGTCTTGAGCAATGTTCGTTTAAATGACAAATGCTGCCTATGTATATATATATATATATATATATATATATATATATATATATATATATGCGTGTGTGTGTGTGTGTGTGTTGTGTGTGCGTATACATTTGATAATGATGTTGGTTGTGTAAAATTATTGGAATATGTTTGTGTGCTACTAGCGTTCTAATCATCTTCAAGCGACGAAACAATTGAATAAAAACGCTTTAAAAAGATAATTTCATAACAGCACTTAAATAGCTAATTTTATTTATTTGATTAGTAGATTAAATGTGTGGCAAATCGTAAATAACATAAAAGTGAGTTCATATTAGTCAGTGAGGTGTTGAGAATACGTCAATTTTTATAATAAAAAAACAAGAATAATCTATGTCCTATATTTGTCCCGAACGTTTTTGATTCGTAATCGAATAATCAGCAAATGTCCAAAAAAGCAAATAACCAAAAAAGCACATTAGAAAATTAGAGAATTTAAAAAGATAGTCGAGAATCGGACAACTGAGGTCAGGAGACAAAAGGACGTTATCACACTGTTCCAGGAAAGGCGTTATGAATTTAGATTTAGAGGCGCTAGAATTAGTCCACAAATGCATTACGTAAACATTAAAAATATTATTGTTTTATACGTAATTTGATTAATAGAAGTTTGTTCTGCTTTAATCTAAAGTTTACTTGTTTCCAGATCAATTATTTTGGCGTTATTCACTAAAATATGTTTTAAATCAGAGAGGAGAGTTCTGCTGTGTAATGAAAGCTGGCTACACCATTAAATGAAGACTCACGTGCCGAGTTAGCATTTTTTTTTTACCATTTAAGGTGTGACGTCCAGGAATAGAATGCATATATTGTGTTAAAGATCAGATAAAAAAGAGAAGCAAAGTAAAACGAAGAAAAATATGTGTGGCAATTTGGGATGCTAGACTCTTCCTCTTAATCCCTCGAGAGCGAACCGGCGATCCGACCGGCCTGTGTCTGGTGATATATATTGAGAGACATCTATGTCTTGTGTTATACCCAACTGTGTGCATTTTAGTGTATTGAGAGTCGGTTGTATCTAGTGTCGTGTATTGAGAGCTGGCCAACGCGGCGGTCAGTTAGAGAGAACAGCAATGTTATATTTGTAGATGTTATTAAATTGAACTCAAGCTTATATGATGCATTGTGAGCCAGCAAGATAAGGTAGTGCTTGTAAAGTCAATGAATTTTTTTGTTTTATTATTTAAACCTGTTACAATATTACATAAGCATCATAGATTTTCGCAGACTAAATAAAAATATACATTTGAAATGCTAAAATTAATAAAAAAAATATTGCCCAACAATAAATAAATAAATAAATAAATAAATGAATAAATAAAAATATTATAAAATAAACTAAATCGAATTATTGAAAATTTAACGAAATCTAATAATGCGATTTCAATAATAAACCGTTCGAATTTTTGCTTCGACTTATATAATTACATTTTGTGTTGCAATCTAAAATGCATTACAGATATAAAAGCTACCGTACGTACGCTCATACCGACATATACGCGCATGCACACACACACGCACACACACACACACACAAATGGTATGATTCATGTGTTTATTCACTGATAATCACGTAGAATGTTTATTCTTTGATGTGAATGAATTCACCCCAGGAAAGATCAATCAATCTTTTCTACTAACTTCGATTCTTTTGCTTTCTACAAAATAAATCTTTTTTTTTTTCTTTTTAAGTTTAAGTTGAATAAACAAATCAAAACAAGGAAATTATACCGAATTATTTTTTTAATTAGAGCTTATAAATCCCCGGGAATATATTTAAATAGTGCAGATATAAAGAATCTCAACGAGTAACATTCATAATTGTGGTATACTGGTCCATATAACGGGTATATATTCGTCTTTCGGTGATGTATTTAAACCAATACAGCTTATATAGATTCTATATCCGTGTGCGTGTACATGTGGCACTATGAAGTAGCTCCGTTTTGGGACAGCTGAGGGGGATTTTACATTAATAACCTGTGAGCAAATAGTTTTTTTTTACTTTTAGGACGCGCTCAAGTGTCATGCAGGTGCTGTGTGATTTTAAAATGTCAGCCTATATCAACCAGGTTTGATTGGCAGCTGTTATGAAACTTGGTTGTGACCCTAAATTCCGAAAGGTCAAACCTATAATAACTCTTCAGCAAAGCCTAAAAAACTAAACAATGTTTAAGCGTTATGTATATATATCCCTCTCTCTCTCTCTCTCTCTTTCTCTCTGTCTGTCTTTCACTGGATTTCTCTCTTTTTCAGTGAAGAAAAAGAGGTGAATTGAATTATTAGTCCTCGCGCGAAAGAGTAGGACACAACATTTTTTAAATAATAATAATAATAATATTAGAATAACAATAACAAAGACTTTCGCTGGCGAGGACTACTATTGAGCGTAACCAGTTATACAGTCCTTTTGAAATTTTCATCTCTATTTTTCTCGTTATATGAATATTTTTAATGAAACCTATATGAAATATGTTCATTATTAAATTGTAAAGATTTTCTCATCTTAAAGAAGTTTAAAAAATTTAATCTAAAAAAGTTTTTGTTAAAAAATCCAGATTTTCTCATTATTCAGGCATGTATGACAAAGAGGGTGTTGCAAAAAAGAGTTGTGGCGTGAGGATAAATACAAACTCAAACAGAGAGAATATTCAAACCTGTAATAATACAAAGAGGAGGTTGCAAAAATGGGATGTGGTTTGAGGAGAAATACAAACTGAAATAGAGAGTAGGAGAGTTTTTATAAATACATGCAAAACCACATTCACTTTTTTAATCCAAGTTAATAAATTAAATAAAATATAATCTTAAAAAGATACGATACAAGTTAGAAAAACATTTCATCCAAACCATGAAAATTGTTAAACAAAATGTTTTTTCTATAGGTTTTAAGCATAAAGGTACAAGATTCAATTAGGAATTTATTTATCTTCAAAGTGCACTTTTATACATTTTACAAAGTAAGGTATAAAAAATTAATACCTTACTTTGTAAAATTTATAAAAGTGCACTTTGAAGATTAATAAATTTCAAATTGAGTCTTGTACTTTTATGTTTAAAGCCTATAGTAAAATCATTTTGTTTAACAATTTTCATGCCTTGGATGAAATGTTGTTCTAACTTGTAATTCTATTTTTTTAAACACTTCAAGCTGACACTCCAAACGCCACAGAAATATAAATGTTTTGTGCGAACGCCATTAGTAGCACGCGTCAGATTTAAACAGATCTTAACTAAATATGCTTCTCTAGTGTTCAATAAAATAATTATATTTTTTTTTATCAAAAATGCCTTTGTTCGATGTTTTGTATAAGCGTTAAATTGCAATAACAAAGATGCGGCCCCCATTATTTACGCCCAATGATGGAAACGCTGCTTGTAAGGACGCAAAAGAGACTCAGACCAAACCCATGCCAGTCAGTTATAGCCGATGCCATATCAACAAGTTGATGTTGCTATCGTCCATGTGCCTATCAATTGATTGTGTATAACACCCAGAAATTGCAGTGCCAGGATAGAACAGCAGGTTCAATAAACGTCCTCACGACAAACCAAGTAATTATTTCCGGCAAACGATCGTGTGATATATATATATATATATATATATATATATATATATATATATATATATATATGTGTGTGTGTGTGTGTGTGTGTGTGTGTGTATAATATAAAGCTGGATGTCTGTGCGTGTGCGTGTGTGTCTGGTCACGAATAGGCTCCTATATGGTTTACTATTTTAAAAAACTGATTATTACATATAATGATAGAAGATGTACCGAGACACAGGAATGAGTATGTTTGATCATGCAGAACGGTGGTTCATTAAAATTGTGGGGTCTGCGTTCGCGCCTGGTCAACGAAGTATGGAAATAAAAAATTTTAAAATTAAAAAAATAAACGTTTACAAGAGTTTTTGATATAGATGTACATAAGAATGCTTTGATAAGTATGTTTTAACTTAAATAGGGGTGGTATAATAAAAGTGTGAGGTCTGCGTTCCCGCCTGGCCTCCATAGAATTGAAATAGGCACACATTTTAATAAAGACTTTTCATATCTATCTCCGTAAGTATACTCTGATAATTATGTTTCAGTTTGAGAAAATATGGTATAATAAAATTATGGGGTGTTCGTTCGCGCCTGACCTCCATAGAATGGAAACATGTCACAAAGTTTAACAAGGTTTTTAATATAGATCCACCGAGTATTGTGATAAGTGTTTCAGTGTGAACAGGAATGGTATAATAAATTATGGGGTTTATCTATTTAATGTTTACTTCCATCATATTTTGCTTTGGTTTTGATACCCCCGAATTCGCAGCTATCTCTTTGCAACCCTTCTTTTTCATAACCTGTCATACTTTAATAAATTAGAGTCCATTTTCTGTAAGCTGTTTTTGAACCCAGTCAACGACGGGTACTTTTTCTAGTATATATATATATATATATATATATATATATATATATATATATATATATATATGGGAAGTGATACACGAATTACCATTAGCGTATTACGCGATGCTCTTTGTGTATACAAATCGAAGTTAGGTATTTCGGATGATGTTAAAACATCGGTAATTCACTACTCGCACAGTAGCCGCCGATTAGCGTAATGGTTAGAAGCCTTAACTGTCGTACGGCCGGTCTGGTTTTGATCCTGGCTTGAGGTAGTTGCCTATCTAGCCTCACTGGTGAGCTGTGATACAGCGAAACAGTACTGTATGTGGATGACTATATATATATATATATATATATATATATATATATATATATATATATATATATATATATATATATAATTATTCAGCTCAAATGACCTTGTAACGGATCTTGTAACCCAACATCCGCTTTGCCACTTCCAGTTAAGCATGCGTACATAAACATAAATCCATAACAGTGTAAACCAATAAACACAAATCTGTGGACTGGTTTTGTTCGAACAAAAAAAAAGCGAATATCTTATATTTAAGGGATAAAAAAAACTTCAAAATATGGGAAGCAAACGCAAAACTTGATGAAAATAGTACGTATAATCATCAACCTTTTCCATGTATACGATATATATTATACTAAATAATCAACGCGACAAGAAAACGTATTGTTTACTGTATACGTTTTCAGCGTCCCTTTTTTCGCGTTTAAATTATCCAACTAAACAGTTACGATTACTTTTTGTTTTTTTATATCGTTTATTTCCGTGTTACGTTTAAGTTATTTTAAGGCAATTTTCTTACAAATCTACTTTAACCCATTGACAACCATAAGAGCATTTTACAACGACGATTTACCCACTGCCTTCCTCTTTTTTTAATTTATTCTTCATTTTGTAATACGTCTTTCTAAAAAACATTCATATATTTGCTTCTACACTACAAATAACCCCGTAAGTATGTTTTTTTTAATTGCGTTACAAATAAATAATACACGAGACAATAAATCGTATTGTTTTACCGTGTACGTTTTCAGCGTCCCAATTGTTTTTTTATTGCGTTAAAATTGAAAGATATCAAAATTTTTATTTACCTTTAAGTATTATGGTATCTGTTCAGTGCACATTTATCTAAAAATATGGCAAACCACTTATAATTCAATTGCTGTAAGTTTTTTTTTTCAAAAATAAGCAATTATAAACAAAACAACTTATAAATCTATCTATATTCCTTTTTCATTTTAATATACTTTCATAGAAATGTTTCTGTTATGCCATAAAAAACTACTTTCTTTACGTCACAAGTGTCAGGTTTATATATTAAATCCATAGCTAATATAACATACTGACGCAACGGGTCAGTCGTAGTTGTATATCTATCTATCTATCTATCTATCTATCTATCTATCTATCTACCTATTTATAAAAGTGAACGTGTCTGTGTGCCTGTGTACATTTCCCTACGCAATAACTCTGTCAATTTTTATTCTACAGACTCGAAATTTGATATAAAGGGTTCTGAGATTGGGAAAATTCGATGTCATCGGGTTTCGGCTAGAAATTTCGCTGTTAAAGGGTCAAATTTCAAGGATTTGACCTTTGAGAATTCTAACAAACTCCTTTGAAAATTTTGGGTCTAAACACTTGAAATTTGAGATATAGATTCCTTGGACATTGATCTAACTTAATAACTTAATTTGAGCCGAAAACAGTAAATTTTAAGAGGTCATAACAAGGGTCAAATTTAAAAAATTGATCCTTCTTTTTGTTTTTGCTCAGCATACACCTCCAAACACTCGGGCAACGCCGGGCTGAAATGCTAGTCTCTCTTTCTATACTCCTATAAATTCGGTTTTCTTTTGTGTGTACCCTCTTTTTTTATTTATTTAAAAATAAAATGCAATTTTCTTATATCTTGGTTTTGGAATTGCATTCACTAGCAAACGATCTAGCTAATTTGCATATTTTTTTAAACATTCATTTTAATTAATGCCCAATTAGTTGCTTCGGGTTTTTAATCAGATAATCATCTTTAGTTTACTATTACCTGTAATTATATTCATGCAGATATTCTATATGATTTATACTTGCATAATATTGGCGAAAAAGTTTATAATAAACATAAAATTGTTTCCATATATATATTATTAGATAAAAACACATATGAACCATACTTAACAGATAAAGCTACTCCAATTTACGTAAACCCTAAGTCCAACCACCCACCATCAATTATAAAACACATTACCAACTCGATCGTAAGTAGACTCAGTAATAACTCAAGCGATGAAAATGCATTTAACAGGTCAACCAATATCTACGAAACAGCCCTAAAAAATAGTGGATACAAAAATATCGATATCAAATATAAGCAACAAAACACGAACAACTATAATAAAATCAAAAATAGAAGGAAAATAACTATAATTTGGTATACGGCCCCATACAATCAAACGTTAAAAACAAAACTTGGTAAGAAATTTCTAGACCTTATTGATAAACACTTTCCCGCAACAAACCCCTTACACAAAATCTTCAATAAAAATACCTTGAAGTTATCTTACAGTTGTTGCGAAAATTTAGAGATGATAATTAAAGCACATAATAGCAAAATACTAAATAAAAACAATGTAAACAACAACAAAATAAACAATAAAAAAGTAGACACCATGACAAAAATAAAACCAACACTAGCAGAAATAATAATAATAATAATAATAATAATAATAATAATAATAATAATAACAATAACAATAACAATAATAATAATAATAATAATATTAATAATAATAATAATAATAATAATAATAATAATAACAAACCAACCCCGGAAAAGAACAAACATACCATAAATAAAAATAATAATAACGAACAAGATAACTGTAGACATCACACACTTTGCCCAGTTCAAAATAAATGTCTAACAAAGTTTATCAAGCAACAATATTTGCGAAAGAAAACCCGAATAACAAGAAATATTACGTAGGCATGACTTCCTTAGATATCAAAACCCGATACTATGACCACAAAAGTACATTAAAAATAAAAAAAAAACACCGTATAAAAACAACACTAGCGAATAAATACTGGGAGCTCTAAGGAAGCGGAAATTCGCCGGTAGTCGAATGGAAAATAATAAGACAAGCTACCACGTGCAGACACTTAGATGACCCATGTAAATTATGCCTCCATGAAAAACTTGCTATTCTGTACTTTAAAGAATCCCAAAATCTATTAAACTGTAGACGAGACTAACCACTAACCTAGATCCTTTGTTCGATAAAATGCATGCCCATTGGCTTATAGGAAGGGGCGCGGTGGATACTAGAAAGCTGATTGGCTAACTAAATTCCTCAATATAAATAAAAGCAAGAAACAACCACAGAATTCGCGCATAAGCCTGACGCATCCTATAATGGATGAAACGCCGAATATTCATTGTAGCTTAATTGCCATATATATTTTATAAATTACTAACTAGCTCTACCTACGTATTTAGCACTTTTGAAGTAAATACTTAAAGTTTACGCATAAATCTATACTTTCGTATATTAATTTTATGTGAGTAAATGAAGTAGTTATATATATATATATATATATATATATATATATATGTATATATATTACTCCTTATTCGAATTCATTTTTGAGATGAGCATTATACATATTAATTAATTTTTTTCGGACTATTATTTTCATCTTTATTAGTTGTTGTGTTCATCTTTATTGGTTGTTGTTTTTCACGACGTTTCGGCCAACTAAACCTCTGACCTTCGTCAGATGGTAACCGCGACGGATAGGAACTTCGAGTCTCCTTACTGCATTCTCAGCAATCGCTGCCATCCGTAGTTGTCGTCTCACCACGTTAATTCCAATTAAGGAATAATCTATATTCCAATCGGTACGGACCCGACTATAGAAGATCAGATAATCAATAAACGTGGATTTATAAGATCAAAGGATCCAACCTTGATCGCCCCTTCGTGCCCGTGGCGCTGTTGATAGGGACGTTAAATCTCTACGGTTCCAGATGGACATTGTCTGAAGATAGCGGTTTCAATCCTACCCAAAGCAGGCGCAGAGATTTATTGCCCAAAAACAGGGATCTAACTTAATAACGCGATTCGAGCCCAAAACAATAAATGTTAAGGAGTCAAATAAAAAATAAACCGTTTTTTTTTTTTTTTGCTCAGCATACACCTCACACCCGGGCAACGCCAGGCACCCATGCAGTATATCGATAAAAGTGAACATGTCTGTGTGTCTGTTTGTGCACATTCCTCTACGCAAAAACTCAGTCAATTTTAGTCTACAGACTCGAAATTTGATATACAGGGTATTGAGATTTTGGGAAAATCTATGTGATCGATTTTCGGCCAGAAATTTAGCTGTTAAGGGATCAAAGTTCAACGATTAGACCTTTGAGAACTCTACCAAACTCCTCCGACAATTTTGGGTCAAAACACTTGAAATTGTAGATTCCTTGGACATGGATCTAACTTAACTTGATTTGAGCCCAAAACAATAACTTTTAAGGAGAGGTCAACGTTAAATAAAAATGAACCTTTTTTTCCCCCCAACATACACCTTCAGATACCTGGGAAACGCCGGGCACCCTTGCTAGTATATCTATAAAAGTGAACGTGTCTATGTGTCTGCCTGTGTGTCTATGTGTCTGTCTGTGAACATTTCCCTATGCAAAAACTTTGTCAATTTTTAGTCTACAGACTCGAAATTTGATATACAGAGTACTGAGATTTGAGAACATCTGTGTGATCGGTTTTGGCCAGAAATTCGGCTGTTAAGGGATCAAAGTTCAACGATTTGACCTTTGAGAAGTCTACCAAACTCCTTCGACAATTTTGTGTCTAAACACTTGACATTTTAGATATAGGTTCCTTGGACATGGATCTAACTGGATAACTTGATTGGTGCCTAAAACAATAAATGTTAAGGGGTCATAATAGAGGTCAAATTTAAAAAATTTACCGAATTTTTTATTTATTTATATATTTATTTTTGCTCAGCATACACCTCCAAACTCCCGGGCAACGCCGGGCACCCATGCTAGTATATATATATATATATATATATAAGACTACCCGTGACCCGTTGGAGCAGTAACATACTGCCCCAACGGGTCATGGGTAGTCGTATATATATATATATATATATATGTATATATATATATATAAAACTACCTTTGACCCGTTGGGTCAGTATGTTATATTTGCTATATGTACGTATGTATGTATGTATGTATCTATCCATCTATATATCTATCATATATATATATATATATATATATATATATATATATATATATATATATAACGTTTAGTGCTGTGATATTATGCGAGTGTATGTACGTGCGATTGATTAGCAGAGTCGTGTCGTTTAATCTACTTAAAGTTTAAAATGGGTTTATATACATTCAAATATAGTTCATTTATACGTGACATTGGTATTGCAAAGAGTCGAACACCTTTATGTGGTTCAACATGAGACAAAGTGACACATACTTTCTGGAATAGTCAGAAATCATCGACTACTTCTTTGATGTGCTCCTAAAATTGAACTCAAATGTTTTTTTCCGAGAAATTCTTACCAACCAATTTATATTTAAAACATTATGACCTTCATCTTCACCGAGATGCACGACTTATATGATCTTCACCGAGGTGCGCAACTTGACACACAAAAAAAACAGCCTCTTAATCACCTGCTAACGCACGCGTCACTGTAACGTCCAATGGCAACAACAACAACTCTTAGTTCGTTGGCTTCTGCGAAGGGTGGTATTTACAATCTCGGATTCAGGTTCTGGTTCTGGTTCTGGGTGTTGTTCTGGTTCTGGTTCTGATCAGACGAACTACAACTACCACTCTCTCAGAAGCCAAAGAACTAAGAGGCCACCCCCGGAGTGCACTCTATGTGATCATCAGATCAGGGGGGAGTGTAGTACTTACCAACACAACAAACGCCCACGTGTTTGTGCCTTGTATAGGCATGCGCGACAACAAAACTTGGGTTTTTATAAGCGGAAGTCTCGAGGTTGTCAGGAATCTACAGGTGCATGCGCAAGAGAAGGGATTGAGATAGTGGTATAAAAGGCAGGTCGAGTGAGAAGGTTGTTGTTGTCATTGGACGTTACAGTGACGCGTTACAGTTTAAATTGGTTTCTTTTATAGAAGGTAAATACATTGTGTTATGTTACAGGGACTTATTATTATTATTATTATTATTATTATTATTATTATTATTATTGTAAATGAAAATTTTGAGCTGAATCTTCCCCCTAACAAAAAGGATATTCCACTGCGAAACTTAGGGTAAAAAAATATTTTAGCATTTAGTATAGGGGATAAGTTTCAGGTGTAGTTTACCGTAAAAATTATCCCATACTCTTAAGAATTCACACGTCTTATTGCAATCAATAACAATGTCTATAAGAAACACATTCTCTGTGCTTTCCTTTTGAAAATAATATAACATTTTTTGCTAAGTTTGTTATAAAACGGGAAAAAATCACACATGTTTTTCCTAACGTGTATCAACAAAATGCCGTTTAAGTTTCTTTACAACAAATTTATTTGAATTTAGGCATTGCAGTCTTGTTTGCCTTCGATGTGAAAAAAAGGTTATTAAATTTACAAAGAAATATTTGCGTCTTTAAAATAAAAGTAAACATTTATTTATTAAGTACTAGCAGAACGCCTGGCGTTGCCCGATCAGATAAAAATTCGATGACTCCTGAGGATAACAATCCGCAAATAAATAAATAAATAAATAAACAGAAACTTGCATTTTATTTCCAACGCAATTAAAGAATTTAGACTAAAAATAAATAAAATGAAACAACACAAGTTAAAATAAATAAAATGCCAACTATTCCTCTAGCCCTCGTCAGCTGGTAACCCCCACGGGATAGAAACTCCGAATCTCCTAACTGCATCCTCAGCAATCACTGCCGTCCATGGTTGTTGTCGTCTCACCATGTTTTTGGCCACGTAAACCTCTGGCCTGCTTTGGGTACGATTGAAACCGCTATATTCAGATAATTCTCACCTGTAACCGAAGACATTAAACGTTTCCATCCACTGGCCAGAGGAATAGTTGGGCGAAACGCCGTTAAACAACAACTAAGAAAGATGAGGATAATAGTCCGAAATAAATTAATAAATACTATCCATCTCAATAGTGAATCCCAATTAAATCATAAAATAAAATGAGTTAGGAAAAATACTTGTACATTCGTAAATGTACAAGTGTATATACGGCACAATCACGTTGGCATACCGAGTCTCACCAGATCACCGAAGTTAAGCAACGTTGAACCTGGCCAGTACCAGATGGTAAGGCTAAGCGCTGTATATACCGCGAGGTAAAATACCAGGTTGAGAAACTGGCGGGGTCTACCCTTCTCTCGACGGTAGATGGGACTCTCTTAAGCCGTGGTAGGCACCTTGTTTAGTGATGGCGTCACGATAAAACATATTCTTGCTGCCCTGGCGAAGCATCAAGTATTCAGCTACCGACAAGATTCGAATTACACTACAAAATCATGTAGTGAGTTCAATCTCGGCTACGACCGCGTTGGATGAATGGACATTCGTAAATAACGCATTTATGAATATATAAAATAAAAAAAAACAACAAAAAACTAGATTATTTCAGTTGTTTTACGCTTTTTCACCACTAACAAGGCATCTTTTCACTTGCACGTAAGGGGATACTATTTGAGATGTTGTCTAAAAGGCGACTATGGAGGCTTAAGCAGCGAGATATCCGTTCAGGATGTATTTACACATCTGTACGCTATTACATTCAGCAGTGTATTGAGTATTGTTAGTATTGTATCTGGGCTGATTCATTTACTACTAGTTTCTCGTTCATAAACAAGATCCAAAAACAGAATCTCAAATCTAATAGGTCCTGCACTATCAGCCCAGCTTCAACATCTGTCCCATCGTTGCAGTGTTGCGTTTCTGCGCCTGTTTTACAAGTACTGATGGAAAGTGCTATACGTAATTCAAGATTCAATTATGATAAAAACAAAATATAAAGACTCCAATTTTTACTCTAAAAGTAAAGGAGTGACGGGAATAAGACTATTGAAAAGAATGACATTTTGTGCTTCGTGGTGTGTTCTTTTTACATAGTCACAATATACTCTTGCCATGTTTTAAATGAAAAAAACGTTGCTTCTGACGCACGCCCATGACTGGGGATGCATTTTTTGTCTCACACTGTCAATATCTGGAAGAGAGATATGCAATTTTCAGATCACAGATGTATAAGTTCATCACACATAATAACGCAATTTGCAATCCCTCTTTATCCTTCGGGCGAAATAAAAAATGGAGGCATTACTTTTGGAACCCTCCACTCGTAGAAATGCGTTTTACTCTTCGTATAAAAATGGCAATATATTTAAAATTGATTTTAAACTTTAACAAACAAAGGAAACGAACTAAAACAAAAAGAAACAGACGGTTTAGAAAAAAAAAGTTCGGGTCAATTACGTTTGGGATCTATAATAACATTATAATTAAAACCAAATCAATACTATTTGAATTTTCGAAACACACAAAAATGCGTTGAAAGATGAACCAAGACAAAAAGTTCCTCTGATGAGTTTAATAGGTCAGATATTTCGTTAAAGTATAAACGAAAGTTAAGAAGTGTAAAACACATACGAAATGCCACATCGAACAATTAAAAAATGATTTAGTATGTGAGAAAACGTTCAGGGCGCGTGTTGAATTGGATGTATGAAAACTATTCTCATAATAGAATGTTGAGACGAACCGCGGACGCTTCTGTTCGTACTGAAATAACATTATATTTAAAACAAATGACAAACTTTGGCAAATAAATTGCAGTGTTATTTTAAAGAAATTTGAAAAGAGAATAAATAGCTCGAACAAAAAAATCAGTACCGGTTGGTTTGGTGTGTTTAATTAAATGCAAGCCAGAGCAACTTGATTGTCTAAATACACAATAGTTGTGGTAAAAGATTTATTGCATATTCATTAAGAACTTGCTCATAGACGTTTTTATTTTTTAAAATTTGAACGCAGAACTGAAACGCATTATATTTTTTTTAATTCATTGGAAATAGAATATGAGTCATACAATATGCACTGTCTTGATTTTGGAAGTAGTATTGGTTGTTTCGTATTTTCAAAGCAGTTAAATTAGAATGCAAAATGAAAAGAAATGAACAATGTCTACGTCATTATTTCTGTGTATTTAATTAGGATGTTAAGAACATGGATTTGCTATTACAATTGACTTTTATCATGGATAAAGTCCAATACTTCAAGATATAAAGTGCATTCAATAAGTTTCCGGATTTTATTCGTATGGACACTTTTATTAATACTAAAAACATGAAACTCTTGTCCAATTCTAAGTAAGCTCCAACCGGCTGCAATACCCTTGTTATATCGTTCCCTCATATATGAGAACTCCTCATGGAAGTCTTTTTGCGTGACCGTGTAATTATCCATCGTCACAGCCTCTTACATCTCCTCAATTGTCTCATGAGAGCATTCCCTATGGCTTTCCTTGAGCTTAGAGAATAACCCAAAATGACAGGGAGCAGGGTATGGACTACTGGGAGGATAGGGATGCTGTCTTGATGTCCATCTTGATACAATAGTCCAGGACTTGGTGAAGCTGTAAACTGGTGCATTGTAATGATGGAAATTCCACTGACCCGATTTGAAGAGTGCTGGCCTTTTCAGATGGAATCTTCTCTTAAACCTTTTTAAAACTTCAACTTCAGTAGGAACCCAGTACACGTAGATCATGCCCGTGCTGTGAAAAAAAGGGGTCATCATAGGTTTCTTTGGGGGGTTTGCTTTGTGTGGCATTCTTGGGTCTGGGAGAGGCAGCAAGCTTCCACTGGAATCTGTGACTTGGTCTCTTGGTCACAGAAGCAGATCCAGCTTTTATCGCAGGTCAGCAGAACATCACGAACTACGGGATCTGAATTGATCATCTTGACCATCCTCCTGCTGTCATGACAACGTCTTTCTTTCTGATCTTCTCTGATCACCTTTGGTACAAACTTCGTGTAACAATCTTCCGTATCTTTAGTTCATTGCGAATAATTTTCTGTAAAGTTCGCAAACTGACACCAAACTGTGCACTTATTGTTTTTATAGACATACAACGGTCCTTATCCATGAAATTCTTTATTTGTCCAATCAACTCTAGTGTTCTGACTTTCTTACCTCTCCACACCTCTTATCATCCATCTCAGATGCCCTGCCTTACTTAAATCTCTTATGCTAATCCAAAACTGATGCTCAATTCATACAAAATGGTGCAAAAGCAGCTTGAAGCATTCCATACGTTTCTGTGGCATTTTTTACAAGTTTAAATCGGAAGTTTATTGCAAATCGTTTTTTAAAGTGTCCTCCTCACGTCCAGATTACATTTTTGAAATTCACCAGCTGTGACAATGAGGCTTTAGTAAGGTGTATTCCAATTCCTTATGTAGTTGCTCCTTTGGACCTGAAATCATAAAAAATAACCAGTTAGCTTAACGACATATAGTTATAACATACTGAATTTTTACGTGTCTACAATTTTAAATGCCTTCACAAAAAAGTCTAAAACTTATAGAAGTCACCTTTTATTTTACGCTGTTTGTGAAACTGCGAAACAGTACATGGATGACTATAATGCTCCCTATCTTAGGTTGAGCATTTAGAAAGTGATATACAAATTACCATTAGCGTATGAAGTGATGCTCTTTGTGTAAACAAATTGAGCTTAGGTATTTTGGACAATGTCAAAACATTGTTAATTCACTGCCTGCATAGCAGCAGCCGTATTGCGCAACGGTTAGAAGCTCCGCCTGTCGTTTGGGCGATCGGGTTTCGATCCTGGCATGGGGTAATTGTTTGTCCAACTGCACTGATGAGCTGCGAAATAGTACTTTATGGGGATGATATATATATATATATATATATATATATATATATATATATGCTTTATTTTGCTTCAGCAGAAGTTCACAAAAAATTAATAAAATACCCCTTTCTAAGGATCTAACACTTGATTTCTATATGAAATACACAGATATTCGAATAATATCCATTAAATCTCATTTGCGTCTCAAATATGGAGTTAGTAAAGAAGTTAAGACCATTTATTTTCCTCTCTACAATATACTAGTTTACTATTTAATAGCATATCTTTCTTTACTGGATTTTAGGAAAAGAAAATTTATAGTCCGGTGAAAGCAACATCAGTTGAGGAAGATGCAACAATCCTCGTATAAGCCACTGTGCGTTAGATATACCAAGGAGATCTTATTTGGGCTGCGAATCCTATATGATTTTTAATATTTAGTCGGGGTTTACTTGTAGAAAATAAGTATCCTCAAGCTAGGTTATACTGAAAAATACTTGTACAGAAACAGTTAAGGCACGCGAAGAGAGTGTCTAGTAGGCACTCGAGTTCTCTCCAGTAGGCATCCAAGTTCTCTCTATTTACTATTTACTTTATCTCTAGTAGACATTCAAGTTCTCTCAAATAGACATTGAAGTTCTCTCTAGTCACCATTCAAGTTCTCTTCAGTAGGCATTCAATATCTCTCCTATATGCATTCAAATTATCTCAAGTAGGCATTGAATTTTTCCCCAATAGACATACGAATTTTCTCCTGTGGATATTTAAGTTCTCTTCTATAGGCATTCAAATTTTCCCCAGTAGGCGTTCACGTTATCTCCAGTAGGCATTCAAGTTATCTCCAGTAGGCATTCAAGTTATATCCAGTAGGCATTCAAGTTATATCCAGTAGGCATTCAAGTTATATCCAGTAGGCATTCAAGTTCCCTTCCGTAGACATTTACGTTCTCTCCTGTAGGCATTCAAGTTATCTCCAGTATGCATTCAACTTATATCCAGTAGGTATTCAAGTTATATCCAGTAGGCATTCAAGTTATCTCCAATAGGCATTCAAGTTATCTCCAGTAGGCATTCAAGTTATATCCAGTAGGCATTCAAGTTATATCCAGTAGGCATTCAAGTTATCTCCAGTAGGTATTCAAGTTATCTCCAGTAGGCATTCAATTTCCCTTCCGTGGACATTTACGTTCTCTCCAGTAGGCATTCAAGTTATCTCTAGTAAGCATTACGGCTAATTTAATGACAGTTCAAATGTTGTCAATGTGTAACCATTGCATTAAGAGCTCCTACATTTCCTTATTTTGCAAGGTGTAAGTGAGTCAAGCTATGGATTTCATATTAAATTCATGTTAGATATTGCTGGTTACATTTAGTATATATGATAGGTAACGGTATCTTCATGCTGGTGGCAACGTAAACATGCTGTATTATAGGCATAAAGATCTGCAGGGTTGCGGAGGGTTATAGGCTATATCGTGGAATCAGACGCTGGGTGACCTAGCAGATGCTACATCCGATTGACAATTGAGATGGTAGGAGTTGGTTAATATTCGGACATGAGCAATGATGCAGATAAGACGTGACGTCGAGTTTTCTGATCTGAGTTGATAATACTTGAGTCATGTGCACATAAAGAATCGCCGTTTTTCTTTCTGTCTTCCTCGTCCACATCAACATGCTGAGACAAATAAATCCTACTCTATTTAATATCTAGTGTTTAATTATTATGCAACTGATATCGAGTGCATTTGATAACTCTGTTTACATTGCGAATTTTTCTTCAATTTGAAAGACTAGGTTACACTTACAGATAGTAAAATTAGAACGTGATAAAACATGACTTGCAAATAAAAATGAAATTTATAGTCAAACTAGCGTTTCGTGATCGTCAAATACGCATGCGTTTTTTTTTATTTCAATTCAAACATATTTATTATTTATTATAATAGAGCAAATTCTCTATTGATCATTATCAAATATATAGTAATGTTTTCAAAAATTATAAAAAATATGACTTGTGTACACTCCGGTAGTATCGAACCCAGAACGGTAACCGCTCCAGACATAGTGGTTAGTTTGCTCTCCAGCGACGTTACCGTGTAAGTTACGGACATAGCGATACAAAAGGTTACAAACCAAGCTACTTTCACCCATGAATGTTACATTTTGAGCATGCGCAAAAATAAAAAAATAAAAATTAAGAAAAAACAGCCGGCGTAATATTTTGTTTGAACTTACTCTGTATTTGTTTCTAATTTTGACCACTTAGTAGCATTTATTGCAGATTAAAAACAAAATTTAAAATGTGTTATTGGTCCAACTCCCCTATATATAAAATTTAAACTCTGTAAACAATATATACAGAAAGGAGTTTGGTAGAAAATTTTCGAACATTCAGCAAAAAGGTCACATATATATATATATATATATATATATATATATATATATATATATCTGTATGCTAGTACATTTTAATCTTAAATTCTAAACAATAGTGCTGAAGTCGAAACTATGCTGCATATAATAGAACTGAACATAATAATAAAATGAAACCAATCATCTAATAAAAACCCATAAATAATGAATACGTAATGAATTAAAACTCCTTGTTCAAATGAATATGCAAATTACTTAACCTTCATGTAGTCGCTCGCGTATCGGTGACTAAGTATACAATCAAACTCTTTTTTAAGCTCTCGTTTCGATTATCTTCTTAATAGAAAAAGTAGGCTTTTAATATCAATGACAGAGCGAGAAAAATAGCAACTTAATATGGATAGGAACCTAAGTTGCTTTTATTAGTTGTGATAATAACAAAAGCGTTTACAAATGATTAATCGAAAGGTGAAACGTATATGACCGTATATAATTAAACACACACACACACACACACATATATATATATATATATATAGTCTGTTTATTATGCAAACATTATTGGTAACATATCTGCATACATGTTTCAGTGAAGTCCCAATTCAGGGACAACAATGCATCACTTCAAAAAAAGAATTTAGATTGAAACGGGTATCAAGAGCACATTTGTTTTTCAAAAATATTTGGGTCCGATCTACACCCCAGGAAAAATTGGGGTGTATGCTTTGTGAATAGGAGCAGTAGGATTTTTTCGGAGGTGTGGTGGCGGAAGGGTAATGCGGTGTCCATTGTTTAAACCGTCATTAGTCGCGAGATGTTAAGTAGTTTTTTTTTTTTGTTTGGTGGTTATTTATTATAAAGTCAATAATTTGTACGATCGTTTCGGAAACGATGTTTTTATTGTGATAGACATTAAGCCACGGACAATAATTTTGACATATAGTTTTATTTAAACAAAGTCTCCTTATCAGCAAAAGTATTGGGTGTTTTTTTAATATATGTAAAAGACACCATAAATAAACCTAGCATTTTTAAGTAAGGCAGATGTATCTGGAAAACAATTAAAATAGAAAGGAAAATTCTTTACTTGATAAGCAAATTAATATAGATTGAGGATAAAAAATAAAAAATAGAATAAAATTATAAATCTGAATTTGTTTTAATATAAGGTTATAATAATATATTTTTAATAAAAATTAAGAATTATATATGTCAAAATTATTGTCCGTGGCTTAATGCCTATCACAATAAAAACATTGTTTTCCGAAACGAACGTACAAAGTATTACCATTGTTGTTGTTCCTTTTTATGAAACAGATTTTTAATTTTTAATTTTTAATTCTAATTTGATTTTTAAATTATCAATCACATTACTAAATATTAAAGTAGCTCTAGGATATTTGCCTATCGAGCTTATATATCTGAATTACAACGAGCACTGTTCTTTTCTTGCATTCTAATTAAATGATTAATTTTACTATCACATTAAAATACACTCTTCTCTTTAGACTACTGTTCTAATCCCCTTTAAAATATATATATATATATATATATATATATATATTTGTTTGCCAGAGCGCTTCCTTCTTAAATTCTACGCAATTATGCAGAATATAGAAACTATGCATAATAAGATGCAGCGTAATAATGAAATGAAATCATCTAATAAAAACACGATAAATGAATAACTAATTAATTAACGCTTGTTTGTCAAGGGAATATGCAAATCAATTAGTCGCTCGCATATTCGTAACTTATATTCGTGACGTATGCGCGTATATTAAATAGTTAATTTTAATAATATTTAAATAGAAAATGTAGGCTATTACTATCAGTATGAGACCAAGAAAAAGCCAGCTATATAGGTATATACATAATGAAGTTCAGGTATAATGAGGTAAAACCTTTCCAAAATGCAAGATGTTTTTAAACACACATCTAATAAGCGTTTAAATTGTCGTACATTAATGCAATTACGTGTGCTTATCTAAAATTTAATATCCTCTAATTTTCAGTCCATTACTATATTTTTGCCAAAAGCATTCACATGTAATATTGAAACGTACTTAATCGAAGTGTTACTACTTCCCTCTTTAGCTTGCAACTCGGATGGAAGATCAGCATACTGATAGAAATCGACAACGCACACATTTGTGTCGCTGGCTTAGTTAATTATGACTCGAAATGAAAACCTTAGTCTGCCAAGTTCGAATCGAGTTCGTTTCACAGAAACAATCTCATCGTATCAACACTTGACTTTGTGCCTAAAGAGGAGGTTAACAAAATAGCAGTGGATTTAGCGTTGACGGAATTATGTAATGGTGACAATCTATGTGAATATTGAGACTTTAATTAAATTATTCACGAACATAACAAGTAATTTAAACGAAACTCCTCCCAAAGGGAACAGAAAATCAAACGTTTTTGTTAGTTTGTAGGTCTTGTGAATACTTTCAAGAGATTGGATAGGCCTACAAAACTTAATACACTTGGGTTTTATCTGTCCAGGTACTCTCTCATACTAGAAGGATGATTAAAGTTGATCAGATTCTTTCTTCCATTTCACCAGGATCAGGATAGACCCTTAACACGCTTCGGCACTTATGCAGAACACGAACTGCGCTGGAGCAACGGTGTTATGTAGAAATCCATTCTCTACTGTTCTCTATCTTCATCGTTAATAAAGTAACGCACCACAAAAATTGGATCCAACTGAAAAAATTAAATAAAAAAAAATGTTGGGTATAACGGGCCAACTTATCAGAGTATAGCTGCCCAGGGGGGGGCGCTCTTCTAAAACGGATGATTTCTTTCTAGCTATTCAGTTCTTTTATTTATTTTTATGGCAGCTTCAAATAACCAACAGTTTTAGACCAATCAGAAAAAAGGTTACTTATCATATATTTTTTTATATTCTTTAAAGTTTATTATCATTTATATATAGATACATTTTTATTTTTAGTTTATATTTCATAAAAATATCAGAAATACGACACCACAAGTTTATGTTTAAAATCTATGCTATAGAAATATACGATTTTTAATCGGTCATCCTATCTAAATGTTGACTAATTATCATTGTTAAAAGTTTATTAGTTATTAACGATCTATCTATTTATCTATCGATTCAATGATATTTTTGGAATAGTTTATATTGGGAGTTATTCATTGTTCATAGAATAAAGTGTAGCAATGGGGTTAGCTAAGGATATTTACATACATTAGCTAGGTTAAATATAGACAAAATAATCTTGGCCAAGCAACGTGGAAAGGTTACATTAATAGGCCTCCCTTTAATCGGTTACGTCACCGGAACTGAGGTCAAGACGCCGCGAGTTTTAGTAAGTCGAAGAGTCGGAGAGTTGGAGTCTAGTCCCGCTGATGAATAGACTTACTTCAAGTAAGAAAGCGAGGCTGTAAGAAAAAGCATATAGACCCGAAAGTGTTGTTATGTGGTTTCACAACAGAAGGAAAAACAGATGTCTCAATTGGATGGTATTGATCATTTCATGGTTCGTCATGGAGCTCAGCAATGAAGATAGAAGAACTCAAAGAAGAAAAAAAGGTATGAAGCATATATTATTCTTATTATATATGAACTGTAATATATACCGGTGTGATAACTCTCTGATACAACATGACTCAGTAATACATCAATATCTCTATTTATGGCTAAACAAACATTCATATGATTTATACGTTTATATCTGATCCAGTTATAAGAACGATGTCTCTCTCCATCTCTCAGTGTAACATATACAACTGTTTTATAATATTAAATCGATCTCGTTATATAACATAAAGGGTCTTTCTATCTGTACAATTCTTGTTAACGCTTCAGTTTAAATGGGGTTTCAAGTCATTAAAAGCACAGATGGGATAGACCTATTTTATAATCTCTTTGTCTTCTCTTTTATACGAGCCACAACTGTCCAATTAAGGAATATGGTAAGATCTGTTTCTCAGGCATTTCATGATTTTTTAGATCAGTGTATTATATTTTCGTCCTCTATTGTGTGTAAAATATGATACTTTTTGTCGCATGGCTTCACAAGTGTATATATATATATATATATATATATATATATATATATATATATATACGTTTTATTTTTTATTACCGCATCTTTCTGTTAAGTTACATTATTGCTTCGGCTACTCGGCCGTTTTTTTTGGCCGTTTGTAGCGTCCTCAGACTTTTACAGAAATGTTCGCTATTTTGGGATGAAAGAGTGAAAGAGTGAATGAGGTAAGCGGAGAGGTTTGGGAGGATGGCGGAAGAAAGAGAGGAAGGGAACAAGGGGAAGGGTGGGGGCGCTTGGTAAGCCGATAATACCATGCATACAAAGCGCCCCCACCCTCACCCTTGTTCCCTTCCTCTCTTTCTTCCGCCATCCTCACCCCCCTGACCTCATTCACTCTTTCACTCTTTCATCCCAAAATAGCGAACATTTCTGTAAAAGTCTGCCAATCTTCCAAACAGACAATTATTTTTATTTGATATTAGGCTCTGTTCAGTACAGGAGTGCATCTGGTGATGAAGTTTTTTTCCTGTGTAAGTAAATAAAACTAATTGTCTGTTTGGAAGATTGGCATTATTTTGAAGCTTCAAACTGAACTGAACAGAGCCTAATATCAACACACAAAACATGAAATGCAAGGCACACTCGCATGCACATCCATATCCATATACATATACACACCCACACATAAATCAGACCCGACACATTAAAACACACACACGTGCGCGCACACAACAACACACAGACATAACACCCCTATCTTTAATACAACACACTGAACAATACCAACCCTACTTAACCTCGAAACCAACAACACTAGGTAACACCTAGAACCATGCAAATCAGTTAATCGTCATGGAGTCGCTGGCATATTCATGACTTATGCGCGTATATTAAAAAAGTTTATGTTAATAATATCTAAATAGAAAGTGTAGGCTCTTAATATCAATATGAGACAAAGAAAAAAAACTAAACTTTATAACGAAGTTCAAATATAATGATGCAAAAGTATGAAGCAAGTATGTTAGATTTTGTAAACAGACATATAATAAGCATTTAAGTAATAACTTGGGCTGTGACAACAGAATATTCTGTTGATTGTTTTGACTATTGAGTATATATCCATTAATATCTTATATGTTTCTATGTAGACTGATGTGGCACTCGGTTGATTAACTGTGTCCAACTGTATCGGATATATACCCGAGAGTCAGAAGAATGAGAAGAATATGCTGTTGTCATAGCACTAGTAATATCACAGTTCCGGCATCAGACAGACGGATATTGAATCGATATGAGTGATAGTCAGACGCCTTTATAAGATTTAGTAGCATTACTTGTTCCAATTTTTATAGACAATCAAAATAAAGAGCATGAAATATTAAGAGAATAAACTAATTATCATCTAACGATGTTTTAATCATTTTTCGAGCGAAATTGCTAATCTGTTGATTAAAGTTCAATCATTTGTAAAATTAAAAAGAGTATCTCTTTAAAATGCTCAGCGACCCAACAAATTTGGTCTAAGTTTTATGTCTTGATATGTTTTCGAAATGATTGCCTCTCTGTATAACACATTATCGCTAGGCTGATTCCTATCTGATTGAAAATGATCGTTTTCAAGTCCAATGCTAACAACATCTTTTACAGTCCTATTGAATAATACAATTGAATAACCGAAAAAAAGGGAACAATTGGAAGTGATCGTAGTTAGACGACTTTTGTTGTAAATGTTATATAAGTAAATACAAATGGTTAACTTATACAGTATCCCAACAAAACAAATAAAATAACCCTTCAGATCTTCATCGACAAAATATAAGAAACTCATATCCAGATAGTAGAGTATACGGGGGGTCAAACTCAGCTTTGTGGAGAGAACTTTGAGTGGATTGTGGCTAATTCTCTAACTGGATAATTAGCAAAATGTGGAAAAATACATCTTTTTTTTTATTTGTGCTAATGAAAAAAACTCAATAAATGTGTCTCTGAAACATGTAAACTAAAATATTTACTGATGTCAAGTTTTCGAACTTATATAGTTCATGATGAATAGCTCATAATTATGTATCTCTAAAAGCTGTTATATATGCACAATAAACATAGGATCACTGTAGATTGACACTTAATAACGTTTAGGTCTTTATAAATGTTTAATCTCAGTTGAATATCGTTACGGTTGACGGTTATGTTTTTTTGCAAATAGAGACAGAAATGGCTCCGATGCGGGCTTCGAATCCTTGCACTGATGCGTCTGGAATGAAGAAACATTTATACCTGTAGTTATTTAAAACATTTATTCATCTATACTCCTATATTTGTTTGTATTTATTGATATCCATATTAAAATGCCTTTTATCTATCTACTTAAAAAGAAAATAGAACTTTGTAATATAGTGTTTATGGAATTGGATTTATCTGTAAAATATCTAGCTAATTTGCGTATTCTTTTAAACATTCATTTTAATTAATTCTTTATTAGTTTTTTCGATTTTCTTATGAGATGACCACCTTTAGTTAACTATTACGTATAATTATGTACTGACAGCACTGAATTACACAATTTCTGGTCTAAACATTTGAAATTTTACATAAAAAGGTGTTCAGAGATAGGGCAAGCTTTATAATCGGTTTGGGTCGACAATTTGAGCTAGCAATATATAAATGTATATGTGTTGTTTGCATGTCTGCCTAAAACTTTCGATAGAGGCAACGGATTTCCACAAGATATATATCGTTTTGACGCTCGACCCTTCCGACGACAAACACCGAAAATGTGGCTGAAAACATTAATTTCTTCACCCTGAACTGGGCACTTTTCTACAGGGAGGGGTCGCTTTTTCCACCGATATTTTCGAAAGCCATCCCCTCTTTTCGATTTTCTAGCCTACGTCATTTCCGGTTTGGCGGTGGTCGTAACAGCAAAGACGTAACGTTTTCCTCGTTCTTTTTCTCCTTCGCGGTACGGGTTCGAGCCTGCCTTCCTACTACCATTTTATTTTGCAACACCACACACCTCCAACAACCCTGGCAACGCCGGGCACCCATGCTAATATATATATATATATATATTCCACGTTATTAAAATATATTTATGGCAATTAAGCTACAAAAAACTTCCACGATTCATCCGTGTAGGTAATCGTCAAGCTGAAATGCATTGTTACTTGACAATTCTTTACGGTAATGAACCAACAGAAACATCTCGGTAGCTTACCTTCGATGATTATATATTCAGAACTTACCTAGCACTACTCAGGTATTGAGCACTAATTTTGACACATAGGCAACCAACTTGCCTATTATTTTTCATCATGTCGTTCTTCCCCTATGATTTTGTCGTTATTAAAATAAGTTTAATATTTTATTACTTCTCTGATTTTTGTTGATCGGAAGGAAACCGAAAAAGCTGTCGGGTTTGTTGATTGTTTCCTGTGTTTAATTTGTTTAGGAACAATCAATGCATATACATACATATATATATATATATATATATATATATATATATATATATATATATATATATATATATATATATATATATATATGAGTTAATGACAGATTTGATAACAAAAATTATGATTTATGATATCTGAATGTATACGTACATTTGGACGTCTAGTTTTTTCACTCATATATATTCTATTATATATATTTATTAATATATATTCATTTATATATATTCATTTATATATTTATATATATTCATTTATATATATATTTGTTTATATATATTCTTTTATATATATTATTTTATATAGATTCATTTATATAGATATTCATTTATATATATTCAATTATATAGATTCATTTATATAGATTCATTTATATAATTTTATATATATATATATATATTTATATATATTCTTATATGTATATTCATTTTTATATATGCATGTATATATATTATTTTATGTATATTTATTTATATGTATATGTGGACATATATATGTCTCTATTTGTGCAATATTTTTGAGTTATAATTTGGTAGATATTTGTTTGCTGCCCAACACAGCAAAGTGTGACACAAGGTCGGAAACTAGGGAATAGACAAACTCCCCTTAAGGAGGGGAAATTTTGCCTTGAAAAAATTCCCTGGGCAGCCCGTTGGCAATCTCTGGACAAGGCGCCTCAGGCGACAAGCAATAAACTTTCCTCATCCGGAAACCGGGTGGCAAGGCCTGGGAGGGTGGACCTCCTGGGCGATACTGAGGCGACGTACTTCAGTTCGACAGTTATTGGGCCGATTGCCGGACCCGCACCTGTCGGACTTAGTGTTAATAACGGATCCTTGACGAATACTTTCTACCCAGTCTCCAAGCCGCCGAAGCCGCTAGTAGACCCATCCCATCATGAACGAGTCATAATAGTTTACGGCCCCTCACGATTGGGAGATTCTATTTATAAACGCTGCTGCTAGTAACTGACGAATCAAATTAACTCACGTTCTGCTATCAACCAATCAGAAACCAGAATTGCTCCATAAAAATTAAACCTTTTAAGCAACGTTGCATATGTTAGCTTCGTACCAACACGAGAAGCATCTTTTGCTTTTTGGTCCCAAAATTATAAAATCTGGAACCTGTACAGAACAGCTGTCTAGTGAGAATTCGTCATCTCCAAGACTTGTATAGAATAACTACCCATCGGAAACTCTTCTGAAACTAAACAGTGCTTCCAACTCAAGAAATATAAATTTGTATATTCGTATGCCTATGGGTGTAATCGGTGGATATATAATGCAATTGACTATTTATCTCCAATCTGTCACAATATCTCTGCACTCTCAAAGACTTCGGAACTTTCCTAGTTTTCAACACAAACGGATTTTTACCTCGCCAGAATTATTTACCAATTCTTCTGCCTTTAGAACAGACATTCTCGAAACTTCACATATTTTAGATGTTACCTCCGGTTTTGATTTTTTCAAATGTTATCGATTACTCCATTGCTTCCGATCTTTTTTCCTTGGGTTATTATTCGCCAACCTGAAAGAAATATATCGCAAATAATTGATCGTAATTCAACGTTTGATTCCCGAGGCCGTGTAATATCTTGACTCTACGTTTTTTTAAATAGTTTTGAATGACATTTTAAATATTTCTGCTAATAAGCAAAATATATGTTTATTCATAATTGATAATTTTGCTAACTACATTTTGCTCGTATGATATAAGCACTAAATTAAAATTTATGGATTAATAAAAATAAATATAATTCTTTCCATATATCTCTTGTTTCAAACAAATACTTGAATTGAGTATACTTTTATATAGTTTTAATGTACCGAATTTAATTATAACTCCTATATATATATATATATATATATATATATATATATATATATGTGTGTGTGTGTGTGTGTGTCTGTGTGTGTGTGTGTGTGTGTGTCTATTTATCCCTTAATCAGTTTGTACATTTATATCAATATCTATCTATCCCTCTCTGTTCAACCCTTTCTCTCTCTCAGTCTTATATATATATATATATATATATATATATATATATATATATATATATATATATATACAGCTGAACGTCTGTGTGTGTGTCTGGCCACGAATAGGCTCTTATATGGTTGACTATTATCGAAAACTGATCACATATAATGATAGAAGATGTATCGGGACACAGGAATGGGTTATGTTTGATCTGGCATAATGATGATTCATTAAAATTGTGGGGTCTGCGTATGCGCCTGGTCCACAAAATATGGAAATAAAAATGTAAAAATTAAAAAAATAACGTTTACAAGTGTTTTTGATATAGATGTGCATAACTGATAAGCATGTTTCAACTTAAATAGGGATGGTATAATAAAATTGTGGGGTTAGCGTTCGCACCTGGCCTTCATAGAATGGAAATAGGCACAAACTTTAATAAAGACTTTTCATATCTATCTGCGTAAGTATACTTTGATAATTATGCTTTAGTTTGACGGAATATTGTATAATAATATTATATTGTTCGTTCGCGCCTGACCTCCATAGAATGGAAATATGTCACAACGTTTAACAAGGTTTTTTAATATAGATCCACAGAATATTGCGATAAGTGTTTCAATGTGAACAGGTATGGTATAATAAATTATGGGGTTTATCTATTTTAATTTTACTTTCATCATATTTTCTTTTGGTTTTGATACCCCCAAATTCGAAGCTACCTCTTTACAACCCTTCCTTTTTATAACCTATCATACTTTCATAAATCAGAGTCAATTCTTTAACCCAGTCAACGACGGGTACTTTTGCAAGTATATATATATATATATATATATATATATATATATATATATATATATATATTAATTATAAATTGATCTGTCGATTTGAATAGAATCAATTTCTGGGTCTTGGCCTGATTTCTGTTAATATTCTAATTTCATCGGACGCGTGGCGATTTGCAGCTCTTGTCAAAGGTAGTCCGAACTGTCCATAATTCGGAAGCGAGAAAACAAATTAATTCTTCGACTCAGTAAGTATGGCTGTTGCTCGGAAAAATTAGTTATGGATGACGGACGCTTTACTTTATTTCTCACTTCCGTTCGCAATTTTCAATTAGAACTTTAACAGCGCTTTTCCTGCTTTTGCAATTTTCGTTCATCGACTACATTATTAAGTTGATTAACAAAACAACAAACAAGCAAACGAATTTTGATCTTCGCTTTCCTCTGTGAAATATTTACAGAAAATATGTGTTTACTTACTATTCTTCTGCTATTGTATGCCTAAACAAAACCGTCCCCAAAGTCTTTTTAATCAAGAAAATCCCTTTAATTTCTTTTTAATAGAAATCGCTCCAGACAAGACGTGAAGACACTTGATGGAGAAAACGTAGATCACTGAAAGATGATTATAGCAACTGGAACAAATACATAGAGGATATTGCAAAGGCTGCTGAAAAGAAGGTGGGTTCCCTCTATCGAGCTAGAAGACTACTTATGCCTGAGAGTATCCTGTACCTTTACAAAGCCACCATTCGCCCATGCATGGAGTATTGTTGCCACATCTGGGCTGGTGCATCTACCACTAGTCTCTCCCTCTTAGATAAAGTTTTAAAAAAATGTTGTCAATCTAATCGGTCCCACTTTATCAACTAAGCTCCAGCCCCTGTCTTGTAGCTACAATGTAGCATCACTGTGCCTGTTTTACAAATATTTTAATGGGATGTGTTCTGATGAACTCGTTTCACTTGTACCCCCTCGACGTGCATATCCCTGACAAACCCGCTTAGCAATAAGCTCTCACCTTTCACTTTTGTTGTCCCTAAATGCCAGAAAGTTTTCTATTCTAATAGTTTCTTTCCTCGAACAGCTAGACTTTGAAATTCCCTTCCTGTTGCCTGCTTCATTGGTTGTACTGCTATGCAGAATTTAAATGTAACATAAACAAATATTTTGTTAATCTTTCCTAGAAATGGTCCCAAATAGTAGCCCTTTACGTCCAAGTGGCGATATTCTTTGTGAAGGGCTAACATGAGTAAAACAAAAATCTATTGATCTAAAGCATTAAAGAGGAAAAGGTTATAGGTAGGAGTACAGTAAAGAGTGAGAAGCTGCAATTCTTAGAAGAACGCTACTGGAATAGGAAGCTGCATTAAAATGAGATATGAAGTCTATAAGAGACGACTAGATAAACAAATCAAACGAGCTGCACGGCCCTGTCGGTGGGGCATTAGAATGCGCCGACTGCCCCCCCCCCTGCAGAGGGTAAAAGTCCCTCAATGGGGGTCCTGGATATGACCTTAAACAATATATCCAGTGGTGAGGGCCCCAGCTTGTGGGCTTTGGGGAGTGTGGAACCACCCTTTGATTACCATTGCTCCCAGGTCCACTCTGACCCGGAGTGGTAGTACCTGTTAGGGTCCCAACTATGGGTTAAATAGAAACCGACGTGAAAACAAATATATTCTATTAAAAAAACAACAACTTTTCTTCAAAATCTTTGGATTCGGCATTAAATAACCCGAAAAGGGTTGATATGCCGTAAAACAAAAACAACCAACCAACCAACCAACCAACCAACCAACCAAACGAGCTGCAACAAAAAAATCCTTGAATAAACCTTAAGAATACAAGCCGTAACAATATTTGTATAAAAAGATTGAAAGAGAAGTTGTAAAGAAGAAAAGGTGAAGGTCAATCAAATTAGAAATACGTTTCTGAATCTTATCAAGAACCGTTAATTTAAATAGAAATTCACAGCCCCAATATGATAACAATACTACATACAAGAAACTTTGTAGACAAAGAATAGTTTCCGACGTTAGGAAGTGTTTTAAGTCATAGAATGAACCGCTTTTACAGGGAAACAATAAGAGCAATGGATTTAATATATGAAGGTTTTGGTGAGATTAAAAAGACCAAGCAGTTCAGCATAGATTTTTAAATTAGAGCAGAGCAGAGGCATTCATGATACGCTTAAGAAAAGATTAATGGAACACAAATGATAAAATATGCTTATCGTCTCCAAGTTTCTGATAATACATAAGGAAATTATCTTACATAAAGTGTTCTATTA
>NC_136501.1:54160567-54168067 GCF_053919585.1 Euprymna scolopes | reverse complement strand
ATTTTATTATACAATATTTCTTCAAACTGAAACATAATTATCAAAGTATACTTACGCAGATAGATATGAAAAGTCTTTATTAAAATTTGTTCCTATTTCCATTCTATGGACGCCAAGCGCGAATAAAAAAACATGAAATTAGATTCGCGAATAAAATAAAAAACATGGAATTAGATTCGCGAATAAAAAAAAAAAAACATGGAATTAGATTCGATTATTCTAAAAGTAAATTTAAAATTCATTTCAGGGCAGGAAGTACAATTAAGACTAACATTAATTTCATCTAATATTTTAGCAGATAAGTTTTAATCGATCGATTTTTTGTAGACTTTTATTTAATATGTTCATATAGTCACACTACACGTGTTGCGATTAGTTTGACATTTGTAACTGATTTAGTAGCCATTTGTAACTGATATTTATAGACTATTACTAAAACAGACGTTGTTCAATCTATTGAAACTAAAAGGTGGAAGACGAAGGTAGTGAGTGGCGGTGCAAATTTCGTCTGGTTATTATAATTATCATTATATATAATGATAATTATTATTAGTATAACGTAGAATATGAAGCTAACCTTTATTATAAATTAACCCAAATTTTAATCGTTATCAAAATTAAACCCACTTTTTATATCGTTATTAGAAAATTAACCAACTTTTTGTATTATTATAAAAAAATTAATCTACTTTTAAAAAATACTTATTAAACATTAAGCCACTTTAAAATCATTATTAAAACTTCCCCTAGTTTTTGAATCACATTTAAAAATTAACCCACTGTTTAAATCGTTATGAAAAATGAACCTAATTTTTAATAGTTTGTAAAAATAAACCCACTGTTACAATCGTTATGAAAAAATACCACAGATTTCATATCGTTATTAAAAATCAACCTACTTTTTAAATTGTTTTTTAAAATCATCCCACTTTTTAAATCATTATGAAAAATTACCATGCATTTAAGATCGTGATTAAAAATTAACCTATTTTTAAAATCGTTATAAAAATTTAACCCACTTTTTAAATGATTATTAAAACATAACCGGATTTGAAATCCTTATAAAACATCAACCCATTTTGAATTTAATATTACAATCAAAACCTTTTAAAACTATAATTAAAAATTAAATTATTATTAATAATAATAAAAACTATCCCACTTTTAAATAATTTTTCGAAATGGTGCAATATTTTAAATTTTTTTACTCTTTAATTTTTATATACGTGTGTGCGTGTGTGTGTACTTTTATGATGTGTATGTAAGCGTGTATGCGTGTGTATCATGCACAAATTTACACTATGAGTTATGATTTTGAAAGAAATTATGTTCATTAGAATCAACATAGGTGTTTTTGTATCATAATGCTTATGACAAGTATCGAAAATCGATAGTCTAAAAAATCCGATTAAATGAGGAAGTCTGACGATGACTAAAGTTTACACTCTTTTACAGCATAACCTCCCAACATTTAATAAGTTTTATGACTGAACAGATGCAAAGTACAAGCATATAAAATTAACTAGAGATTCGTTTATAAGACAGGGATGCGTTCGAAATGAATGCATATTTTAGAGCAAAATTTGACTATGACACTTTACATATGTACGCTAAGCTGCACTTCAGGTTATTATGTAAAAAATAATTTTAAGAAACCAACAATTTGTTTTTTGATAAGACAGGGGTGCGTTCGAAATGAATTTCTATTTTCGGAGCAAAATTTGACAATGACACGTGAGATTTGTACGTTTTAGTGCAATTCAAGTTATTACGTAAAAAAAAAAAACATTTCATAAAATCAAGAGCTTATTCCTTCATAAGATAGAGGCGCGTTTGAAATGAATGTTTCTAGTTAGAGCACAGTAGGTCCATGATACTTGACTTTTGCATTTTAAACCATAACTGAAACTGCTATTTACGGATAATTTTATATATTTTTATAGAATCAACATTAGATTCTCAACAGTGCAATGTAAACTGAAATGCATTGTGGATTAAGTCTCTGCAAAATGTCATATACAGGCGTCTTCCCGGTACACCGCGATGGGTCCCCAACTAGAGAAAGCAAACACCGATTTCGATGACAATAGAAGTATTAGATGGTGAAAAAATGTTTGATACCTATTCAACCCCGGAAACGTCGGGTACCCTACCAGTTTATATATATATATATATATATATATATATATATATATATATATATATATATATATATATGTATATATATATATGTGTATATATATATATATATATATATATATATATATATATATATATATATAAAGTGATGGTTGTGTAGTTCCAACGAGAGAAAAAATGTATATTTAAAAGAGTGTAGCCATCAACAATTGTAGGGTTTTCAGCCTTTTATCATATTTTTGTTTTAAAAATATTTTTATAACTCGTTTCATGCTTCGTTTTGCTCTCTTCAGATAATTTCGAAAAAAGGTTTTTTTTATGAAAGTTTGTAATGTTATTTTTACATCTGCTGATATTAAATGTGTTTTTCAGAGTGATGTGGTCTCAGACATTCTGTCCCCAACAGTAAGTGTTGGTAGTGTCCAGTCAGAGTTAAGTTCAAAGAGGGGGCTTTTGGTCCATTTGGTGAAGTTTTTTTTATGGCTTTCTTTTTGGGGACCAGAGATTGGAGTTCAGACGAGCCCCTGCCATGGAAATAACGATGAAACAAGGATAGGCTCGCAACGTCTCTTCTGTGGGAGAGAGGTTGCAGGGTAGAGAAAAGGGCATCCCCCACTAAGCCACGAAGTCTATTTTGTACTCTGTTAAGGCAGGATAGGCTATTTTTAGCAGCGCCTGCCCAGATATGGCAACAGTATTCCATGCTTTGATGTACTTGGCTTTTATATAGATAGAGAATTGCATCAGTAGTGAGATATCTTCTGGAGCGGTAGATGATATATACACACACACACGCACACACAATCACACACATACACGCATACATACACGTACACGCATATATATACACACATATGTGTGTACATACACATACACACGCACGTATACTTTCTAATTGTTTGTTTAGTATTATACTGGATATGGATTTGCGCACCCGTGAAAGTGTGCTCGTGCTTTATTGTGCTTCTTTTGTTTCGTGTGTGAGGGTGCACATTTACCCAAGTATGCATGCGTGCAAGTGCATTTTGTGTTTTGCCTATTTATGTGTATAATTATTGAGAGATGTTCAAAGCGGGATTGAACTTTGCTATAAAGTTTTTTTTCTTGTGTTAGTAAGTAGAAGCAGTTATCAGTTTGGAAGATGGGCATCATCTCGAATCTGCGAGTGTGTGATATGTTAGTGGGTGGATGTGTGTGCGTACGTGTGTGAGTGTATAGGTAGGTATGTATATATGTATGCTCCTACATATATTTCTGTGTATATGCGTTTGTATATGTGTATATACCTGCGTGCGTATACGTGTGTATATGAATATGTACATGTATGTATATGTATGTGTGTGTGTGATTGTGTGTGAGTCTGTGCCATACAAAAAAAATGTCATAAAAAAACATAAAAACCTTAACCAAATGACCAAAAACCTCCTCTTTGAACTTAACTCTGACTGGACACTACAAACACTTACTTTTGGGGACAGAACGTCTGAGACCATATCACTCTGAAAAACACATTTAGTATCAGCAGATGTAAAAATAACATTTCAAACTCTCATTAAAAAAAACCCTTTTTACGAAATTATCTGAAGAGAGTGAAACAAAGATTGAAACGCGTTATAAAAATATTTTAAAATAAAAATATGATAAAAGGCTGAAAACCCCACAATTGTTGATGGCTACACTCTTTTATATATATATATATATATATATATATATATATATATATATATATATAGAGAGAGAGAGATAGAGATAGATAGATAGATAGATAGATAGATAGATAGATATACGATAATCATGAAAGTATATATCGCAATTAAGATACACAGAGGGTTTATCCCTGTACGGTATCGTCATTGTTGTTTAATTGCCATAAAAGTATTGAGATATTTATTACTTATTCTTGCTTACGTATTGAACAGTGATTAAATAAAAATCAATAATGAATATATAAAATATTATATATCTATCGGGTTACATAGACACACACACATATTTATATAAAATTTTTTAAATTCTTTTCATGAGCGAGAGAACAACATTCAATACAAAACGAAAACAAAATTCACAGAGGCCATTTGCGTCCTCATTTGAATGAGTTTCACAGATGCTTCGACAGATGTCAAAGATCTCTTTTTATTCTCTTCTTGATATTCTCGTTCTAATTCTATTCATAATACCCCCTTTCTTTCCCTTTCCCCCCTGCTCCCTCACAATATATATGTGTATATATATATATATATATATATATATGTGTGTGTGTGTGTGTGTATGTATGTATGTGTGTGTGTGTGTATTTTCCAAGAACAAATTAAGATCAAGGTTGAATTGTCATTTGACTTGCTTATAAATTCCCGGAATAGTAACAATTCATATCAGTTTTATTCGATATGTATATTTTATTCTCTACTTTATGCTCTCCTTCCTCGTTACACACACACACACACACACACACACACACACACACACATATATATATATATATTCCAGGTTGTATTTGATATATGTAAATATCCCGTCTTAAGCTTAATTATCTCGTTGATTAAACAAAACATTAATTCATAATGGCTTTTTCCATATCCCTCTGAGATAGGAGCAGAGAACTCCTTTTATGATATAGAGGTCTCACCAGTAATCTACTTTTCTTGTTTAATCTGTGATCTTTCAGTCTTTCTTCTTTTAAAATATGAAGGAAGAATATGTATATTAATACGATAGCGCGTGTGTTATTTTGTATATTATGTTTCCATCTTTTTCTTTCCGAATAACTCTCGTTCTTGTAATAAATAATTTTGTCAATAATTTTTTATGTTTTGGTTTCAGTTTCGATTCCAGCTGATGCCTCCACATCATATATATATATATATATATATATATATATATATATATATATATATATATATGTGTGTGTGTGTGTGTGTGTGTGTGTGGTGTGTGTGTGTGTTTGTGTGTTTATTTTTGCAATCACAACTTTATAATATATTGAATAGAACTGAATTGATTATATGATAATATATATGGACATATTTAAGTGTATTTACGACCGAGTTGCACCGGGCGTCCCTGCTAGCTTAGATAATTACTTTTGCAGTTTTAACAAAAAGGTTACAATAAAAACAGGACGTCCCTATTAACGCTGAACATTCACAGAATGCCAACATTAATATATTACAAATAGAAGAGTTCACTGTGGCATTCCCAAAGGTCCCGCTACATGCAATTATTATATTATACCATGCTATATATCTAAAAACTGTTAAATCTCATTTTAATGTACACTAGATAACATAAATAATGTATTCTGTTAATAAAATAATTTAAATATAGTTTCCAGAAGTGGATATCTAAACACTGGTAACTGTACCGTTAGCATTGATTTTGAAGAGCGTTTACATGAACAGCATTTTGGGGTGTGACCTCAAACAGGTGCGTAAATGTAAGGTGTTTTGCGTGAGCAACCAACATACAACTGGCCATGAGAAAAGCAAGGTGTCTGAAGGTTAAGTCAAACGACGTTTTTGTCCTTGAGCTTTATTTATAGACATGGAAAAACAATTTTCATTTGGGAATTTTAAACACTTGAACTGAAATGGTATGCCAGAAGGAATAAATTGAATCCGAGGAATTAACACAGTATCACTATTAAAATTTCCAGACATTATAATGGCTGCCAGAAGTAAGTTTTCAAATATTTTATTGATAACCGTGTGCCATTGCACAGTTTAGATGGATGAAGATTTCGTAATAAGATAACTAAAGCTCCTTCGTTTAATATTAGATTATGATGTGGCATTCAAAGCGGTTGCGGTGAATTCTACAAGAAACTCTACAGGAAATTCTACTGCCTGATCTTAATTAATAACACAATCAATGAATTGATAATTCTTCCAAAAGATTATAATTGATCATATCAACACAATCATATCTAGAGACCAAAATTTGCTTTTTTTTTACAAAGCCTCCCAGTATTACTGAAATTTTTAGCAATATGTGGGAAAACCTTAATCATTAGGTAACCAATTTAATTTATAGGTTCTCGGGTATGCTGACAACCAATATCACAGTTAAATTTGGGGGCTGCTAAGTCGTTTACTAAATATGAAAACGTATAATATCCAACGTAAAATATAATGTGGTCCCTGGCAGCCATTTTGTTTCCAAAGCCGAGTAGTTAGTAATGAGCATGCGTGTAACTGAAACAAACGACAAAGTAAATATTTTTTCATCCCCCAACTGGGAAAAATAGGGGTTTATTCCGAAAGGTGTTCTTAACATGGGGCGGTTGAGGGTGTTTATTTCGAAAGCCGTTCTTAAAATGGGAAGATTCGTGGTGTTTATTCCAGAAGGCGTTTTTAACATGGGAAGATTGAAGGTGTTTATTCTGAAAGCCCTTCTTAACATGATGAAATTGGGAGTGTTACTCCGAGAGCCGTTTTTACATGAGGAGGTTGGGGGGGGTGTTTATTCCGAAAGCCGTTACGCATGCGCATTACTAATTTCTCGGTTGTAAAAGAAATGGGTGCAATGGATTACAGTAGCTTTTACGTTGGATAAAAAACGTTTTCATATTTGTTAAACTTCTTAGCTTTGAATTTACCTGAATTATTCGTTGTCAGCATACCCGAAACGTGTAATGTCGACATTTCGAATGTGAACGGTGAATTGTAGATAATGTAAAATAATACCAAAAATTTTGTATTTTAGTCAGAGAACAATTATTTCGTTGGTGCAAAAATAATGTCGTTTCTTTGACGCTCAAATCAATGTCAAAAACGACATTATTTTTGCACCAAACTATTATTTTAAAAGAGTCATTGAAATGAATCTGTTTTCTCAAAATTTAATGATTATTAATATATGAATTTCATGATTATTAAGTTACGAAAATTTCTATTTTGTATTCAAATAAGTCTTTATTTTTTGTTGTAATTTTCCAAGCTTGTAAATAATTATTGCCGTAAAATACGTTAAACTAAATTTAAAATCATGTAGAAATTTGCATTTTTAATACAAAAACATGATGAAAAAAGTTTTTTATATATCAAAAAGACGTAGTGCCATCAGTTAGAATCAAAACCAAAACATTTCACGTTCCAGCAGCGTTCTCTACACATGTCGGCATTGGGACAAATACAGTAATGACTAAATCTTAAAAACTTCAAAATAATTAATTTCATGTGAGCATGCGCAGAAAGAGGTATAAACATATCGGGCAGTTCAAAAATGCCAGAAATGCCTGTATGCGTTATTCATCAACATAAACAAAGATTTTACTCGTTCTAAACCATACTTGGTGTATAATTACTATTTCTTGTTAATTTCAGTGTTATGTGACAAGTAGTTTAAGAGTTTACCTGTTAAATA
>NC_136501.1:54135567-54158067 GCF_053919585.1 Euprymna scolopes | reverse complement strand
GAGACACCCTGAGATTATTGTTATTGCATAGCCTAATCGTAAAATATGCTTAAATATGATATTTTAATTGATGCAGATTTCGTATATATTACTATAAGAATCAATTTTCGATCCATTCTTATAAATTATATACCTGTGATTTCAAAAATAAAAAAATATATCCATATGGCTTGGGTGCATCAGCTTGAATCGAAACGAAACCAAAACTTATGAAGAAAAAAAAAGAATGTATGTATATATAACTTGAGTTCTTTCAGCTATAATCGAAACTGAAACCAAAACTGATGAAGAATTCTTGGTAAAATTATTTATTACAAGAAATAGAAATGCAGAACAATTAAGCGACATATACTCAGAAGACAAAAAATAAATGTGATACATAAAATAACACACACTATCGTATTAATGTATAGATTAAAATATGGTACTCATGAAGATAGTGATCCAGACGTAACTCTGTGCACGCGCATGCCCGGCTTTCCTCGGAACATGATGTCAACAGCCGGAGTAAGCAGAGCGTCGCCGAGGAAATTAAGCTGTCTGACGTAACATAAAGCTGAACCAATGACAATGTAGCACGATGGTTTTTCAACGCGACGCGCGTTCGCGCGAGTTGAAAATACAAAGTAGCAGACGACAATTTGGAAGAGGAAGAAAAGAAAACAAATTAGTAAAAAAAAAAGAAAAAACTCACCATTTCGTACTTTCACGTCAGAAAAAAAAACATGAATTTTACAGCCTTTAGGGGAGCAGCTGAAAACACCAGCCGGAGTCCTCGATTTTGTCAAGAAAAATTTACTGGCACGGACGAAAAGTTGTGCACCATGTGGACACAGGTGTAATCTTATTGTAAGAGGAAAGGTAAGCGATGGTTATACCTGAAGGTGTCAGGGTACCAAATGTCGAACCTTTACATCATCATGACTGGTAACTTTTTTGGCAAGTCTAGGCTGACAATTAAAATCATCCATTTGGAGGCGTTCGAGCGAGCAACATAGAGATACCTCCAGTGCAAATGCTGAATACGATCTACGCACACACACTATCAATAAAACACCGGTCTGTGGAAACAACAATGTCTGTTTTAATATGAAAAAAAAACTATCCCACCAAGTTTTGTTTCAACTTTTGTAGTTCTCAGGTTTCATTGAAAAAAATAAAAAAGTAAAAAAATAAATAAAAAATAACACACAAAAAATAAATAAATCGTTATGAATTTTTCTTGAAAAAAAAATCCTTCACTTACCGCTAAACCTTTTCTCGAACAAAAAAAATCCTTACATTATTTATCTTAAAATATATATATAGTTTCCGGTTCGTTGTTTGGCTGTGGAATTTATTATATCCAATCTCTCACATTCTGAAAATCCTATCATAAGTTGCTCGCTTGGTTAGCATTGCTGGATGGCATCGTCCTTATGAGTTAAAAATCCTTCTTGTAAGACATCGGCTTGGGGTTATTAGTAGGTTGGATGACCGCGTCCCTTGTTGAGACGAAGTAGGTTCATTTCACAGTCGGATTTCGGCGCTGTTGTCTTGATCTGTGCTGGTTAATAGAAATTCTTGTGTGCGATGCGTTTGCTCAGTTTGTAGAGTGCTTGCCTCGCTTGCAAGAGGCTCGGGTTTCGAATCCTGAGTTCGGATGTTCCTAACTGATGAGCCCAAATGAGGGCGAAACTAGAGTCTTGGACTTCCGGTAAGTTGACTGTCATGGCTCTTCTGCGCTGCGACGTTATTTGGCTGTGGAATTTATTGTATATATATATATATAGCAAAAGAAATATAAAAAATGAAAAATATTGTTATTACATTTTTCTTACAGTTAATAAAACTTAAAATTTAAGGTAAGTTTCCTTTTCTTGTTATGCTTTCATCGGCGACGCTCTGCTTAATTTCCTCGGCGACTCTCGGCGGTTGACGTAATGTTCTGGAGAAAGCCGGGCGGACTCTGAGTTATGTCTGGATCACTCTCTGCATGAGTACCAAAATTATTTTATGAACCAAAAACAGTTTTTCATGAGCCCATTTTAGTTACAACAATGTTGTAATAAAAATAATTTATTTAGAAAAAGAAACTGTCATTATATATATATATATATATATATATATATTAAGATTTAATGTTTTTATTACAATATTTTATGTACAAAACTAGTTTCGTTTCGCTAATAACGTGTTGCTAACTTCGAGGTTTCATAACATATGCATCTGGGCTTTTGTTTACATGTTATAGCAATTAGTAGTAGCAATAATATTTTAATGAACGAAGCCATCAGCGTCTCTCTCTATTGTTCTCTCTCTCTTTCTCTCTCTTTCTCTCTCTCTCTTCCAATAAACAAATCTAAAGAAAAATATACAAATAACTGCTCAATTTTTTGTCCCCACAGGCCGAGAGATGGGTGTTATAGTTTTTTTTTTATTACGGAATAACTTAAAATCAATTATTTCTTAACAACTTTTGAAAGATATAACCATAAATTTTATAGAAATAAAATCAAATATAGCTGTGCGAGCATTCGTAAATGTGTATTCTGTAATTAATGTATATTCCGGAATTAAATCTTAACCAATAAAATTTGCCGGAAAGCGTGACATACAAAAGAATAGATACATAATAATAATAATAATAATAATAATAATAATAATAATAATAATAATAATAATAATAATAATAATGAAACCTAGCGATCGTCCATTACTGGAAAAGGTGTATTGAGAATAGTGGTGACTATATAGAAAAGTAAATTCGGAACACAACATGTCACTTGTTTTAATGGTATCACTTCCGTCTTCGTAGCCCTTTAACGTTTTAGATTTTTAGTAAAAAAAGAGTCCTTATATTTTGAAAAATTTCTGTATATATATATATATATATATATATATATATATATATATGCATTAAATTTAATTAAATGTTTCATTAAATACATTTGCAAGCAAAATCCGATCCCGCATTTTGCTAAATCCTGCACTCTGATGAGACGTATAGGACTATCCATTTATTTAGAGATTTCTTTTTAAAATTAAATATGTTTTTAAGTCTGTTTCAAAGTGTTTTTTAACATGTTTTATTAACTACTTGTTCTTTATATATAGAAGTGAGAAAAAGGAAGGGCATATATATATATATATATATATATAAATATATATATATATATATGTATATATATTAAATTATTCAATTTCACCCCAAACAAGGCACAGTGTCGCTTTGAAGTAGGGGGCTACTATCGGGGACATAAATTGCGAAGGCATTATGAATGAGATGAGTTGAAAAATGTTTGTTCACATTACACTTGAACTTCTGCATATCAGTACAGTTAGAAAGGCAGAATCCCGGAAGGAAGTTCCAAAGACTTGCAGTTTTGGGGAATACACTATTGGAGTACAAGGATTTCTTACACCTAGGGATGGGGCTTAGTTGCTTGTCGGGTTTGTCGGAGGTAGTTACGTCGAGGAGGTACAAGTGCTTGCTGTTCATCAGAGCATTCGCCATTAAAGTATTTGTAGAACAGGCAGAGGGATACAACATTTCGTCGATGGAACAGAAGCTGAAGCCTAGATAGCAATTCAGGACCTATCAGAGTGGCGACTCTCTTTTGAACTCTGACAATTCTGTTGCACTTAAAAAAATCATTGAAGATTTTATATCTATATCATTAATTACTAGATGAAAGATAATGTTTTTAAATTGCAACAAAATGTACATTACATAAAATAAATCCCAGGTAATTTTTTAATTCAATTATAATTAAAGTTTTATACCTTACTTTATAAAATCAATAAAAGTGCACTTTGAAGATAAATATATTTCAAATTGGATCTTTTACCTTTATTTTAAAAGCCTATAGAAAAAACATTTTGTTTAACAATTTTCATGCCTTGGATTAAATGCTTTTCTAACTTGTATCTTATCTTTTTAAGATTATATTCTAAAACTCTCCTTCTCTCTGTTTCAGTTTGTATTTCTCCTCACACAACAAATGATTTTATGCGACTCCCTGTTTGTAATACTGGTCATAATAATGAGAAAATCTGCTTTTTTTAACAAAAACTTTAAAATAACTTTTTTAGATTAAGCTTTTTTAAACTTTCAGAATAGAATATCTTTAACATTTAATAAGGAACATATTTCATATAGGTTTCATTAACAAATATTTAGTACATTACGAGAAAAATAGAGACAAAAAGTTACGGCCAATAGTAGTCATCGCCAGCGAAAGTCTTTGTTATTCTTATTCTATTATTATTATTATTATTATTATTATTATTATTATTATTATTATTATTATTTAAAACATTTTGTACCCTGCTCTTTCGCGCGAGGATTAATATATATATATATATATATATATATACATATATATATAAGTACATATATACATATTTACATAGTAAATGAATTACAAAAGTCTATATTCTAAAGTTCATGATGTTGACCATCTTAGAATTTATTAATTTAATTAAGTTGATATTTACAATACCGGATAGTGTCTGACTCGTAGCACCAAATCAATCACTTAACTAATGTATCAATTAATGAATCTATTTTGCTCTTAACTCATCAGAAGAAATAACAACAATCAATACATCTAAACGAAATAAAGTTCATTTTCACATCAGTTTTACTGATGTATTGAGCAGAATTGAGCAAAATAAATCTTGCAACAATCATCCACTCTATTATAAAGAGAGTGTTTATTCATGTGTATATGAATGAATACATGCATATTATGTCGGTCCCGCCTCTTTGTTGAAACCGTTGGTGAATGAATTCCCGAAACCAAATTATGAGAAAAAAATTTAAAAAAAACTAAAAACATCTGATTTATATCGTTTCAAATAAATTCAAAAGAAAATTAAAAACGATTAAAAAAAAAACGTGGGGTTTTTCTTTATTTTTGAAACTTCAGAAATAATGTTCACATATTTTGAATAAACGTACTTGCCCGATTTAAAGTGGATAATTGAGTAATAAATCTAGAGAAAATTTGGATTCGAACGGAATTTTCGAAGTAGTTTCTAAATAAATGAATAATTGATATATATATATATATATATATATATATATCAGTTTTTCATTTATATTTATATATATCAGTTATTCATTTTTATATATAAATATATATATATATATATCAGTCATTTATATATATATATATATATATATATATATATATATATAAAATATATTTTAGTCATCGACATACAGTCCTGTTTCGTTGTTTCACAACTCATCAGTGCCGCTAGACTAACACCTATCCCAAGCCGAGGATCGAACCTAGAACCGTTGTGATGACAGTCGACATATATATATATATATATATATATATATATATATATATATATATATATATATATATATATATATATATATATGAATGGAAATGTATAAAAAAGAATACGAAAAGTATAAAAGCTTATAACTTTCTTTATTCATTTTCAATTGGTGACGTGTAGGAATACAAAATAATATTATGAAAAAAAAAAAACACTTTTTTTTACAGGTACATAATTTTCGCCCGATCTTTCAGTCTTCATCGGTGTTTATATATACATCTATCTATCTATCTATATATATATATTCCTCTAATCTATTTATTTATAAAAGTAAGAATATATTATTATTATTATTATTATTATTATTATTAAAGAGTATGTGTGAGGACGCTCTTAACCTATATACTCTGCGGATTTTTTAATCTACAGACTTAAAGTTAGGTATATAGTATCTTCAAATATATGGAAAACTTTCAATCGATTTTGTTATGTATAAAAACGTGCTGCTAAAGGCTTAAAATTGAAAACAATGGTACGATAGAGGCGTCGGAAATTTTATCTGTTTGCTACTTGTTCCACGAATGCACATGCGTGAATGTTTCGCATGTCAGATTAATTGTTAAAAATAAGTAGTTTTTAAAACACTTGTAAAGAACGTGTCAAGATTGCCTAATTGTTATCGTAATTGACTCACTGTCTTTATGTTTTATTTTCGATCTCAGCTCGAGTATTTTCTTTTTTTTTAATTACACGAAGTTAACTGTTTAGAAAAAAAAAACATAATACTTGCATGAACATATCTCAATTTCCATATGATTAAAATATAATATTTATGCGTATTTTATTACCGTGCTACGTCATGCGACCTGCTAGTATATATATATATATATATATATATATATATATATATATATATACATAATGTTTGTAATGTTTGTGCACATATATATGTACATAAATATATGTTTGTGTGTATAAATATTTTGTCTGTGTATATGACTGTGTGTGTATGTGTGTGCGTACCTGTGGTGTGTGAAGTATCAATCTCTTCGTTTAATCGTACGAACACAGGTGAAGCATAAAATTTCCCTTATTTTTTGACGAGTGTGTAAATAAATGTCCAACTGATATGACATCTTCAATATATTGATCTGCATTAAAATGTATATTTGTATATCTGTGTGTGTGTTAATATATATATATATATGTTTGTGTGTGTATATATATATATATATGTTTGTACGCGTATACATAGATATTAGTGCGTATGCGTGTGTGCGTGTGTGTGTATGTGTGTGTGTGCGTGCGTGCGGTAGGTGAAGTATCAATCTCTTCTTGACCGTAAATGATTTGTATTCCTTCGGGTGAATACTTCCATTCTATGGCTTCAGTGAATACGAAGCTCGAAGGTAAAACTATTTCTATTTTCGTCACCAATCAATAACATACGCATATAATCACACGTATGTAAGCAAAGACATACGTGAACACACGCGAATATACATGCATATTACAAACACACACACGCAACGCAAATACCTATATATATATGGCAACTTTCTTCAGTATTACCAGACTATAGATAACAACAGTAAAGGTGGCAGCGCGCGAAGTTTTTGTGGCAAGAATTGCGCAATCCTATCCACACCTCTCCCGACTCAAATTAAATACTAGTAGCAAGTTAAGGTTCAGAAATACTGGAAACAATGTCGTGATAAACGGCAAGAACGTATAGAATTCCTCAATAATCACACATTGTATTAGTCAACCTCAACGTTGCCTAACTTCAATTATTTGACGAGAACCGGTGCGTCAACGTGATTATGCCGTATATATATATATATATATATATATATATATATATATATATATATATAAACATTAATGGCTACATATGTGCATACATTAATTCGAGGGTAATTCTCTGGCTGAAAACGTAATGTCCCCCATAACGGGTGATTACAGAAACATGTATGCATATATGTAGCCATCAATATTTGTATAAATAAATTTAATATACTTACTCTGTTTACTCATTGAGCACTCTTTGGTAGACACATGTTGTTTCATTGGATGTATTTCGAGGAAACTAAACTCTACTGCCATAATATATATATATATATATATATTAAAAATGTGTATGCATTCATGTATATTTATAAAGTAATAGTTGTTTGATTCTAACGAGAAAAAAATGTATATTTAATGAGTATGGCCAACAACATTTGTTACTTTTTAAGACTTTTATTATGTCTAATAGTTTTTAAAAATATTTTCATAATCAGTTTCGAGCTTTTATTAAGCTCTCTTCAGATATTTTGTGTTAAAACTTTTTCAGTTCAAAGTTTTTTTAGTTAAAAGTTTGTTTCTGAGGAAAGTTTATGGAATTCTCTTTTGGAGCTCATCTTAGTTCGGTTAGCACCAGTGTGTTTTTCGAAGGTGTGTGTGAAGATATGACTAGGTGTCTCCAATGGGATTATTTGAGGTTCATTTGATGGGGTGAGTATTAAGTCCATTTCTTACTTTCAAGCCCTTTCACTCGTTTTCTTACATGCCCTATCACCGATTCGCAATCAGTACCATTATTATGCTTATCATACTTCTCACCACGATTACCCTATGGGAGCTGACCTTTGACTCTTAAACAGCCAGATCTTTCAACTGGGTCTGCAATTCCCCTAAATTTACGTTAATAATTTTCTTTAGCATTTTTGGCAGTCGAGTTTTGCTTGTTGTTGTAGACCCGTGCTAGGGGTTACAGATGAATGAAACCACAAGTAGTATAAAGTGTATAACATATAATATGTATTTATCATAAAGAATACAGGAGCCACTAAAGTAGTGTGAGAGGAACGTGTTCGTAGCATGCGGTTAAACATGGTATGAATGCCTTCATTTAGTCTCTGAAACCAGTGGTATTCATAGGACTGGTCGATTCCACTTAGTTCTGAAATATGGGTAATGTGTACCCCACGACATCCCCCATCCCGAGCTGGGATGATCTATAACTATTTTTCCTGGGGTTGATCTCTATCGGGTCGATCATTTTCCTTTTCCTGGATGACCGGCGTTGTTCGGCAGCTTGTGGTCTTACCAAGTCGAACGTGTCATATATCTGGTCCATTACTTCTTCTTGTTCAATAGGCGGGCGTCTTTCTTCATCAGTTATACGTTTCCGAATGTGGTTTAAATGTTTTTTGTGCGTAAATCTTGGTCCTTCAATAATGTAGACCATCCGGCCGATCCTTTTCTGGACCTTTTCTAGTTCCCACATCGTTCTATTATTTTTGTGTATCTGGGAAAATACATTTCTACCTGGTTAATACCTCTTTTTAGGCGGTTTTACCTGTTTTGGTAAAAGTTTCTCGAAGACTGGCCTAATTTTCCTCGCGAACATTAACATCTTCGATTGAGTCCTTTCATTTGGCGTAATTCTCTAAACTTGTAAAAACTATTGTAACGCCTTTTCTGAAGGCGTTCCTTTAGCCTTCTTCGGAGCTCTTTTGAACGTGTCTACAAACCTCTCTGCCTGACCGTTCGATTGCGGATGATAGATTGGCGTCGTTATGTGGTTAACCTGGAAATTCTCGCAGAAGCTGTTAAAATCTATTGAAGCGAATTGTGTGCCATTGTCTGACACTAGACAATCAACCACACCAAACCTAGCGAACAATTCATTAAGAGCATTGATTGTAAAATCCGTTGTTGAACTTTTACATCGAAATACCTCAGGCCATTTTGAAAAGCTGTCTACCACTATTAAATAATAGTTTCCATCCAGTGGGCCTGCGTAATCTACGTGTATTCTTTGCCATGGGTGGTCCGCTTTAAGCTATGGGCTAGATTGTATTGGGGCGCTTGTGCAGCCAATGCACATCCCTTACACGACTTTACCGTGCATTCTATATCAGTATCCATAGTCTTCCAATAAACATAGGACCTCACGAGGCTCTTCATTCGCGTAGCCCCAAGGTGCCATGTATGAAAGTCCTTTAGAATTTTCTTTTGTAGTTTAGCTGAGATTACTACTCTTTCTCGGTACAACAGTACCTCATTGCACATAGAATGAGCTTCCGCCGCCGATTCATTCGATTTAATTTTTTGTTTCATTTCTTTGATGAAACTATCTTCTTCAGCCTCCATTATTATATTTTCCAAAGTGACTGGTTGTTCCTTGATCGTATTACATAGTATTTGTGTATAGTCATTTTAAATTTGTAGTGACGCTATTACTGTGTCTTCTAACGGTTCCCTTGGTTTCGGGATTAATCGCGACAATCCGGCTGCGTGACTTAACTTCGCAGATGTAAGAAATTCCATACTGAAATCGTAATTCAGTAGAATGCTTCCCCCCTCATCTTTGCAGTCTGTTGGCTGTGTAAGATGGCAGACCTTTTTTAGAGCTGGATATGAGTATAAGCGGCTTATGGTCAGTTTGCAATTTAAATTTACGACCGTGTAAAAATCGGTGGAATTTTGTATCACCGAATATGATCCCCAGTGTTTCCCTTTAAATTTGGGAGTAATTCTTCTCAGCAGAAAGTAAAGTTCTTGACGCATGGGCGATCGGCTTAGTGGACCCATCAGGCATCTTGTGTAGAATACACGCACCGATCCCATAAGAACTTGCGTCAATTGCGACAATAATCTATTGTTTCGGATTGAAATGAGGAAGGGATAAATCTGACGTTAATACCCCTTTTAATTTTTTAAACGCTGCCTGGCACTCAGGCGTCCAGTCCCATGTTTTGTCCTTTTTTAATAGTACATTCAATGGAGCACGCAATTCATGCATGTTCTTAATGAACAGTCTCTGAAATCAGTGGTATTCATAGGACTGGTTGATTCCACTTAGTTCTGAAATAGTGGTGATTTTTACCCCACAACACTTGTGGAGAAATTTGTCAAACAATGAAGTCCCACAATTTCTTGAGGTGACTCAATTGGGCGTTTACTTGTCCCAAATCAGGCGCGGTAATTATATACTTCTCCTCAAACGGTAATACCTTACACCCGTTTCGTAGGCTCCGCAACTTTTTTCAAATTCACAATGGTCAAGAGTGGCGTCATTTTGATCGTGTCGACGGCAGTATCACCGCACACTTTTGACAATACCAGATATAATTCATGTACCCTCTGCCACACATACAGCCAGAGGTAGCAACCTCCTTCCCGTAACCGACTCTATAGGCCTTTCTACTCTATTTTCCTCCTACTTGTACAACCCTCGCACACACAGGTCGTAATATCTTGTCACATATATTGGGTTTTCAGATAAGGAGGTCGCCAGACTACTGGTCCGATATTTCTTAATCTCTTGTCGGCTCAATAGCATAAATCTCTCCCTACCCACATTGAAGGCTATATATCCCGATTCTACCTGATATCTGGATAATAAGCCCTAGTCGGGTGTGTCCAGTGGACAGGAAAGTGATAATCTGATACAGTTATAGTACTCCCAAGATTTTCTTCCGGGCTCATAAGGAGTTGAAGACAGGAAGGCAATTTCCGCCTCATACTCTCGAGCACTTACTGTAATAGGTAAGGGCTTATAGCTTTTTATTTTTTTTTTACACAGTGATCACCACTTATCAAGGCCCGGAAGCCACTCAGGGATAAGGGTTATTGCAAGTACATTACGTTAGTGTGGAGATTTGATGAAGTGTTTACTTAAGGGGGCGGTTCATTAGGAATTTGTAAACATTGGACTTGAAGACATCCAAGTTGTAGTCCGGAGGGAAGCAGGCAGACGGAACAGAGTTCACAGGCGTGCAGTTCTAAGAAGGAAGCTTTGTTCATTGAATCCACGTTTTGATTTAGGCACAGATAAAGAGTGGGGGAAATTTTTGACAGTGGATTCGGCTAGACGGGTGTTTTTCGTGAAAGATTGGCGAGGGGGGGCCAGAGATTGGAGTTCAGACGAGCACCTGCCATGGAAATAACGACAAAATAAGGATAGGCTTGCAACGTCTCTTCTGTGGGAGAGAGGTTGCAGGATAGAGAAAAGGGCATCCCACACTAAGCCACGAAATCTATTTTGTACTCTGTCAAGGCAGGATAGGCTGTTTTTAGCAGCTCCTGCCCAGATATGGCAACAGTATTCCATCCTTGGACGTACTCGGCTTTTATATAGATAGAGAATTGCATCAGAAGTGAGATATCTTCTGGAGGGGTAGAAGGATCCCACCATCTTTCCAGCGACCTTGGCAACAGACTTGATGTACGTGTTCCATTTCAGATCAGGAGTAAAGGTCAAATCCAGAAGCTTGTCAAAACACGGGGCCTCACCAAGACGAGAGCCATCCATCACAATTGATGCCAGATGGGGATCAGAGCGTTGATGATGTAAGGATAAGAGTTTGGTTTTGGATGCATTAAAGGTAACCAGCCACATCTTCCCCCACTGAACCACGCGCTCGAGATCAGAGGAGAGAGAATCAGAGAGAACTTTGTCATTTACAGCCTTTGATGTGTTGCCGTAGATGGTCGTGTCATCAGCATAGATGTCAACGAATGATTTAAGTATGTGTTTAGGGAGGTCATTGATGTAGATCAGGAGGAGAGTTGGGCCTAGGATTGACCCCAGAGGGACTCCAGCATTTATATTGCAGGCCTCCGATTTTTGTCCATCTACCACTACTCTTATGAGCCTATCGGAGAGAAATGATTTAATGATTGAGAAAACATTTCCAGTTATACCGTAGCTGGAACTCTTGTGAAGTAGACCCTTATGCCATACCTTGTGGAAGGCCTTTGATATGTCATGAGCAATTGCCCTTGAAAGGAAGCCTTTGTCTAGAGATTCACTAATCCTGTGAGATATAACCGTCAGCACATCTGCGGTAAATCTTGCAGAGCGGAAACCATATTGTGTGTCACTAAGAAGGTTATTCCTGCTGAGGTGGTTGACTTTTTCTCTATTTAATATGGATTCCAGCAACTTACTCATAACACACAGGAGACTTATTGGTCTGTACTGAGAGGGAGATGACTTATCACCTGAATTCTTAAATACAGGTCAAACTGATGAGGTCTTCCAGGGAGTCGGAAAGCACTTCTCCTTAAGGCGGCGCTTAAACAGTTTCGTAAGTATGGGAGCAAGTTCTGGTTGAAGCTTTTTTAACACTATAATTGGGATGCCATCAGGGCCAGTTGCTTTACTGGAATCTAGGTTCTTGATTAGCTTGGTGACCTCATGCACGGATATTTGTATGTTAGCTAGTTTGTTCTGTGTTATAGGAGGAAATATGGGGAGTTGATGGCCTTCGTCGCATAGGGTAGAATTAGCTGCAAAGTTCTTTGCAAATAGTTTGGCCTTGTCTGACGCTGACGAGATGACCTCTGGTCCATTGATAATGGTTGGGATGGAGCGCACACTTCTGTTCAGGATCCTATTTGTTATTTGCCAAAACTGGTGGGAACCAAGCCGCTGATCAGCTACCTTGGATTTAACAGACTGGGCATATAGCTCTCTTGCATTTTTTATTACTCTTTTACAGTGGTTGCTGGCAGTCCTGAAAGCAGCTTTAGTCTCAGTGCATCTATTACGTTGGTAGCTATGGAAAAAGTGATTTCTGTGCGCGATAGCAGCAGAACATTCTGAGGAGAACCATGGCTGGCTGTTAGGTTTTTGTTGGAATTTTTTAGATAGTATGAATTGGTCTATGCCTACAACTAACGATTCCGCCAGATCTGATACTATAGAGGACACTACCTTTTTTAAACATGGAGTGCAGAGGTAAATCAGATATGAATGTACGGAAGCTATCCCAGTCAGCCATAGAGTATCGGTATACAGTACGGTGGAGGGGTACGTCTGGGGGCTTCTTACATTTCGTTTTTATCTTAACTGATACGACGGAGTGGTCGGAGGATCCTAGAGGAGAATGAACGGAACATGAACGTAGCTCAGGGGAAGTTGAGAGAAAAAGGTCTAGGAGGCTTGCATATTGACCGGGTGTATCGGGCACACGGGTGGGTTCACGAACAATCTGAGTGAGGTCATAAGCAATGGCAAAATCATGAAAAACCTCCCCTCATCATCTGTCTTATTTTAATGGGTCAGCCATTCCATGTTATGGACGTTGAAGTCACCACAGATGTTGATGTTAGCCGAGGGATGTGAAGACAGTATGTGGTCTATTTTTTCAGACATTCTCTTAAAGATAGTAACTTCGCTGTTGTGGGGCCTATAGAGGGCAAATATAAATGCAGTGGTGTTAGCAAGTGCAACCCTGAAGCACATATAGGGTACATTAGGATCTTCTCTAGAGATATCCCTGCCACACGGGAAGCCATTCTTAATGTAGGCACATATTCCATGCCCATGGCGATCTTGGCTGTCAGATTTAGCACTTGGAACTAAGTGTCCTTACCCCAGGGCATCCAATCACACCGTCATATGTTCACTTCATATAATCAGTAATTGTCCAGTCTGCCTTAACCGGCTTAAAATTTTTTTTTTTTTTACTTTCTTTCTATTTTGAGTTAGCCGCATTTCACTTTTATTTATTTCTAAATTACCTCAGTGACAGTCTTTCTCTGTTACAAAAAAGAAAACGACATCGATACCATCGATTTCAAATCCAAACAATGTGCTGAACACATCTATGTAATTAGTTACAACTCCAGCGGGGTGCTCGACTACAAAATATCTAAAATTTGAGAACGCCATATTCTTATCTGGATGTATTATAAAAATCAGAACAACGTCCGTACCGGCAGTTTCTTTTTTTCTAGAAATTGGTGTAAATTATCAACCACCCTACATTCTAATGTAATTTCTTGTTTCAAGTTCAAAAATATTTCTATTCCTCAGTTTAAATGTCTTTAAATTCTTTTCCACATTTTTTTTCAATTTAATTCTCAAAAGTATAACTTTCTACATTATCTCATCATTTCTTTTCAGAAACAATTCTAGGCCTTATTACTGTCTATTCGTCAGTTTAAATGCTTTAAATTCATCATTAAGAATGAAACAGTATCAGAGCACATTTAGAATATATTCATAGCGGTTACTTTTTATTATTATTTTATATCTCTAAAGTAGTTAGTTTAAAGAGTTTATTATCGTTGAAAACAAAATAACATCAAACATACACGACAATTTTTTTCCAAATCAGAAACAATAAGTTTAAAGAGTTTCAAATTATTGTCGATCAGAAATTAACATCAAAAACATGCAATATATTTGTCCATAGTCAGAGTAATCAGTTTAAATGCTTACAAGTTATTGTCAAGCACAAGTTAACATCAACCACATACAACAATATTCTACTCATTGCTCTGGATGATCAACAGGGTCGGCGGTTTCACTGATTATCGCCCCTTGCCTTTTCAACGAATCACCTCAGTATCTATAGCCTCATCTTTGGGCGGGGGCGATCTCAGTTCTCTGAGGATAAACATTAGCTATCATGTCATCCTAATTTTTAATCCCCAATTTGTGACCATATTTCGCACAGATCGATCCCAAGTTCCAAAGCTTTTTTCTCGGTTTTTGTCTGTTTTCAACATAGCGCGCAGCAGAATTTTACTAGCCATTCTCGGACGGGATTGTAAAACACATTGACAACCTTCCACAACATTCTCCGGGTTCAAGTTAAAATGGAGTCATCCTCCTGCAATTTCGACGCCGCTCTTAGCGACATCTGCCCTACTGTTTTCGTCAACCAACGTCTATCCAGGCAAATCTGCTAATAGAGCTTGGACATTTCCACTGTGTCACTCCGCCAGTGCGGTTATATGCTTTCCGGCCCTTTTGTCTGAACAGTACACGCACGACATCGATTACGATCCTTATACTGTAAAATTCCTCTATAAGGGCTAACCGCGACTTCCTCCATGACAATCTGGGGTTTCTTTAAGCAGCCCTCTTATCAACCGCAATACCGGTTCCTATATGGCTTCATATGCCAGCAGAACCATGTCTACATTCTACAACCTGAACACCACCTGCTTTTTGTCCACTGAATGTAACCAGCCATCCAATTCTCCGTGATCGCCCTTAAATCCGGGAATATTTAGATTCTCTAGGAGGATTCGGAAGGCCTTCGTCACTTTCGGTGACCCTTAATCATCCTCCACTCTCTATTCGATCGGTGCCTTGATCCTATTCATCCACTCCGTGGGACTGTCTTGCTGCTCGCCATTTTCTGTGTCACCTTCGCTATCCAGCGCCTCTGTTTTATCCTCCTCTGACCCACTCATTTTAAATCATGTAATCACAACAAAACAACAACAAACAGTATATTTTTAAAATTTCACCTTTTCACTTGTGTCAAACGACAATATAATTTTTTTATCACCAATCATTTCGAAATACGACCCGACGATCGGTAGTTTAAAGGCGTCTTTTGCTCATTTAAAATACGGCTCTTGCCAGTCAATCATTAAAAAGAAAAACGTAAACTATTCCTCACCGTAACATATAACTAATGTCACATGGTAGCCCCTTATTTCTGTTAATTACTCATTCTCTCTCTTAATTCAGACTGCTTTTTCGTTCAAAACACAACTCAAGCTGAAATGTTGGAATTAAAACGCAAATTCTCTTTCTTTAAAACACAACTGTGCCTTCGGTAGTTTAAAGGCATAACATATTCTCTACTTTACAGTATGGTTCGAGCCAACCGGTAGTTTAAATAAAAAACGTTAACTATTTTTCATCCTAAAATATTACTCCTGTCACTCGGTATCCTCTCTTTTCAACGAATTATAAACTCCCTCACTTTCACTCTTATTATTCGTCTTCAAAACCCAACACCGACGACAAAGGTAAAATAGCTCGAGTCAAAAGAAACGTTAACATACCTGTCTACCGTAGGTTGACGTAACCTCCCGAAACAAATCTTGCCTGACTGTGATGGTCACCTAATGGGAACAAAGTTCGTGATCGTTTAGTGGCCAGGAGCAGTGTAGCCTTTTCTGCTAACTCAGGGTGTATCCTGGTTTTAAAGCAATCAAATGTAACCCGAAGGATCATCGGGGTCAATTCCTGCTCACGGCACCAAATGTAACCGGGGAAGACTCAAAAGAATGTTCACCGGTACGTAAGTGCAGTTCTAGAATGTTCCGATTTCGGAACAACAAGAAAGTTCATTAGCTTGGGTCTCAAGGGAAATAGGTGTGCGCGCGCGCACCACGCTGGGGTTCTTTTAGATACGCAAGTAACAACCTGTTCCCAGCGATGGGGTCGGTGCATTTTTGCTCGTTGTTTCCTGTAAGGAAATACTTCAAATCGACTGTTCAGCTTGATAGTTAAGTTATAGATCTCGTAGACAATAAATAAAAACTTCAGTCGTCAGTTCTTGTTTTTATAAAAATTATATTAACAAATAAAGCTTCTAACTACAATGTGAAATCAACAACGGAAACATTTACAGAAATGTATATTTAAATAAATTATATTAAAATAAAGTATATTAAAATAAAGTATATTAAAATAAAGTATATTAAAATAAAGTATATTTAAATAAAGTATATTAAATAAAGTATATTAAATAAAGTATGTTAAATAAAGTATATTTATATAAAGTATATTTATATAAATTATATTTAAATAAAATATATTTTGATAAATTATATTTCAATAAATCATATTAAAATAAAGTATATTTAAATACAGTATATTTAAATAAATTATACTTACATAAATTATATTTAAATAATGTATATTTAAATAAAGTATATTTAAAAAATTATATTTACATAACTTATATTTAAATAAATTATATTAAAATCAATTATACTAAACTAAAGTATATTTAAATAAAGACTATTTAAATAAATTATATGTAAATAAATTATATGTAAATAAATTATATTTAAATAAAGTATATTTAAATAAAGTATATTTAAATAAATTATATGTAAATAAATTATATGCAAATAAATTATACTTAAATAAATCATATTTAAATAATGTATATTTACATAAAGTATATTTAAAAAAATATATTTACATAACTTATATTTAAATAAATTATATTTAAATCAATTAAATAAAAACAAAAGTGTTTCGCTTCCTTGTTCCTACGTGTTTGTGACCTACTTTCCTTAGTAGGAACAAATTATGTAAGAAAATAATTATTAAATGCCAATTTGTTTTCGCTTCGCCGTAATATTTAATCTACTAATTTGTTATCGATAAGTTTTAAGATGAGTTTATGTAATAAAGCCCCCAACACGTGCGCAAATGGTAAAGCCGTGGCACGAACGTGACATCACAGAAATAAATGGGTGCATAGACATCGCGATCGAAGGAACAGAAGAAGAAAAAAAAACAGAGACAAAAGAAGAGAGAAAGCCCGTCTCAAAGCGAAAGAAAATCTTAACAACGTGCATGACTCATCAATCTTTCGAATTTTTACGAGGTGTCGTACGACTGGGAACCATCAAAAGAATTACACATATAACAACTGCAGATTAACAACAGAGGGAAAAGCAGGAATGCGACCATATACTGTTTGCTTTGCAAATATGTCAGTGGCTTGGTGGTGAAACGACCGGCAATAATTTTTTTTTACTTAAAAAAATAAAAACTTGTGTCGAATTTTACTTTTCTTTGTTCTTTTGCTCGACATTTATATACGACGTCGTGTTCGTGTTAAAAAAACACAACGTTGCATTTGTATCTTTGTAAAAAAACAAAACTATTTAAAGAAACCAAATTCGTTTCCGCTTCATCTTGTCACTATACTCATTTATGTTTTTTTCGCAAGGGTATCAAGACCCGAAGGCTTCTCGGAAATCAGGTTTAAATTTGATAATTAAAGAGGACAACTCTACAAGTAATTGTTCACTTTGGACGTAAGAAATACTAAGCTGGAAAGAAGCACCGTGGTATAGAGTTCCACAAACAAATAGTTCTCGGAAAGAAACTTTCATAGAATTGGCGTTTGATTTAAGGCACCGATAGAGTAATATGGAAAATTGTTGACAGCTGTTGTAGCGAGACGAGTGTTTATTGTAAGTGTTTTGCAGCGGTAGCATAGATTAAAGTTCAGTAAAGCAGTTGCGTGAAAACAATTTATGTTGATAAAACAAGTTATATAACAAAATAGAATTACCCGTGTCTCAACGTTGTCCCGAATAAAAATAAAATAATAATTTCGGTAAAAATATTATAGAATAGTTATTCTAATCCATATATCTATAAAAGTGAGAATGTGTTTGTGTGTAAGGACACTTCTCAACCTATATACTCAACGGTTTCTAGATCTACAGGACAGAAATTTGGTATATAGAATATTAAGACATGTGAGACTTTCATCGGGGGGAAAAAAACGGTTTCTAAGGGGTAAAAATTGAAAAATTGGTACGTGAGGACGATCGGATTTTTATCTGCATCTTTCAACTTCATAATATGAGTGTTTTTTTTTAATTTTGCGGACTATTATCCTCATCTTCATAGTTGTGGTTGTTTCCTCAAGTTTCGGTCAACTTATCCTTTGGCCTTCTTCAGGTAGTTAACCGCGAGTGGATAGGAATGTTGAGTCTCAGTAATATCCAGAAATTACTGCCTTCCATAGTTGTTGTTGTCTCACCACATTTTAGCCAACTAATCATCGGGCCTGCTTTAGGTAGGATTGAAACCGCTATGTTCTGACTATACTCACCTGGAACCAAAGAAACGCAATGCTTCTCTCCATTGCACCACGGGCCTCGAAGGTGTGCATTGTCTGAAAATAGCAAATTAATTGGACGAAACGTAGTGAGACAATAACAATTATTGAGGACAGTAATTACTGGAGATACAGACTAAGCATTCCTATCCTATCTCGGTAAACCAGCTGAAGAAGGTCTGAGGATAAGTTGGCCGAAGCGTGCTGAAACAACCACAACTATGACAATTAGAATAGCAGTCTGCAAAAAAAAAAAATCAAAATTACTTAAATAAACACCTACATAAAAAGAACGAACTTAATGGTCGGATACACGTTCTTAAATAATACCCAATTCACAAATTCCTATCAAATAAACTGGATGTTTGTATCACACCAAACACAAGCAAGCGCTATAAAGATATGTCTTTTTATTTGAAATTTCTCTGATTCTCAAGTCTTAAATAAAATCAAGAATTACGCCTAATTTATTTCATGAATTTTATGAATGCAAGCCAATAATGTTGATTCAAATAAAATATGCTAATCTAAATACCATAGATAATGTAGTATTTTGCATAAATCAATGAGTCACGGGATTCTATATAAGAAGAGTTTGTGAGGAATCAAAGGAAGAAAAAGAAAAGAACTACAAATTAATAGACACAGAGGTATGCACACAAATATATAACGTATACATACATTTATATAACGTACACACACACACACATATATATAACGTAAACGCACACACATATACATATAACGCATAAACACACATATACAACCTACACACACAGACACAGACACATACACACACATATATATATATACGTGTACACACACACACACACACATATATATATATAATTCTACAAAACAGGTGCTGTCAAGAGTTGTTCATTTCAACGTACTTGAATAAATAAACGGTAGGATGGTCAACATCTTGAAATTTGAAATATAGAGTTATATATATATATATATATATATATATATATATATATATATATATGTATATATATATAAGGAAGTGAACAATTCCAACGTTATTTCCAATTCGGATACAGTTATTGATTCTTTACTAAATTCCCGATTCCGATACTATAACCGATTCTGATTTCACTCTTTACTTATCCCAAAATATTAAACTAGAATAGTTTTATTTTCCACGATTAACGTAAAAAAAACATGTTTAGCGTTCATATATTTTCTCGAACGTGAAGATACACTTACGAGTGGTGATTTGCCGATTTTAGCTTTATTAATAGTTTAAAATTGATATATATTAATTGTTTTACCATTACTATCAGCAGTAGAAGATGTTCCTTTATAAAGTATCAAATTAAAAAGGCAATTAAAAGAATCGTTATTGGAATCGGAAATAGGCATAAATCTTTCACATTTCCTGTACCCCCAAAAGTTTCGATGTTTCGATTCCCGATTCCGATTCAGATGTATCATCCAAACACACACACACACACACACACACACACACATACACACACACATATATATATATGTATGTATATATATATATATAGATTGATAGAGAAATAGAAAGAGAGAGAGAGAGATGAAAAAATCAAACATGTACGTTTCGTCTTTATTGTAAGACTTCTTTTGTATGAATATATTAAAGAAAATAAGATACCAGTACAACATTTAAAAATATATGTGTTGTGAATTATGAATCAAAAGAAATTCTTCACATTCAAGTATAACCCCTTATTTATTTCATGAATTTTATTAATGCAAGCAACTAACACAGACTCCAAAATAATGTACCATGCGGGACGAATTGAAGAGCTGTGTCTCTCAAGTTCACTAACCTCTTATGTATTAGTGACAACATACCCTTGATAGCCCTGGCAAAGCATCAAGTGTTCAGCTACGAACAAGCAAGATTTGAATTACACTACACTCGTGTAATGGGTTCAATCTCAGTTCCGCATGTTTGTTTTTTTTATTATTATTATTATTATTATTATTATTATAATGATAATGATAATGATGATGATGATAATAATAATAATAATAATAATAACAACAACAACAACAACAACAACTGGATAGCTTACCAGACGTCGGAAAACTTTCCACTCTAATCTCATCTTTCCTAGAATCACTTGACTTTGGAATTCCCTCGCTGCTCACTGTTCTCCTGACTGTATCAGCAGGTACATATTTAAATTCAATAGTAAAACCATATCGTTGCTCAACTTTTCACTATCATTATCTGATCCCTGATCCTCACTGACCTCTTATGTATTAGTGATAACATTTCTTATTTAGCGTCAATATTAGTAAAGAGAAAAAACTTTAACGTATTCTTTTGTTAAACACGAATATTTTTTCTCCATGTAATGGTCTACTATTATTTTACCTATTTTTTTGGGGGGGGATTCTTCTGGTGTGAAAATAGTCTGACTCGAGCTGTCTAATCCCTGGAGAAACGGTTGCCAAGCAGGAAAACTTTCGGAATGAATACAAATTGAACTATCAGCGCGAAAAATCTAACGACTAGGAGCCTATTCACTTAAGTGCGAGGAAAATGGTCGTATTTGACAGGCGTTGAAATGAAGACGAAGTACGACTGGAATTATGCGTATTTACTAATTCCAATCAGATGTTCAGCAGCATTAGTAGTTGTAGATAAACAAACTGCTGGATTCTTATGCATATCAATGAAGACAATGAAATCAGCAATTGGTTTTAATATCACTTGGGCATTAGATAAGGCGTTCATGCTCCTTTCTATGTGATTACTGAATTTACATCTGGTCTTTAATAGGGAAAGATCAGTTATTTAATCAGTGCAGTGAGAGCACCATTCATGATGACACCAAAAAATACAGACGCACTGCTTGGAAAAAATAATGGTAAGTACAAGATGGCTAATGTAGCCACAATACAGCTGGTCGAATTTCCATAGTCGCAGTGTTGAGGTGGATTATCTTTTCCATGGTGTGTCCACTTTTTCTCAATAGCTGCTTTTTATAAAGTTTATCAATATAAAATTAAAAAAAAACAAAAAAAAAAACGCAACGTCAATACTTCTGACCGATCTGAGAATCAGCAAAATCCCGCCCTTTCACACTAGAAGTTTCCAGATACTGGAAAGCATTATACACTCACAATATTTTCCTCGTACTGCCAGCGTGTAGAATCCATTTCTGACTTACTGTTTGCCAGAGTGTATCAACACGCAGAGATTACTATAGAATATAGACAAAAAATCTCCACTGATGGTGTTTCTGTAGGTATGAAGCTTAACCCAGAGTAGTCCCTTTCATCTTAGAAATATAATTATAATACCTACACACACACACACACACACACACACACACACACACACACACACACACACACACACACACACACACACACACATATATATATATATGTATGTATGTATATAAATATAATAATAATCTGTAGAGGCTTAGCAAATGGAGTCCACAGGAATCGTCAACCTACACTTAGGATTGCGTAAGCATAAACACTAGTGTCCGTAAGTGTAAAAGGAATTATGATTTAAATATAATTATCAAGTCCCTGTAACAATACGGACTCTGTCTGGGAGTTATACACAAGCAGTCAACTATTGTATATGCAA
>NC_136501.1:54115567-54130567 GCF_053919585.1 Euprymna scolopes | reverse complement strand
TTTTATTGGTGAGCTGGGTTTGTCATATTTTCCTCACCCGGCGTACATATTCTTTACTAATCTTCTCCCTTATCTTGGCATGTTGTATGTTCTCGTTTTCCTCAATGCCAAGGTACTTATAAGGCTCAGGCTCTTCTAGATCCCTGATGTCGATGTTTTCATTAAGCTGCATATTTTCTGTGTTGGTCTTCTTCCCAGCTCTGAGTGTACATTTGGCACATTTATCCAGGCCAAACTTCATTGCGATGTCACTGGATAACGTTTGTACTACCTGCAGAAGGTGGTGCAGATCGGTGTCAGAGCTAGCATACAGCTTAAGATCATCCATGAAGAGCAGATGGTTTATTCTCTTGCTTGGATCTCGATGGCGGCCCTGACTCAAATTGTAGGCGCTCGGATTTTTATTCAGGAGCTTGCTTAGTGGGTCTATTGCCATACAGAAGAGTAAGGGAGATAAGCTGTCACCTTGGAATATTCCCCTCTTGATGTTTACTTCAGGGATGATGGTTTTTCCTCCATTGTGATTTAATGATATTGTAGTTTTCCACATCTGAAGGTGAGCAGCCAGTGTTTGTCTAATTACCGGGTGGACTTTGTATAACTCAAGGCACCGAAGTAGCCATGAGTGTGGCACGCTGTCAAATGCCTTCTGGTAATCAATTCATGCCATGCTCAGGTTTTTGTGTCTCTTCTTTCAGTCTCCTAGGACGGTCTTGTTGATTAATAGCTGGTCTTTGGTACCGAGGCATTTTCTTCTGCACCCTGTCTGCTCTTTTTCAAGGTAGGTCCCAGAAGATAGATGGTCATATAACCATCGGCTATCAGACCAGTGAAAAGCTTGTAGGTAGTTGTAAGGCAGCATATTGGCCTGTATTTATTTGGCCGTTGTGTCTCCTTGGTCTTGGGTATGAGGCTGGTGTCCCCCTCTGTCAGCCAGGGTGGTGCTGCTTCTTTATCTCTTAGCATCCTGCTGAAGCAATCACTGTAGTGGTGGTGGAGTGCAGTCAATTGCTTCAGCCAAAAGTTTTGAACATTGCCGATGCCAGTTGCTTTGTGGTTGGATAATTGTGACAGTTTTCTTGTTATCATACCAGGAGTTATGACTGGTTCTGGCATCTGAGGCTTGGTTTCATTGAGCCTAATAATATCTTCAATCCACTTAGCCTCTTGAGTATATTTGCCTTCTGTTTCAAATAGAGGCCTCCAGTAGTTTTCCAGGGCTTCCTCTGCAGGTGGACTATTTATAGTAATGGTGTCCCTTATCAGCTGCCTGTAAAAAGTCCTTTGGTTTGTTTTTAACTGCCTATCTTGAATCTGGGAGTTGATCTTTTTCTCCTGGTTTTTAATTCCATGGGAAAGTGCTGGTATTTTTCCTTCCAACTCCCTAGCTGTATTATGTAATCCCTCAATTTTCTCATGGTGGTACTTGGTACAGAGTTTTTTAATGGTGGTCTTAAGTCGAGCTAATATAACATACTGACCAAACGGTTTACGGGTAGTCTAGTATTTTATATAAGACTATCCCAGCTAAATAAAATTGCTTAATATACTAGATAGAGCAAATAAATCATAATTTAGGAATTTAAAATTTGTGATTTGAAAAAGTTAATTTCTTAATATAGAAATTTTATTGTATGTAAGATAAAGAATACAGCATATTAAAATATATTTCCTTAACCCATGAGTTTTCGATGTTTATGCATCTCCTCAGAGTAAATATATTAGCAAATAAAAGGTTTTCACCTAATTTTCTAAATGTAATAAACATATAATATTAAATAACATAGAAAATTAAAGTAAATATTTTTGAAGTTTTAAAATCAATTTAAGCCACATAGAATAAGGTAAATTGGATATTGATGCAGCAAAAAAATGGATATTGATCCGGAAGTCTATGCTAAATCCTGTAATAGAAGATTTTGGTATTCGGCAGGTAAAAAGATCCAACGCGTATTGTAATAAATTCTAGGAAGCTGGTAACAATCCAACATATACATATTTCCACAGCTTTTCTTTAGTTTGATTGGATATCCGGCAAATCTTTGATTATATCAATCCAGTAATCTTTTTTTCATGTATTAATTTGCAAATTCAAAATTCAGCTCAAGTTTACAACCAATTTATGAAGAAAAACCAAAAGATATCTGGAGACAGGCAAATACAATTAAATTATTATTTAAATAAAAGAATTGCTTATCAAACCGAAGCAAAATAGTCTTTAAAAATCAGATGCAGTTTTGTTATCAAGATTATATTTGTAAGTCAGCACGAATGAAACTGTTATAATGTTATAATATTACCAAAATCACAAAAGTTAAATTCTATCTTCTAAAAATAAGGAAGTGGTAGGAGAATTTAACTTGAAGAGAAGGAGGGAGAAAGAAAAATAAAATAAAATAAACGGAGATACAGAGCGTCTTAATTATTAAGCTTGAATATGAAATGTCTAGACGGGATTTGCCACGATTAAAAACATGCGTCAAGGTTCATGCTAAGAGTTAAAAGGCGGGAAAGAAAAGAAAAGAAAAAGAAAAAGAAATAAAAAGCTTAGTAATGTTAAAAAAAGGAAAGAATAGTAAAGTTAAAAAAGAAAGAAAGGGAGAAAAAAAAAAAATAAAAGCCCTACTTCTGTTTGCTTCTTCCGAACATATAATGCTGAAATTTATATTTCTCATATATAAAGTAAAATCCAACCAATATGCGTAATAATAATATTTAATAGAAATCTTAGAGATCGATTTATCTGTGAAAATATTGCATATATTAACAAAGTGTATTAACATAAAAAGATAAAATAATAATAAAAATAATAATAATAATAACAATAATAATAATAATTATGAAAATACTACTAATAATCATAACAATAATAATAGTAGCATTAATAATAACAATAATAATATATATATATATATATTTTAATAATGTAATATTAGTGTAAAAACGTTGATAATAATATTAATGGCAATATAATTAATAATAATAATAATGATAATAATAATAATCACTACCACAATAATAATAATCATTACAATAAGTATTATATCTGTATAATAGTACCACTACTACCAATGCTATCACGAAAACAATAATAATAATAATAATAATAATAATAATAATAGTAATAATTAATAGTATTAATAATAATGGTAACAAACAATTACGATGATAAAATAAATTAATGATAATATAATTTATAATAATAATAACAATAATAATAGTCATAACGATAATATAAAATACTACTACCCCCACCATTAATGCCACCACTAAAACAATAATTAAATAATTATAATATATATATATATATATATATTAAATAATTATAATATATATATATATATTAAATAAGTATAATATATATATATATATATATATATGCATATATACACACATACACGCATATATCTATACGCATAAACATATTTACACCCATGAACATAAATATATATAAAACAGTAGCAGAAATAGTAGTAGTATTAGTAATAATAATAATAATAATAATAATAATAATAATAATAATAATAATAATTTAATGGCTCAGGGTCAGTAATTGTTATGTTTGAAAACCGTGTTGATTGAAATTCTGAAGATATGCAAGGCGAAATCCGGCTAGTATCCTGTTGGTTTATATTAGGAATAACATTATTAGAATTGCTATTTTGGTTGTTGTTGTTGTTGTTGATGCCGTTAGAATCATGGCTGCCTATATTTGCGCCCAGGGTATTTTGATTAGATTCATTATTTGTTCTGTTGATTTGGTTGCTCCACTTGTCGGCAATTGTGTCACCGTGCAAGCGTATACAACGTCTTTGTTTATGCAAACGTTATTTAGAAGGCATTCATTTTTATTTGGGAAGTTGCATTTATTCCTAAGGACTAAATTATAAGGGAAGATTCTGAGCTTTTTTAATTTTCATATTATTTGTTAAACTTATTATCTGGGCCATATTCGCCATTATAAAGTATGACATTTTTATAGATTTTTATTAAATATTGTGCTGTACTTTTGTGGGTACCTAAACGATTAATCTACTATTCTAAAAAATATCTTAGGTATGTTGGTTTTTACATTTTAGATTGAACTATACAGCCTTCTTACGTCTTATTCTTCTGTTTTTATTATATTGTTTTTGGTTAGGAATTGTATTGTTAGGAATGTGTTGTCTTGTGTTGTTGTTATTATTAGTTTTTATTGTCATATTGTGGGTAACTACTGAAATTAACCTTTTCATTAGAAGCTTTTTTGTTATATCATATATGTTTTTATATCTTGAGTTCATTAAAGCTTTGTAGTAAAATGTCGACACTGGGTCAAACGCCTTTTTGTCAGCTGATTTGCGATCCTTTTATATATAGAAGGTACTATTGAATTAATTATTAACTTTGGATGATTGGATTGTTTGTGCACATAAAATAGGTTCAGATTACGCTTATGATAAGGGGTGTAAGATTCAGAATTTAGATTCCAGAAAATATCCAAGAAGTTGTATGTCTTGTTGTTGGGCTCGGCTTCAATTGTTAGGCCATAATTCTTGAAAAATTCGTGTAGCTTTGTTATAGTGTTATTGTATTGCCTGGACCTGGATCAAGTTACAAATAATGCGTCATCTCTGTAGAGTCCTCCTTGTAGATTGTTGAATTCTATGTTAATTTCTTTTAATAAGTAGAGCCCCAATAGGTCAGTTACTTGTGCAGAATCTGTGGACCTATTATTATATCGAAATCATTAGGGGTATGTTTTCTTGTACAATATTTGCCATCAAATTTTATTAAGGATCGTCTGGCTAATATAATTAATTTTATTTCTAAATTCGTAATGTCCGAATTTCTTAAAATATTAATATTTTGTTTAACAGTAATTGGGAGATTGATTGATAGTAATTATTGATATAAAAAGTAATAAAGTTTAATCTTTGTTTATGTTTAAGTTTTAAAAACTAATTTAGAACAGAGCGGGGATTTTACTTTTTCTTAAATGGAGGGTATAACACTATCTAGGATTTTCTTACTTACTAGACCATATCCAAACTAGATGGACAAATTAGTCTGATAGAAGGATTATCATGGAAGTTTGGTTTATGATCCTTTAAGGTAAATCTAGGGGTTCCAGGGGAAACTATTTTCGTAAATTCCTTGATATTCATAAGCTTAGGTAAATTTTTAGCTTCCATATTGATTTCATTTATTTTAATTGCAGGGCCAAATTTATAGGATTTATTTAAGTATTTATATATAAATTTCTTGTAAGTATTATTTTCTAATTCATGATAGGTTTTGTCTTATCAGCTGGAACAAAGATGTGTGAATTTTTCATAACGTTATTAGAAAAGTTATTTATTTTCCTAGTTATGGAATTAGGTGGGTATTTATGATTTAAAATTTTTTTTAACTAGGTTTATCATTATGTTTTAAAATTTCTCAAGTTCCGGGTTAAATATAGGGTGTAAATTTGTTTTAAGACCGTAAAATGTAGCAGCAGTTCTTTGCATTTTCTTCTGTTCCCTGTTTGAATTAGTAAGAAAACTATTTGTAAGGGTTTCGGCGTGGTGAATTTGTTCCTTTGTTTTATTTTTATTTTTCGTATTTGTGTTTAAGTCATAGTGGAAAATAATTGCTTGTACTAGTTTGTCTGTTTGGAGGGAAAAGGTATGTTTTTAGCTGATAATGGTAAGTATTCTTTATAAAACATATTTAGGAGAGATGTAAAAGCTCAACCTAAGTTAGACGGATCTTAATATTGTTCAGAATAATGAAATACAATAAATCTAGTAGTGTGCAAATCCAGTGATTACCGGTCTTACAAAATATTATTGGATGTTATACTTTATATAAGACTATCCTAGCTAAATAAAATTGCTCAATGTACTAGATAGAGCAAATAAATCATAATTACAGAATTTTAAATTTGTGATTTGAAAAATTTAAATTTCAAATATAGAAATTTTATATACATAATACACACATGATACACACATAGAGACGTACGCTTATATACACAGACATGACAGAAAAGTATAGAAACTCATAACACAGCTTTATTCAATACTAGCATGGGTACCCGGCGTTGCAATATGGCTACCCTCCAACAATTTCCAAAATAAAACAAAGGATAATAATATGTAAATGTAATCGACCAAAAGAAGTATCTGGTACCCTTTTCACTAGATATTCTGGTGGAAGAGATCAATGTCCTAAGAAAATTCACCATTTTGTGAACCTAAGAAATTCAAGACTTTGTGAACTTAAAAAATAACGTTTATAAACATTAACGCGTGCGTCTATTTTTATTTGATAAATTTCTAGTTTAGCGGCGTAAATTATTTGTCAGACAAAAAAATTATAAAAACTTTTTATTTTCATATAAACACATTGTTAGACCCAAAAGCTGAAATAAAAACAGAAAAATATTTATTTTTTATTATATTTTCATCATTTATATTTATTATTCGAGGCCGCTATATTGATTTTAAAATGTGGCCTTTCTAAGGTTCGGCAGATTGGTCTTTTCAAGCTCTTTCATGAACTATGTTTTTAGCTGCCATATTTTTTTTTAATAAAAAAGCGTAAAAAAGGCTAAATTTGGCCTTAAGAAGGCCAATCTGTCAAACCTAAATAAAAGTCAAATTTAAAACGTGCACATTTTGTTTAATAAAAAATGATAAAAAAACATCAATTTTTTGTTTGGTTTTATTTCAGCATTTGGGTCTAATTATAAATAGTTTTTATAATTTTTTTTTGTCTGTCAAATAATTTACGCTGCTAAACTACACATTTATCTTTTTTTTTTGTAAGGCCACTTTTTACTGGCTTTTTTTGGAAATAAAGGAACTTTACGATTTGCTTTTTTAAGTGAGAGGCTTTTCGATGGACTTTTTATTTGTCGTTTTATGTTTCTAATGTAATCCCCCTTTGAATTTTTCATATTTTGGGGTTTGTTTTGTTAAATTGGCAGGTAAAAATAGAGAATGATCTCATAAAAATAATCAAATTTATCGTTATTTTGTTTCCAATGTAATTCCCACCAGAAAAAATACCGATTTCTGTATAGCCGTTTAAGGAATAAAATAAAACAAACAAATGAAATCTTTACAGTTTTTTTCGTAAGTATTTTTTTTAATATTGAAAAAACACAATAAATCCAAACATTTTCCTATCAACACGGAATTATTTTTCCAGCTAGAAACTTAATGAAATTATCGACTGGTTTTATTTGTCGAACGTTTGTTTTTTATGCATAGCATCTAGGGGCAAATAATTTTTTTTTTAAGTTGCTGCTTGAAATAATAATTCAAATAAATTAAATTAAATATATTATCAATATAATTGTTGTTTAAAGTTTATCAAATATCTATTTTAAATAGAATACTTTAAAAAATTCTTTCGCTAAAAACATTAACTAAAATACTGCTACTTAGTAAAACCGATTTTTCGTAATGTCATATGCAAATAGGGTGATCTCTTAATTGGATATTTTTGCAATAATCACCCTATATATAGAAATAACTGAACGATTAAAGTAAGATACGTTTTGTAGATATTAATCAAATTGTGAACAAACACAGTAATACGAGCTTATATATATCGATACGTATAATTGATAGAACAAAATCAAAAATATATGTTGACAAATGTAATAATTAATGATTTACTTATATTCTTTTTGCTGTTCGTTATGATACGAGCATTCTAGGCATGACATTGATCAGTTGACGGATATCATTTTAAGGAATTTCTTGCCATGTCTAACTCAATTATACTAAACGTTCAAGCTTAGAAGATTTTTTCTGTTTCTTTTTGCGATAGTTTCGGTCTAAAATGCTTTGAAACTTTAAAATTGGGTTCAGAACCCAGGACTGACTTTGTCATGGAAGTTTATTAATCCCATTTTGGATCAACTATTTTTATTTGATAAATTTCTAGTTTAGCGGCGTAAATTATTTGTCAGACAAAAAAATTATAAAAACCTTTTATTTTTATATAAAACACATTGTTAGACCCAAAAGCTGAAATAAAAACAGAAAAATAACCTTGTGTCGCCCTAGCAACGTTACCTGCACGTTTTGGTTCATTTTACGACTTTAAAATATTTGAAACATATTTAACAGAATTGATGCTTCCTTCGCGCTTCACCAGATGTGAGAGTCCACACTCCAAATTGCACCCCATACCGTAACCGAGAAACCCCATGTTCTAGCATAGGCTGCAGTCTTTTTTAATTAAAACTCTTGCTGAGAGAGCCTCCATACTCACACACATCCACCCTCAGGAAATAATGTAAATTGTTACGCCTCAGAGAAAATGACATTGGTCCAAACGGTTATAGGTATCTCCACTATCTCACGAGACCAATCTATTCTGCGTTTTATATTGAAAGGAGGAAAAAGAGGATTCTTTCTCGCAGCTCTACAGCATAGTATCTCAGCTTGTGAAGATACCTGACAACTATTCAGAGACTGAAGATAGCGTGTTGCAGTGTCAGAGCCTTTGCTGCGAGTATCCTCTTCAACAGTTCTTTTTACAAGTTCCAAGATTTCCTGCTAGATTGCGTAGCCTAAGACCCTTTTCCTTTTGACATACGATTCGTCCTTGCAGAAATTCTGAAAGGTCTGATATTTCTTTGGTTCGTGGTATAGATTTATGTTGTCAGATGCAATTTTAATTAGGTACTTAAAATTAGTCCAGCACTATTCTCATATGTAAATATAAATAAGCACATATTAATCTTAGGAAAATATTTATTTTAGTGTCTATACTTTTTTGTCATATCTGCATATACATATATGGATGCACACACACACACACACACACACACACACACACACACACACACATATATATATATATATATATAGCATAAAAGTTAACACATATTACACACACGCAAGACATATTTTTTGTTTCTTCAGATCTTGTATTTTATGTCTTGGCGCACATTTGTGACATCATCAAACTGGTGATTACGAATAAATAACATCACTAAATACTCATCTCATACAGAACGGAATACAAAAGACGGCATGACAATATTGCTAGAAAGGACTGTTGGGATATATGGAAAAAAGAAGCTAACGATGCAGTGAAAAATGGTACGATTATGCTCCAGAACGGGTAGTGAAGATGTATAATGTGAAATTATTGTGGGATATGATTATCCAATATGATAATGTGATTGAATCAAGAAGACCAGATTTGGTTTTGTTAGAAAAAAGGAATAGAATGGAATAATCATTGATATAGCAGTGACAGCTAGTGTCAATGTGGAGGAAAAGGAAAAGCATGAAGTTGAAAAGTACCAAGAAGACCTGAAAAGAGAGATAAAAAATTGTTGAAGTTTAAAAGGTAGACGTTGTCTCTTTTTTAATGAGAGCCATTGGGAATGTGACAAAAGGAGTTGACAAGTGGATTGAAAAATTAGGACACATTGCAATGTTTGGTAGGTAAGAAGACTGTCTTGTTAGGAACAAACAAAATCTTGCGGAAAATGGTAGAAAAAAGATGCTAACAGCCTCTGATCCTTTATGCTCCACCTATGAGCAAAGAATCGGCAATAATAAACGTCAGACACAAAATGTGGCAATAAAAAAAATAATAACAATAACAATAATATTAATCATAATAACAACAATAATAATAATAACAACAACAATAATAATAATAATAATAATAAAATAATAATAATAACAACATTAATAATAATAAAGATAACAATAATAATAAAAAAAATAAGATTAATAATTACAATAATAATAACATAGCAACATTAAAAATAACAATAATAATAACAACAATAATAATAACAATAATAATAACAATAATAATCATAAAAATAATAACAACAATAATAATAACAACAACAACAACAATAATAATAATTATTATTATAATAATAACAATAATAATAACAACAATAATAATAATAATAATAATTATAATAATAATTACAATAACAATAATAATAACAATGATAATAACAATATTTATAATAATAATGTTATGTGGTGTTATCATTAGAACATATTAAATATGTGCGTATGTTATATACTGGTAGTATTAGAAGATGACGTATATTCTGTATTGTTGTTGTTGTTGTTCCTCTTAGGGGAGTCTTAGTGAGATATCTAGAGACAGGGTACACACTTCTATAGGAGCACCAGCCTGTAATTCACTAGAAGAAGATTTATGAATCTCTTGATAGATAGACCGAGAGATAGTGCGTTTGGCACTTACATTTTGGCAGTTGTGCATATAATATAAACACGTTACCTTTCTCGTTGTAATGATGAACACAGAAGACGCCGATACACAAGAATGATGACGTCCTTTATTTCATGACCGGTCCTTGATTTCGCTTGAGGAATTCAAAGTTCCTTTACATGGTTATTTCTAAAACCCTCTCACTTCTAGAGGGTGTCTTGATTCTAACGGAGAATCGGTCTGAACCTCTCTGCTTCTCTCCTACTCTTCTCCCAGACTCCCAGACTGCATCTAAAAACTCTACCTATATTGAGAACTCGTCACGTCATCTCATGATTAAACATGTGCTCATAAAGCACGTTCGATGACATGCGTCACGTTGCCAAACTAGACATGACCCCGAGTTCAGTAACCTATTTTCCAAATAACATTTTCATAAAATATGTTTACAATTTCAATTGACGATTAAATTCCTTAACAGAAACAAATTTCATTATTACATTCCTTTTCCATATACAGATATGTAAGCTAAACAATTGCAATTCCTTATTTTAATAACATTCTGTATTTATTTTAACTTATGATTGGAATTTTCAATTCCAAATCTAGCTTCGCAAGTTCGAATCCTTGACTATCCTATTTCATATTTACATTTAACTAATTCCCTATCTTTTTTTACTTGCATGAAAAGGGGACAGCCCTTTTATCATGAAACATCACTTCCTCTCATTTTTCAAAAACAAAAAATGCACCCATTTCTAAATTTTAGTACATTATATATATATATATATATATATATATATATACAGTTGTGCCCGATATTATTCATACCCCCCCTTGAAAATTGAGTTTATTAGATGTAACTTTGTTAGAATTTATTGTTTACGTCCATATTGATACATATTCTTAATAAACCTCTTCTGATCATTTTCGTCATCTTAAAATCTCGGGATACTTGTAATAAAAGAAATATACGGCTATTTATAAAATCTGCAATGTTCAAAAATAATCATACCCCCTTATTTTTTCAGTATTAATCGAGTTTCTGACTGTTTGTTTCCTGTTTGATTCTTATTTTGAATGCTTTTATACAACCTTTGATTAATTTCATTTCGTTTTTTGCATTTTTCAGAAATTAAAATGATATCAACTGAAAACCAATAAAAGAATAAAAATTATTAGAATGGGGAAGAAAAAGAGCTTAGTAATGATCTTAGGACTAAAATTGCGAATTCACATAAGGATGGTTTAGGTTACAAGTCAATTTCCAAGAAATTTGAGGTTCCTACAGCAACAGTACAGAGCATCATCAAAAAATTCCAGAGCCACCACACAACAAACAACTTGATTGGTAGAGGAAGGAAAAGGAAACTGTCTGCTAGAGCCACCAGGAATATTGTAAGAAGTGTTAATGCAAATCCAACCACCACTACTAAGGACATTTTAGAAAATCTGGAGTCTTCTGGCATAAAAATATCAAGGCAAACATTGCAAAGGACTCTGCATGAAAATGGTCTGAAAGGAAGAAGACCAAGAAGGACTCCATTGCACACCGGAAAACACCTTGCAGCACGTCTAAAGTTTACTAGGAACCATGTGAATTCTCCAGAGTCCGTTTTCTCAAGTATTTTGTGGACTCACGAAACAAAAATTGAATTGTTTGGCCATATGGATGCTTCTTACGTTTGGAGGAAGAAAGGAGAAGCTTACAACCCAAAGAACACCATACCTACGGTGAAACATGGTGGTGGTAGCCTAATGTTTTGGGGCTCCTTTTCGGCTAGTGGTCCAGGTAGTTTGGTCAAGATAGATGGAACCATGAAGAAGGAGCAATATTTGGAGATACTCCAGAAAAACATTAGACAGGATGCGGAGAAGCTCCATTTAGGACAAAACTGGGTCCTTCAACAGGATAATGATCCAAAACATACTGCCAAAATAGTCAAGAAATGGTTTGAGGATAATCAAATTAATGTTTTGGAATGGCCTAGCCAGAGTCCCGACCTGAACCCTATCGAAAACCTCTGGCACATATTGAAAACTGAGGTTAAAAAGCGGAAACCTAGAAATTTGAGGGATTTGGAGAACTACTGCATTGAAGAATGGTCAAAAATCAGTGTTGATGCTTGTAAAAACCTTGTTGATAAATATCCCAAACGGTTACAGGCAGTTATTAAGAATAAAGGGCATGCTATTGACTATTAGTAAGAGAGGTATGAATAATTTTGAACTAGTGCCATTATTGTTTTTCTTTGTATAATGTTTCAAACTTGCATAATTTATTTATTTGTTGAGTTTAAATTAAATGCTTATGCTTGATTTATTGTTTGAAATCCCTTTAATATTGTCTACCTTCTGGTTTGAGCAATAATCTTATAGAAATCTCAAAGATCCGAGGGGTATGAATAATATCGGGCACAAGTGTATATATATATATATAACCACTTGGCTAAGAAAGATCAGACACCATAAAAAACAAAACCGAAACTTTTTTTCCAAGTCAGCCCTTTTCTAACTGACTTAATAATTTTATTTTTTAGACCAGACTCTCTATCTGATCTCCCTGGCATATCCCTTTTCGGTGTAGTGTAGTGCCCCCTTTAACTCCCGTCAGCTGTTTCATCCAGCCACCATTATGCCGTAAACTTAGGTCTCATTTTACCTCTTTACAAAATCGATTACTCTTCGTCCAAGTGTGTCCTTGATCCTTTCTACCGTATTGTTCTTCTATTAATTTGAGCTTTGTTTTCGTTTTGTAACTAACTTATCTTTGGGGGGATTCCTAAAGCTGATTTATCTTTGTAGTTTGCTTCCAAAGTTTAAGATATACCTTTCATCCACTGATTCGCTCGGACCCTGGGAACTTGATGAAGACCTAAAAATATCACCCTTAACTAACCAACACCATTTTGCCACAATACCTATTTGCGCACTAAATTCTATCTAATGGCACGATTTTTGTGATTTTTTTCTCTCACCAGAGCTTCCAAGATCCAGCAGATATATTCCACATTCATGCGTCTCACAAAAAAAATACAAGCTTATATCTTCCTAGGTACTTACGGTATATTTTACTTTTCTCTCACTTCATTATGCTATATAGCTCTTTTTTCATAAGAATTCTCGTATCAGTCCAACACCTGCATTTTAAACTTATTGTGTCGAGACTTATTCCTTTGCTCGAAACCGTTACATGCGGCCTGCTTTAAAAGCCCACAACATCGCAGATTCCATCTGTATTTTTCGAATGAGGGGCAGCTCTAGTGTTTATTATCTCCCTACCAAGTTACTCTTCTTAGGGAAAAATGGTTTGAGCATTATAAAAAAATCAATTGTCAAAAAATATATCTTTCTTTCGACTTCACATCTGAAAACTCTCTAAATACCCGTTTACGTAATTTATTTTGTCCCATCTCTAAAATTCTAACTGATTTCTAAGCCAACCGGTCGTCTTTATTAATCTTATTTTCTCCTAGATTATTTCAATTCTAATGACTTTGAATTTCTGTCGCTAAACAAAACATAACATTGACATACTTTTAAGACATTTTACAATATAAAAACATTTTTTACAAAATACGTTATATTATATATTTAAACTATTTCACAAACAGTTGTAACTTTTCTCAAGAAAAGAAAGAACATTTTTTTTCTTTTCTGTACCGCAAAGTTCGTTAACACAAAAACAATAAATTGTCCCTTTTTCAAAACAAACCAATTAACCACATTAAATGCTGGAAAATTCAACTATTTCACATTTCTGCATCTTATTTTTGCCCATAGCGTATTTTCGTTTTCGAACGAAACACAGTCTTAAGTACACAATACTTTTGAAATTTTTTGATTGACATATGTAAACATTATTCCAGCGAGACACTTTAATGCAAATTTTTATGAATGACATACTGACTTATTTCCTTTGTTTTTTTTTCTTTTTAATGGACCCTTACGTTGTTACCGTGGTAACGCCAGTTTCTTTTTTTTTCGAACCCACTTTTGCTTAAGTGGACTAGTCACGTTCACTAAATTACATATATATTATATACTCGGTGTATTCCTAGAAGGGTACCAAATACGTGCGTATGTTACGTGAGTTCTTATTTAATGTTCTTGTTTGTATTAAAAGTCTTAGTGTTTTATCTAGAGAAAGTCTTAGTATAAGGAGGGGCCTTAGTGAGAGAGATTCGAGTCTTAGGAGTGTTCATGTGTTGCAAGTGTTCATGTATCTTAAAATGTTCATGTATTGAGATGAAGACATTCGTGATATATAGAGACAGAGTACATATAAAGAGAGAGAGACTTCTGTATATATATATATATATATACTAGACAGGTACATGTTACTACAAAAAAAACAATTCAATGAGAGGAGATTTATGAATATCTTGATAGATAGACCGAGAGATAGTGCGTTTGACACTTACGTTTTGACAGTTGTGCATATAATATAAACACGTTACCTCTCTCGTTGTAATGATGAACACAGATGTAAAGAAGATGACGTCCTTTATTTCATGACCGGTCCATGATTTCGCTTGAGGAATTCAAAGTTTCTGTACGTGGTTATGTCTAAAACCCTCTCACTTCTAGAGGGTGTCTTGATTCTAACGGAGAATCGGTCTGAACCTCACTGCTTCTCTCCGGCTCTTCTCACAGACTCCCAGACTGCATCTAAAAACTCTACCTATATTGAGAACTCGTCACGTCATCGCATGATTAAACATGTGATCATAAAGCACGTTGGTTTAAATGCGTCACGTTGCCAAACTTGACATGACCCGAGTTCAGTAACCTATTTTCCAA
>NC_136501.1:54008067-54113067 GCF_053919585.1 Euprymna scolopes | reverse complement strand
AAGAGATTCGCAAACCTGATAGGCCCTGAACTGGCATCTAAGCTTCAGCCTCTATCCCATCGACGAAATGTTGCATCCCTCTGCCTGTTCTAAAAGTATTTTAGTGGTGAATGCTCTGACGAAATGCAATCACTTGTGTCCCCACGACGTGAGCACCCACGACAAACCTGACAGGCTGCTAAATCCCACCCCACACTGTAGAGATCCCTAGATGTAAAAGATCTTTCTACTCCAATAGTTTCTTCCCCAGAACCGCTAGACTTTGGAATTCCATTCCAGGTTCCTGCTTCCCCAACAGTATTGGCTTGCTGAAGTTCAAGTGTAACGTAAACTGACATCTTGCTGCCAAAATCCCTACATAGTACCCCAGTAGTTGTTGCCCCTGATAGTAGCCCCCTACACCAAAGTGGCAATTTGCCTTGTTTGGGGTGAAAATGTAATAAAAAAATGCAGACTCTGTGGACAAAGAGACGAAACGATATACCATATAGTAAGTAAATGCAGCAAACTGGCCCAAAATGAATACAAAAACAGGCACGACCAAGTTAGGAGGGGTTGCATGGGAATTGTGCAAATAGCTGCATTTTGAACGTACAGATAAATGGTACAAGCATAAGCCCACAACAGCACTCGAAAACAAGAACCACAAAATCCTATGAGACATGGACATACAGACGGAGAAACCCATCCAAGAAAGAAGGCCAGATTTCGTTATAATTACAAGAGAGAAACATCCTGACAACTCGTAGATTTTGCTGTCCCAAGGTGAGTATGAAAGAAAAGGGGAAACGGGGCAAATACACAGAGCTAGTCAGAGAGTTTAAAGCGATGTAGTCGATGAAGAAAATCAAAATATTACCGATAATAGTAGGAGCACTAGGAAGAATTTCTCAAAACATTAAAAAAAAAAAAAGGATGGGAGAAATTGGAATTACAGGAATGGCTGCAAAAATACAATGACTAAAGATAATGAAAACGGTTGAAATATTAAAGAACACCCTTGATAAAATAATAAAAAAAGAAAGAAAAAAGTCCTTTCTTTGAGTGTGTGTGTATAAGGAGGGAACAATGCATCTCTTCTTCTTGGTAAAAACCTTAGGATGGCCCCCAAAATTACTTGCGAAACAAAAACAAAAAAGTGTACTGCGAAACACCACAGTTGCAAAAGAATATAAATAATTTTGGAATTATCTGGCAGTTAACCAAAATGGCTAATTTTTTGTTTTATTATGTGTGTGTGTATGTATGTGTGTGTGTGTGGAGTGAGGCTGGGGGCTGAGTTGTCTCACGCGGAAGAAAAAAAGATTTTCTCGTTAGAACCGAAGGTTAAAAATATAATATTTCATAATCACAAGTAAAACGAAAAAAATAAACATTTCTCTCCTCATTAAAATATTGTATGAATTAGCAGCAAAAACAAAGGCAAAAAAAGCTTTTCACTTCATTTGAAAATTTTTTAAATTTGCATAAGAATAAACATTCGACATTTTACGATAGAGTTGTTCTCGCGTTACAATTAGATCAACATTTTTCTCCTTTTTCTTTCTTTCAATAAGCAACCTATTAATTTTTAAGCATTAACAAAATGCGTTTACCCCAGTTCTTTTCAATTTAAATACAGGGACAGAAAGGTTACTTTACAATTTAGTCGATACTTTGCCAAGTGTTCGTTTCTGTTTTTTTTTCTTTTAGGGGTTCGTTTTGAGCACGTAATTGCCAGCCGACTTCTTGGCTAGTAAATCCATCACTCTTTTGAAGTCAATTAGAATTTTGTTTTTTCCTTTTTTGTGGAGTTAACCCGTGTGAAAGTCGAATCCTTGTTGCCAGTTGTTATGGTATTAAATGGTAATAAACGAAAGGAACACAGGATTATTAGGAACGAAATATATGCACATATTACAGGAAAAGCCAGGTTGGGAATACCATTCCTCGACTGTGGGCGTTTGCACACGACCGCCTTCGCTGCGTGCCAATCTCAGACTGCCGGGCACCGGTCTCGATACCGGAATTAACGTCACCAACGGAAGTGACGTCATAAGATAGCCCATAAATCCCATGGAGGAGCGTCTCCAACAAAAAGTTCGTTGTCATCAACTGACAATGAAACAAAGACATTCACTGATTTAACAATAGTCGTTTTTTTTAGCGATTCAGTGTTCGTTGTTACCATGGCCGGATAAATAAAAATGTCTAAGAATGAAGAGTCTTAAAACTAAAAAAAAAAGTACAAATGATAGTAAATTTCATCTGGCCAAGGTGAACCGTTTTTTTTTTCTTTTTTTTGACTCTTAGCAACTATTTTTCCAGGCTAATAAGCACATTGAAGTGTTCTAGAGGTCCAAATGCCTTATATCTCAAGTTTTAAATATGTAGACTAAATATTCAGGACAGATTTCGGTAGAGAAGTTTCGCACACCACACACAGAGACAAGATCGCTAGTAAATAATTATATATATATATATATATATATATATATATATATTAATTTATAAAATATATATGGCGATTAAGCTACACTGAATATTCGGCGTTTCATCCACTATAGGATTCGCCAGGCTTATGCGCGGATATATATATATATTTTATAAATTACTAACTAGCTCTACCTACGTATTGACCACTTTTGAAGTAAATACTTAAAGTTTACGCATAAATCTATACTTTCGTATATTAAATTTATGTGAGTAAATGAAGTAGTTATATATATATATATATATATATATATATATATATATATATTGGTTTTTAAAATATATATAAAAGCTCGTTTGTGTGATGGAACGTTTTCTTCCTAAATACTACGTAATTATGTACAACGTAAAAACTATGTATAAATACAATTCAACGTAATAAGTAAATGAACCAATCATTCAATAAGTAAAGCATAAAAATGAATGAATAATCAATGGATGCGATAGAGTTTTATAGAATTCGAATACAATCCAGAATAAATGATATCCAAACCACGTTTCAAGCGGGATTTAATTCCATGCATTTACTACGCTGCGATGAATTTATATCGTCATTTGCACAATTAAGGCTCAAATTTCTCTGAGTCGTTGAAAGGGATACGATGAGCAACCTCCTTTGGGATAAAGAATAAATATTATCATTACAATATTTATTATAAATCAGATTAATAATTACAAACCTAATGGATGCAAGTAATGCGATCAGTTGTCCGATTTGTATTCATATAGAACTGAAGTAAAGATATGTGAACTTAAAATAGGAATTTTATAATGACTACAACTCATGTTATGACAGAGCTTATAATGACATACTGAGAAATAAAAATCAATTCATCGCAGAAGAACATTAGAAACTATACGGTATACAAACCCCAATCTTTAATATATATATATATATATATATATATATATATATATATATATATCCATTATTATTTGTAATGATATATATTTCATAAGTTTTAGTCTCGGTTTCGATCCAGCTGATGCACGCAAGTACTATTGTTATTCTTAAATCGCAACTTTATAATATATAAAAATCGATCAAACATTAACTCTATACGCATACATACTGTTGTGTCTGCACAAATAATTAACAAGAACACGAAAAGTAAAGGTATACCAATAATATATTAGGCAGAAACGTTATATACATATTTACATGTTTTCAGATATACTTCAGTTGGATATATTCCGGCAGGTGGCGTGTTGCATGTCTTACTGAAGGCAACATAGGCGTCTTGCATATTTGGCGGTCGTTGCAGAACTCTCCCGGTATTATTGATTGATACCTTTATATATCTCACTCACCCACCTATGTTAACTAGTGGGCTTCTCCACAACACATACGAACTCTGCAAGAATTAACATAACATATTTAAGCGTACTTAACGACCGGACGACACCGAGCGTCCCTGCTAGCTTAGATATACACTTTTACAGTTTTAACTAAAAGGTACAATAATATCACAGCGTCTCCATTTACACTGAACATCTACAGAATGCCAACATCAATATATTACATATGAATGAGCCCCCTGTAGAATTTCCACGGATCTAGTAAAACAATTATGAAAAATAAATATTAATTTACATAGTTTTTTGTCGATATAATATTGTTTGCTTCTTTTTTAATTAATTTGTGCATTATGATTTGGAAAAAGCTAAATAGAATTTTTGAAAACCAACCCACTTTAAAAATGTTAAATCCGCGAAAGTTTGATTTTAAAATACTATTTTGGCAACCCTAGACAAGAATATGAGAATAACCTCCCTTTGATATAACCACATTTCCGAATAGCATTATAAAAAGGTATGATCGTTAGTATAATCTTGTGGGAAGTTGAACACATAGTAATTTTGATGGGTAGCAGTTTATCCCCCCAAAATGAACTCAGCGAAACGTTTTGTAAAAGAGAATACATTAAAAAAAGAGGGCAAATAATAAAAAAAATGTCTGTCAAGATATGCTAGACTGAAAGTGTTAATTGAAGATTTTCCTGTACAATATGATAATATTATCATTTTTATTGAACTATGTAGCACAATATTACCTTCTGAGCATTTATTTGTACTTATAAATGTATCTCATTTAAGTCAGACCAGGTCTATTTTTAAAATACAACGGACATTATTTTCATAGAATCGTAATAAACTCGTATTTGCTGCGTATTATTGTTTTTTTTTCTGTTAAAAAAAACAACTAATGTTTGAGCTATCCCAAAAAATATCACCTTCATTAGAACATATTTTTTGATTACATATGCAGTTTAACTCTCATATAAGAGAGGCGAATATTAGAAAAACAGATATAAGAGAGATTTTATCTAGTCCCAAATTAGAGCCTGTGGTAATGTACAGTGTAACCCAGATATAAGGACCTCGAATATAATATAACCCGGGTATAAGAGAACTGTAAGGACTGGATAAGAAGTCTCTTATATCCGGGTTACACTGTACTTCTCATTCTGTGCGTCTCTGCGTAAGCTGCTAGTTTTCTATATTATTTTAATCTTCGAAAAATACTTTACAAGAAAAATCACCAAAGTAAACCGTATCACAATATAGCGTTTATTTCGATCATCAAAAGAATTGCTAGTTTCGATTTGCAACAGAAAATTCATAGCACACTTTGCAATGACAAAAATAAATAAAAAGAAAATAGTTGTAATTTTTCATTAGTCTTTTGTGTGAATTGCAATGTATGTGTTTATCCTTGTTTCACGATGAAAATAAAATAGGTCAAGTAAAAGTCAAACATACATGCTATGAAAATATATTAGGCACTCAAATTAGGAATTTCGTGTAAACAAATCTCTTTTTCCTTCAGTAATATTGTCTGAATACTGGAAATATCCGTAAAATATACTAAAGCCTATAATATATATGAAAAAAAAAATTATATATAAAAAATCAATACAGTATACAAGAATTATGAATGCACTTTAGTGCCTCTAGCCCAAAGATAAACTTTTTATATGTACTGGTGAACCGCCGTAACGTAAATTATTATTTAATACACTCTTTAAACCAGAAAAGTATATGTTCTTGTGTAAGGTCTAGGCAATTAGTTGCTGACAAAAACACTTTTTTATTACCTTATAGAATTTTCTTCCTCCTGCGTTTAGGCTATTTTCATAATTTGTATTGCTACAAATATATTTTAAGCCCCCCCCCCATCTTTGGGTGGAGCACTGTGGTAAATAATCTCACACGCTACTTAATTGGCTGAAAAATGCGAGGCTCGCGGTTTGTTTGTTTACAAACAGGCGGTTTGAGCACTGTAAGTGGTGGACGGATGTTTGTTTAAAAAGACATTCGGACAGATTATTTACGGGCATAGCTATCATGGTCGAGTGGGAGAACTGCCGACTCACAACACGAAGGTTCTAGGTTCAATCCTTCGCTAGGTTCAATCCTTCGGAGAGGTGCTAGTCTAGCGGCACTGATGAGTCGTGATACAACGAAACAGGACTATATGTCGATGACTACAAATAAATTGATATACGTATGTATATATGTGTGTATGCATATATAAATATCATTATATATATATATATTTAAATAAGGGAGTAGTCACCAACAATGTGTATTTTTTAACATTATTTTATTATTCCGTGTCTTGGTTTTTCAGTGAGAATTATGTTTGGATCATTGTAATAATGTTTTTAAGTCATTGAAATCGTTTATGTACGTTTCAGACGGTCTGATGCGTCCTCGTCAGAAATTACTTTCAAATGTGTAAAAATGGCGATTTTCTGTAGTTAGTTTGAAGACTTCAAACTAACTACAGAAAATCGCCATTTTTACACATTTGAAAATAATTTCTGACGAGGACGCATCAGACCGTCTGAAACGTACGTAAACGATTTCAATGACTTAAAAACATTATTACAAGTATCCAAACATAATTCTCACTGAAAAACCAAGACACGGAATAATAAAATAATGTAAAAAAATACACATTGTTGGTGACTACTCCCTTATTTAAATATACATCTTTCTTTCGTTGGAATTTATTAACCCATTTTATATAAATATATATATATATATATATATATATATATATATATATATATATATATATATATGAGCAAACAGTTAATAAAATATGTTAAAAAACACTTTGAAATGAGTTAAAAACATATTTAATCTGAAAAGGAAACACTAGATAAATGGATAGTCCTTAATCCGTAGAGTTTCGAAGAAATACTCTCCTTTTCATCAGAGGGTAGGAATTAGCAAAATGCGGGATCGGATTTTGCATGCAGAAATATTTGATGAAACAACAAATAAGTCAAAGATCTTGAAAACAAAATAAGTTAAGCAGAGGCAATATGGTGAAGAAAAAGGTGATTACACGTGAATGGATAGTCTGGTGGAAGTGACGGTAAAATCCAAATGTACAACTTCAAGAAAGTTAAAAGAATTTCCATTTGTACAAGTAAAATCCAAGGAAATCCCGTAATTTGAAGGAGATGGTCCATAATTATCCAAAGGCAGAAAACCATGGAATAATTCACAAAAATGTGTACAAGGAAAAAAATGATATTAATAAAAGAAAAGTAAGATGTGCTTTTTGTGTGTGTATATATATATATATATATATATATATATATATATATATATATATATATATACTTGTATATAAAAAATACCACCTGTCATTCCTTTTTGAAAAGATGGAATTCCCCGATCATCGAAGACATGATTCACGCAGGTGGGCACAGGTCACAGAATATTTCTGTATATAGGTCTAGCCGTACGGCGAAAAACGCATCTGTTTATTGGAATATTTTCAATATACATGGATTCCCATCGAGGATCTTGCATTTGTTAAAAGAAGAATATTTCCACCTAGAATTAGGTAAACTACCTGTTTGGATAGATAATTGAATACGTTCAAGTATAGCAAATAAAATTATGATATAAACAATTAAAATACCATCTATACGTTTGTTTTACTTCTGCAAACTATATTTGGTTCAAGGACAGAGTTTCGGACTCATTTTCTAGGCTCCAGTTTTTGCAACGGAAAATCTGTCCGTGCTAATGTGCTCATGGCCATTTTATCATATACACCTCCTCATCACACACACACATAAACACACATTGTGTATTAAGGCAACCTGTTTTCATTCAGATGCATATTGTTAAGCAGCACGGAACGTTTTTACTTAATGTTCAGAAGATTAACCCTGTACCTTTCAGATACAAGCTAGATTTTCCAGCAACTAAGGCAACATGGGTGGCCATATTCTCAATTTAGAAAAAATTCAGTTGAAATACCAAAAATCATTCATAAGGTTCCAAACGGAAAAAAAAAATTAAAAATACTAAAAGCTGTATGTACTAGCCAAACAGCAAAAATAAAAAAAATGTAAATTTTGAAAGCTGTAATAACATTTAAAATGCCTTGATTCGTAACGATTCAATATATATATATATATATATATATATATATATATATATATATATATATATATGTATATATATATATATATATATATATATATATTTCCTTGTACATATTTTTGTGAATTATTCCATGGATTTCTGCCTTTGGATTATTATGGACCATCTTCTTCCAATTACAGGATTTCATTGGATTTTACTTGTACAAATGGAAATTCTTTTAACTTTCTTGAAGTTTTACATTTGGATTTTACCGTCACTGGATTTTTTATCTTCCACCAGACTATCCATTCATCTGTAATCACCTTTTTCTTCACCATATTCCCTCTGCTTCACTTTTTTTGTTTTCAAGTAAGATATTTGCTTTACTTGTTGTTTCCTCAAATACTTCTGCATGCAAAATCCAATCCCGCATTTTGCTAATTCCTTCCCTATGATGAGAAGGAAAGTATTTCTTCGAAACTCCGTGGATTAAGGACTATCTATTTATTTAGTGTTTCCTTTTCAGATTAAATATGTTTTTAATTAATTTCAAAGTGTTTTTAACATATTTTATTAGTCATCTGTGTATATATATATATATATATATATATATATATATATATATATATATCTAACTATTTAATTTACTCACATAAAATTAATATGCGAAAGTATAGATTTATGCGTAAACTTTAAGTATTTTTTTCAAAATATCTCCATATGTAGGTAGAGGCTGTTAGTGATTTATAAAATGTATATGGCGATTAAGTTACACTAGAAAGCTGATTGATAACTAAGATCTCAATAGAAGAGGAGCATATAAAAACGATAAACAACCACAGAATTCGCGCATAAGCCTGAAGAGTCATAGAGTGCATGAAACGCGGAATATTCAGTGTAGCTTAATCGCCATATATATTTTATAAATTACTATATATATATATATATATATATATATATATATATATATATATATATATATATATAGTCGTGTGTGTTTGTGCACATATAGTTACATATGTATATATATATATATGTTTTCATTTAAATTTATAAATTATAAATAAAAAAAACTGTAAATTCCATACCAGTTTGTAAATCACACTTTTAAGCCGTTTAACATTTATTTTAGCCACGTTCTTTATACATGAAACGTATTTTTTACACACGAGACGCTTTACTATTTCAAGTAATTTAAATGTAATTTGGACTAAGCCATATAAAAGGTTCCAGATTTTCAAGGAAATACTAAGCAAAAACTGTATGTTAACGATTGCAGAAAATCCGTTGAAAGTAATTGCAAAAAACAAAAAACAGATGGACGAAAATGACTACTGAACCTTCCTACACAAATTCAACCGAGACATAAGAATGGCTATTCGAAATATGTAAAAATTTATTTTTTTATTATAAAATATTATTTTACATGCCTAAAATATACATATGGACACGCGTGTTTCTAGCTTGTAGCTTTACGTCAGTACAGGTTCGGATGGCACTCTATACATCAGAATCCGCATTCGGATACTTTAGTCGATCTCCACTCTAGGCACGTTTTTAGTTCATCGCTTATAAAGTTAGGTTATCTATAGCATTTTGTATTAAAAACATATTAAGAATTTGAAATAATAGAATGAACGAATAAAACTGTTGTTAGACACGTTAAAAAGGCAAAGTATTTCTCTAAAAAAAGGAATAAATATACGATCCAGTTTGTTTCTTAATTATTTTTTTCTTTTTTAATATTAAACGTGTTATTAAGAATTTAAAACATAAACAGACAGATGAAGCTGAATTTAGAACACGTTAAAAAATCAGAGTATTTTATTACAGGAGAAAAAAACTATGATTCCATTTCTTCATTCTTTCTTTTATAATTAAAAAAATTTTCTCTCTCCTTTAAAGTTGTAATATTTCTTATATCATTTGAAGAGTGAAAGAGTTCTATTTCCTGCATTTTCTTTGCAATTACAATCTTTGTCTTGTTAAGTACAAGGCGTGTTGTTGTTGTTGTTGTTGCGTTTGTTGTTGTTGTGATTGTTGAAAGCGCACGAAGTGTAAAGGAAGCCCCCTGTGAGCTGTTTAGCACGTGCTAACTTAAATATAAAGAAATTCGCATTAAATCTCTTGGAAGCATCATTACATATTTGAAACATTGAATAAACAGATAAAACTGTTTTTAAAACACATTAAAAATTAAAAATGTTTTATCAGAAGAGGATAGAAAAATAGGATTCATAACAAATTGAATCGTATCTTTCTAGCGGTCCTATAGGTTTGTCTTTTCGTTGAAAAAGTACTTTTTCAATTGAATCTCCCTCTCTTTCTCTAGCCATATATATATATATATATATATATATATATATATATATATATATATATATTCAGAAAGTGTGAGAGAATATATATATAATTATTTTCCACAGCCGAACCAACTTCGCAGCCCACAAGAACCAAGAAAGCCAATAAACCGGAAGTCTAAGACTCGAGTTTCGCCCTCATTTTGGCTCATCAGTAAGACACATCCGTGTTCAGGATTTAAAACCTTAACCTCTTGCATGCTACGCGAGCACTGTACCAACTGAGCAAACACGCCGCACACACAAGAATGTCTATTAACTTACACCGATCAAGCAACCCACGACACAAATCCGACAGTGGAAAGAACCTACCTCATATCGAACAAGGGATGAGATATCAAACCAGCTTTAACCGACGGCTCACCAGTATATCAATATATATATATATATATATATATATATATATATTTATATATATATATGACTTTCTACAATATACGCATAATATTATAAGGTGATGCAATATTTAGTGTATCTATCCTTCAGAAGTGCATCGTAGTAATAGCAGTTGCGTAATGATTTTCGTATGGACATGAAATATGAACTGATAACTACTCTATATCTGTCTCTGCAAGTCTCTCTTTCTTTCTTTCTCTCTCTCTCTTTATATATATAGATAAATAGATAGATATATCCTGACGAATTCTCACGAAAATGAAACACGAAATATTCTGTGTAGCCTACTTGGCATATATATTTTCATAACTTTACGTATATATACACAATATATATATATATATATATATATATATATATATATATATATATATATTAATATTTTCGAGAAGAGAAGAAAAAGGCATCAGTTCTCGAGAGTTCATAACATTTGGGACCCACAAGACCAAACAATGTTAATCAGATTTATGTACAAGTAAGTAGTGCTTAGCTTCGAAATAAAGAAAATGTTCCCTGATCAATAAAAAAGAAAGAAAGTGAAAACTTTGTTGTTACTTTCATAATATTTTGATATTCAACGCACACTTTTCACAAATGACCTTTACCTCGGGTTAAAAAGGAAAAGATGCGTTAGAAGTAACGGTGTTTGACCACGCAAGTCACGATTGGCTGCGGAGTTGAAATCAGACGAACACAGGAGTCGATCTCGTGTTGAGAGGTAAGTGTAGAGAAAATAATAAATTTTATGTACGATGTTCGTTCCAAAAGTAATGCCTCCTATTTTTTATTCCGTCTGAATAGATAAAAAGGGTATTGCAAATTACATTGTTATGATGACTGAATTTATGCATTCATGATCGGAAAGTTCCATCTCTCCGTTGCAGATACTCATGGTTTGTGAGCCTTAGAAAATAACCATTGTCATGGAAGTACGTTATAAACAAAGATGTGTCATTAAATTGCGTGCAAAAGTACATTGAAACTGGTAGTTTCTATGTAGAAAATAACAAATACAATTCCAGGTACGCACTAAAATGCAGTAGTGTTGCCACATCTGGACAGAAGCTGATCGGCGCGTTCTATCCAAGTCTTGATAGAGTGTAAGTCGACCTTGCGACCTTGAAAGTGATATTCTTTTCTCTTCCATGCAATTTCTTTCTTGCAGAAGAGTCATTACAAGCCTGTATCTGCTTTATCATTATTTTCATGTAAAAAAAAACTCGTCTAGCAATAACCACTATGTACAATTTCCCCAAATTTATCTGTGCCTACATCTAAACGCAGATTCTATGAACAACTCTTCTTTCCTAGAAATGTTTACCTGAGGAACACTGCTCCGTTGGCCTGCTTCCCGGATGAATACAACATAGTATCCTTCAAATCAAATGTAAACAAGTTCTTGCTGAGCCGTTCCCATAAACAATAAAATTCTAACCAATTTACACCATTAACGATTATTATAGTACCAGATTACATTTATTAATTCTTACCCTCGGATGATGTTTGGACCTTGACAAGTGGTGACCCCCAAGTAAAAAAAAAAAAAAAAAAAAATTCTGAAACACAAAAAGTTGCCCGTTTTAATGGTTATACTTAAGTTTTTGCAGCTATTTAACTTTATGTGCTAAAACAAAAATAAGGAGTCTTTATTTTTGAAACGAACTTTGTATAAGACACGGATCCGAAATGGCATTGGACGACCATTATTCATCCCTAACAAAAGTACATTGAAAAATGTGGTTACCATGTAGAAAAATATATTCTAGAGCGCAATAAGTCATTTTAATTGTACCACTTTCCTCTTCGCAGCTTTTCAACGTTTTCAGTTAGAAAAATAAGGATCTTTATTTTAATACGACCTTCGTGTATATATATATATATATATATATATAAATATATATATATATATATATATAAATATGTATATATAAAATTATTTACTATAATAATTATTAAATACCTACAGACACTAGTGTTTCAACCTTCCAGGAACGATCAGTGCATCACGATTTATATCAGTCGATGGATTCGAACCCGGCGACAGAAGACATCTCTTGCTTCATTAGTAAGGATCTAATCCAATCGGCTACCGTTAACCGCGAGAAATACTTTTGAATTTAAACATTTATATTTTAAATGCTTTTTTACGCCTGCCAGAGTGATTTAATCATTATATTGACCAACTTTAATTCAACTGAAAGGGCTCAACGATAAGAAACGAGATTCTTATATATATATATATATATATATATATATATATATATATATATATATATATATATATATATATATATATATATATCACTTTCTAACGGTATAAAAACAACCCAATCCCTTGAAAATAATATACGAACAAACTCTAAGGGCACCTTTCACTAACAAACTCGTCAGGAGTTAACTGTTGGTTATCAAAAGATGCAAAAATAAAAACGAATGAAATTATCACGAACGAGCAAATATTCTGAGATATACGAATAAGAAAAAAAGGAAGAAAAGGCGTATGAGGAATTCGTGTGACATATATATATATATATATATATATATATATATACATACACACACAGATATATATATATATATATATATATATATATATATATATATATATATATATATATACAATAATATAAACTATATGTACGATACAGATGAAGTGGGTCTGAAAACAATTAAAATACATCTCCGAGCAACTTTAATGATTTAAAGAATTCTTTTTTCGATAGCTTGCATAAAAAAATTAAACGATTTTGTGTCAACCCGGTGCAATATTCTAATATTCTGATATTCTGAAACAGTCCATTTTATAGGCCTTGGCATAAGCTGGATTTTTGATTAGACGTTGGCCAATGGCAGATTCCAAAGCAGAGAAGGAGCAAAATTTTACTTGCTCGGCGATATATTTTAGTCGTTCTCATAGCCCCTCCAGATACATTAATATGTCCTATTTAATACACTGAGAAAATATTGTGTTACTTAGTTAAATACAAATATTAAAATCACATTGTAATAGACACCACTTCAGTTCAACGCCGCAGACAATTGTTTTCTTTCTTTTATTTGTTCCCTTTCTTTTCAGATTATAAGGTACGTTTCATTAACTACTTTATTCGGTGAAGAACCGCTACACATCGAATTTGGTACGACTTCCTTTCTCATGCCATTACGTCAATTAGTTAATATTTTCCTAATATTTCAAAACGAGGCTACATTAAAGTGAGTTCATTCTTATATTTTTTTACAAAGTTGTCAGATTGGCATTCTTAAAGCCACATTTTTTGATTTTAGCCATTTTTCAGCAGTTTGACTTTCAGAAATTGTATTTCGCCTCTCTCAAAGCATAATGTGCAGACACGCTAATAAAAGAACATGAGGAATATTGTATCGCTGCTTATGTAAAAAAGGCATTTTGTATTACGTCCTTCGCTATAGCAATCTTAAACAGTCTGGCTGACGTTTTGAAATTTCACACACATGTGCCTGGGAGTGTTTTAAATCGGAATGTCTCAGCTAATTATCGAAGATCGATAATCAAGGAAATATAATAAAAGAAAAATACAGCCTAGTTTTGTAATAAAGCCAACACTTTGGTATAGCCAAATATCACAAGAACATTTAAGAAGTTTTAGCACTGAAAAAGAAAAATAACCTGGTGTATTAAATCAACAGTATGTTCTTTGATAAAATAGGGGCACGTTTAAAATTAATGTTACTGTTAAGAATTCAATTAAACAATTTTAGTTGAATTTTGTATTTTAAAGATTAATTCAAGTTTTATATGAAAATGATTTAATGAAATTAACAGTAATTTATCTAAAGTGCAACGTAGACAACAATGAAGTAGAGACTGTTACTGCGGAAGAGCGGGTTCCTGGCTAGAGTATAGAAGCGATTGATTGATCGACGAATTTACTAAAAAAACATAAAGGATATACTCAGGAAATCGAAGAACAGACAGAAACAGAAATTAATGAGATCCTCAAGAACAGCCTAAGAAAAATATTGAACCAAATCAAAGTCACGATGGAATATATGTACTTTAAGAACTTTGCAATACTAATAACAAACCTAACAAGTTGTAGACGCAAAGCAGATATCCAACCGATATTTAACGAAAAACCGTGTACATACAAAAAGACAGTAAGAAACAAAATCAAAAAAACAAGACCGATAAAAAAAAATATAGCCCGATAATCTGCATAGCAAACATGTCTTAAATTTTATATTGTACTAGAATTTCGGCCCGGTGTTGCCCGAGTGTTTGGAGGTGTATGTTGAGCAAAAAAAAAAAAAAAAAGAAGAAAAAAAAAAAGTAAAAAGCGGTCAATTTTTTTTTATTTTGATCCCTATTATGGCCTCTTAACATTTGTTGTTTTGGGCTCAAATCCATGTCTGACGAGCCTATATCTAAAATTTCAAGTGTTTAGACCCAAAATTGTCGGAGAGTTTCATGGAGTTCTTAAAAGTCAAATCGTTGAAATTTGCCCCTTAACAGCCAAATTTCTGGCCGACAAACGGATCAGATAGATCTTCCCAAATCTCAGTACCCTGTATATCAAATTTTGAGTCTGTAGACTGAAAACTGACAGAGTTATTGCGTAGGGAAATGTACACAGGCACACACACACAGACAGACACTTTAACTTATATATATATATATATATATATATATATATATATATATATATATATATATATACGAGGATTTCGGCCCGGTGTTGCCCGGGTGTTTGGAGGTGTATGTTGATCAAAAACAAAACAAACAAAATAAACGGTCATTTTTTTAAAATTTGATCCCTATTATGACCCCTTAACATTTATTGTCTTCAGCTCAAATCAAGTTCTTAAGTTTGATCCATGTCCAAGGAACCTATATCAAAAATTTCAAGAGTTTAGACTAAAAATTGTGGGGGGGGGAGTTTGGTAGAGTTCTCAAAAGTCAAATCGTTGAACTTTGACCCCTTAATCGCCAAATTCCTGGCCGAAATCCGGTTACATAGATTATCCCAAATCTCAGTACCCTGTATATCAAATACCGAGTATGTAGACTAACATTTGACAGAGTTATTGCGTATGGAAATGTACACAAACACAGACAGACACTCTCGCTTTTATAGATATACTAGCATTTCAGCCCGGCGTTTCCCGGGTGTTTGGAGGTGTACGCTGACAAAAAACAAACAAACAAAAAAACGGTCAATTTTTTTTTAATTTGACCTCTATTATGACCTCTTAATATTTATTGTTTTTTCTCAAATAAAGTTATTAACTTAGATGCATGTCCGACGACCCTATATCTAAAATTTCAAGTGTTTAGACCCAAAATTGTCGGAGGAGTTTGGTATAGTTCTCAAAGGTCAAATCGTTGAACTTTTACCCTTTAACACCAAATTTTTGGCCGAAATCCGATTACGTAAATTTTCCCAAATCTCAGTACCCTGTATATCAAATTTCGAGTCTGTACACTGAGAATTAACAGAGTTATTGCGAAGGAAAATGTACACAGACAGACGCTTTCACTTTTATAGATATATAGATAGATAATGTTTATAGCAGTTTAAGTCAGGAACTCAATATCTTCAGACGGTCTGATCTGGTAACACCACTTTTACTTTTTGAGGTCACCGTTTAAATTATATCCCATATAAACAGCTTCATTTCATTAGAACTATACTTGTAGATTAAAAATAATTTTGTGACGTCAACGATTTAACATTATATGACGAACGCACATAACATTCCTAGATAAGTAAAGAATCTTTTGAATTCTCTTATCTTTATATTACAGCGGATTTATCGTTCTTTTTTTTTGTATTTAGTTGCGAAGACGTATCAATAGCCTTAAGAAGAGTATGAAAATAACAAGATTAAAGTAGTAAAATTGGGAATGAACACAGATCTACGTTAGAAAATCTCGAAACATGTTCATAGAAAAGTGAGATCATGTTAATATTTTAAATACAAAAGCAGATTTTTCTTCGTTGAAAATGTTTATAAAGTGAACATAACTTCATCTTTTTAATGGAAACTGCCCCAGACAAGGTGTGAAGCCACTGTATGTAAGGAGCTAACAAGAACGATGGGTAATAATCGAACAATCAGAAGATTTCTATTGGCTCTGCGTCTCAGAAAAACAAAAACAAAAAAAAAACAAGACTATTGATAGGAGGGAAACATTTAACACGAAGATAGTTCCACAATCTCTTGAATATTAAGAAAATAGAATATGAACTTGCACGACAATGTGTTACGAATTCGCTTCCGACCACTTGCAATTGCATGATAGTTGCTCATTTTAAACTTTTTTTTTTTAGATAAATCTCGTCGTCGAGATTTTGTTGGAGGTTTGTGTTTCGCGCCAAAAATCAAAGTAGGCAAAATATCAGATCCCGTAAAGTTTTCAATAATAACAAACATATCGAATTGTATTAATTATATCCGATTATTAGGAAATGTTTTCTCGCATAATTCAGATGCAAACAGGCCCGTGCAGTTCTTCTCTAAAATGCAATCTTGTATTAATTTTCCGTTTCGAAATATAGGTTGATTTTATTGTACTTTCAAAATAATTAAATCGTGATTATTCAAGTGTTTGTACTCCCTTCCTTCCTCGGTGTAGAAGGATTGTTTATATCCATCGATAATTGAACATGGGTTATTATTTCTCCCTCGTTAAGGAACATTACTCAAGATGTGCCACAATAACACCGCCAAGGATACAATTGAACATTTCAGCTTCCTGCAAAAGGAATCGATATCAACAACTCTCATGTCGCCGATGTGGAAGGGAACTAAAAAAAGGACGCCTAACAGATTGGAAGGATCGACGCTAAAGTTGCCAAAGTTTTGCAAACACAAATCCTAAAATTTAAAACTTCAAGGTAAATGTTCATTTTACGAATTTCCGAACCTTTACTATCATTTTCAGTTAAGGGAACCGATTCCCCACAAATGTGGTATAGTCATCATCATATCGTATGATCCGAAGATTGTTGGCATCGGTTTCCTATATATTTTTCTAGTCAGATTTTTTTCTAGGAAGACATTAAATAATTATAAGAAAAACCAGTGAAGGTTGCCAACATCCTAAGTAAAAGTAAGATTCGCACTTGTAACACCCAGGTCGTCAGTCCGTGTCATTAACCACTGAACCACTGTCACCTTCCAAATAAACACTAACAAATAACAATCAGTTATCTAATATATAACATTATATTGTCGGATCCTGAATAACAATGAATCTTCTAACTCGATGATAGAATCTAATTACCAATTCTTTTCTTCGTTGTTATTTAGAATTAAACTAAATTTATTTTTAAATACAGAAAAATATATTTTAAAAAAGTATGGCATGCGACACTATCACGGAATGAATATGCCATTTTAAAAAATCAGGTGAATTGATTAAGTAGTTTTTTTAAGTAAGTAATTCGATATTTATTACGGTGCAAGACATTATGTTTTGATCAGCCATGTTTGGAAAATGAAGTTGAGATAACCCAATATTAACTATCGATGCCAAAATCAGTCGTTAGGGTTGCTATTTCCTATTAAAGTCGCTAAAAATCGTAAAAAAAACCTATTTTCATTGTTAAAATATAATAGGTCAATTTACATACTTTTACTTATGGCATCTTCGTTTCCTGACTGGCACATACACCGCAAAGATTTTTTTCTGTAATTAAGACTTTTTTTTTTTAAAATAGATTAAGTTCTGAAGAAGCGCCCCTTTTTCTTATCCTAATTTTCATTTATCTCTCTCTAACTTTGTTTAAGTTCCTTTTGCACATAATTTTAAAATATAACATTTTCTGTTTGAAATTCCGTAACTATTTTACTGGCCAATCAGATTGGAAAATTTATTTATCCCAGTTGGGATGACCTCAACTCTGTTTGCACAAGAATTGATGTAGTTAATATTTGAGCGTGATATAAAATTATCATACGACGTTATCCCTCGCGCGACAATCGCCGCTGATCCCCAACGTTGTTTCAGTGGTCTTCTTCCCTTTCGTTGCTTACTATTTGAAATTCGATCAGTGCTTAACGATTTATGCAAACAGAAAATATATATATGGGTAGGTTATTTTTCGAGATATACAGAATATAGACAGGCATCAAGTGTGACTGGACGAGCCTGAAAGCAATAGAACAAACCAAGAGAGGTGAAAAAAATCCTGTTGACGAGACAACCACGATAGCCAACTATGTGCTACTTGGTCAGACCTAGTAAAAGGAAAATAAGGGTAAAGTAATCAGAGATAATGTTGTTCCTCCTGGGTTTATAAAAGAACTAAATATTATTATAAGGTGTTGAATATTTCTGTTGAAATTACAAAAATCTGTCAGAGTAAGCACGGTAACGAAAACATACTTATTGTTTCGTAATACATTTTATTATTTCCCCAATTTTTCAGCAAATTAAGCGAATTTATGTGCCTTTTTATTTATTTAAAATTCCAACAATTTAATTAGTTTTTTTTTTTTTACTCTTTATGGCGATATTCGTTCAGTCATATATAATTATAACACCATAAATAAAGTGGGAATTGATTCAAAACACTCCTTGTACGTATTAGTTCAGTATCTGGATAGATACCAGGTGCCTCTAGATTGCAACTGTCTATTGCTTGCATTCAGTATGCCACCATCTGCCTCAGAGAGTGTAAGATTTCTTTTGTTGTCATAAACACATTTTTGCAAGCGCTGTGGATAATAATCAGCGTAAGTTTAACAAAGGCAAACATTCTCGGTGTCAGCCTAACGATATGACTTCATAATATTCCACTTTGAAGACAATGATATTATCATTGCCTTTAAACTAACTAACATCATTTCTATTTTTAAATCATCTACATCATAATTGAAACCATAAACTGTTAAACAGTACGTATTCTATGTCTCCACTTCTAGAAAAATAATTGTCAGGTAATGTTCCACATATCAATAAATCAGATGTTACGTTTTGAAATGTATCGATTTAAAATTCTATTACTTCAATCGACTAGCTGATACAAATTGATCTTTGCTCACTGCAGTTTAATTTGGTTAATTTCTGTATTGTTTACCTAAGTGATTAATTACTAATAACCATATATTTCTGACCGAATGATCTCGTGTTTTATATATGTGTGGTTTTATATGTTTTATATATGTGTGACATATGTTTTATATATGTAGAAGGTGTTAAACTACAACACACGTGAAAAAGCTAAACCCATTATTATACTGTATATATGTTCTATTTGAATTTCCATCAATATTTTTCTATCCAAGCATTTCGAACAATTTATTTAGACACGAATGTGTGACGTCACGTTCGTCCGGCGTAACATTGCCAGCGTTAACACAGAAGCCTGTTAAAGAATCGAAAGAAAGAAATGATTCGGACGGATAGATTTTTAAAGAGCTGCCCCCTTTTTAGAATGTGCTAGATCCATTTAATTCGATTTTATCAAATGTGACAGTAATCCAGTTATAACCCCATCAGCATTAGATTTAATATCTTTTTTAGAATAACGAAATTCCCTTTAGGCCGCCATTTTACTCTCGTTTCTCTCTCTCTCTCTCTCTCTCTGTATATATATATATATATATATATATATATATATATATATATATATATATATATATATATATATATATATATACTTTCCGTTCACTTTTTATGGACTCTTAAAACTCCACTTCCGTTTTCCTTTTAAATCGGATCTATAGCGAGCGGAAAGATTTTATATCACAACGACATTACACCTTACACGCTCCTGTTATTACGATTTATTTATAGAAAGAGTGTGCCTATACTAAGCACATGCTTACGTCAAATGGAATATGTTAACTATCTCCTTTTTTTTTCTAGTAAATTTAAAATTAGATTTTCTAAATGCTTGACTAGACTTAAGGTAGGAGGGCATTTATATTATACTAGCGAGGGGTACCCGGCGTTTCCCGGGTGTTTGGAGGTGTGTGTGGAAACTCCGGGGTGTGGGGGTGTGGTTAAAAAAAGTAAGTATGAGGATCGAACCCGAACCGTTGAGGCAAAGTTTTAAATTAAAGTGTGAAAAAAAAACGTGCGACTTTAACGATTCCGTCACCGCGAGATTCTAACGGAAACACGTTTGGATTTATTTAATTACTTGGATTTGGCGTTTTAATGAGTTAATGAGGTCAAGTTTGACTGCGGGGCGGGAACGCTTCCCAAGATGTTATAGGAAAAAGACTAACCCACATGTGGCGAGCGACAAATGTTGAATATTTATCTTCCCAAAATCGAGCAAATTAAATAGACAGGCGAGCTTCGTTGTTAACTGTGAGATATTACGATTTATATGTGATATAAAAAGTTTTAACAAGTTGTGAACCGACCGACCGCTTCTCAGAAAAAAGCCTTTTGTAGACACACAGAAAAAGCGAACACACATACATACATACATACATACATACATACATACATACAATGATTGCAACGTCTTGTCAGACAAGTGCCACTCCCTCAGACATTTAAAATCCATGAGCCCAAATGCCTGAGGGAGTATCTATACAAATATGATGTTACAGAGTCTTAGCTTTGTACGACAGCTAAGTCTCTCTCTCGGTTCAAAATGTTGAGATCCAGCAACAAGCAAGAGCAAGATAGCCAGCAACAAATTAAACTGCAGACCAGCTTAATGCGGGTAATGGTCTTCCGCTTTATAGTTTTTTAAATCAGAGATTTGCTTCTCCTAGAAAGGTTGCCTTCACCACGGCTTACGGGAGCCCTCTCCACCCCAATACACATACACACACACACACACACACACACACACACACACACACACACACACACACAAATATACACGGTGCTAGTTGGCCGTTGACCCAGAAAAAGAGTTCATTCGCCCTTTGGAAGGTCTTGTTTTAATCCTTCAGGGAGACTAGTCGCCCTCCTCACCAAACAAGTCTGGTGGGGGAACCAGTTTAGTCGCCGGTGACCCGACCATGAGGCAGGTAGTACTGGGTTACATGGTACCAGTAGCATATGACATGACCTGACATACATACATACATACATACATTTTCGCTTTTATATTTTTAGATTCTCTAGTCTGTGCATCATACATTCAATGTAGCATTAAATCTATTGGTTTAAAGTAATGTTTACCTCCTGTGTAACTGGAGTAATAAATATTGCAATATAAGCTGCCCGGCAGGGTCATAAGATTTATAGGTTGTGGGCGCGGCCTGATCATCCAAATCAATTTTTGATACCAAAATTTTATTTTTCACATTCTCTTGTAAAATTTGGAAGTATATAGTTTAATTGCAATAGTTTCTTCCCTATACAGAGATATACTAAAATAATATTCAGTGATATTCGTGTGTATGCGATTTTTCTAAGAAGTGGTGATTTTAGTCGTCCAACTTGAGGTAAGCACGAGTGACAAAAGGGAAGAAAAGCCAGGTCTAACCGATTCCGATCGACTTCAAATAACAGATTAATGAAACGTGGTTACAGAACAACATCAGCAGAATATAGATGAAGAATAATATCATGTTGGGAAGATTGGCTGGTTGCTTGTTTTTGTTTTACGGCATATCAACCCTTTTCAGGTTATTTATGCCGAATCCAGTGATTTCGAAGAACATTTTTTTAATTGGGTGTATTTGTTTTTTTGTTTTTTTGTTTTTTTTTAAGACGGTTTCTATTTAACCCATATTTGGGACCCTAACAGGTCAAAGTGGACCTGGGAGCAATGGAAATTATAGGGTGGTTCCACACCCCCGAAAGCCCGCAAACTGGAGCCTCACCATCGGATATAGTTTAAGTTCATATCCAGGACAATGTTGCAGAAGAGAAGAGGCGACATATAATAGATCAGTAAGTTATGACAGCCTGAGAGAAAACTACGTATGGATATGGGTTTATAAAGCATGATAAATACACAATTCCTCCTCTCATTGTTCACACTGTATACGGAACAAAAAATATACTGCCGGTGATGCATTGTCTTGGTTTTTAGTGTTATTTATTGCAAAGTTCAGTTCTTTTTTTCTAGCCAGAAAAAGAGTATTATTTACCCATTTATTTATTGCGGACTATCATTCTCATCTTCTAGTTGTCGTTTCACGATGTTTCGGTCATCTATTCCTCTGTCCTGCATTAGATGGTTAACCGCGACAGGATAAGAACGTCGAATGTCCTAACTGCATCCTCAGCAATTACGTCCTTTCGGTAGTTGTTATCGTCTCACCACATTTTGGCCAATTACGCTTATGACCGGCTTTGGGTAGGATTTAAACCGCTATCTTCAGGCAATGCTTACCGGGAACCGTAGAGATTTATCGTCTCTGTCGACTGCGCCATGAGCCAGAGGCTTACTTTGCCAAAACGTGGTGAGACGACAACAACTATAAAAGGCAGTAATTGCTGAGGACGCAGTTAGGAGATTCATCGTTCTTATCCCCTCGTGGTTCACCACGTGACGAAGTGCATAGGAATAGTTGGCCGAAACGTCGTGAAACAACAACTAAAAGACGAGGATAATAGTCCGCAATAAATAAATGTATAAATAATACAAATTACTATTTTCAAAAACAATCAAAATTAATTAAAAGGACATAGTATTTTCAAACTGTTGATATTCAGCTTCTATAGTAGTGTCCCACTTTAAAGTAGCCCGATCTCTCTAATCATTCTCTTATCGACCAACTGACACCACAAGGCAAAATGCAATTCTTTCCTTTTAAGATGGCGCTACATGCCACACGTCTCACAGATCACTGATACGAGCTCATGACATGTTTACAGAAGAGAGAACAATAAGCAAAGGATTATGGCCACCACGTTCCCCGGACTTGTAATGTGATTGGTTATCTTTAGAGGACTTTAAAATAAAAAAGTTTATGCAAATAATCCCAACAATATAAACCAACTAAAAACGCAATATTGCCAATACTATCGCGAGAATGTCCAGAGAAGATCTACAGGCTGTATCTGCAAGCGTTGTTAACCGTGTCCAGAAATGCATAGATGTCAACTGGGAGCACTTTCAGCATCTTATATAAAACTACACGTAATTTAAACTATGCTACAGATAATTTAAACAATAAAAGAATGTTTCTTCTCTCCACAACGTTTTTGGGATTTTAATGTTTTAATACCTACAGGCACTAGTGTTTCGTCCCTTTGGGAATCATCAGTGCAGGGTTACACGGTTACTACTAGTCGGGATATTCCAACCCTACTATTAAGCAATCTCTGACGCCATTAGAAAGGAACAACCCCCACGGCCAATCTAAACCGCGAGAAATATTGTTGAAATTTTAACATTTATTTTTAAATGTCGTGACATACGTCCATAGCGATCTAATTATTATAACATCATAATCCATGCATGCGAGCTTAGGTGACCGACTTTCTATTTCAACTTTAAAGTGCTCAACAATAAGAATATATATATATATATATATATATATATATATATATATATACTAGCAGAGGTGCCCGGCGTTGCTCGGGTGTTTGGAGGTCTATGCTGTGCAAAAAAAGCAAAAAAACAAAAAAAATGGTTAATTTTTTAAAACTTTGACCCCTATTATGACCCCTTAAAATTTATAGTTTCGGGCTCAAATCACTTTATTAAGTTAGATCCAGGTACAAGGAACCTATATCTAAAATTTCAAGTGTCTAGACCCAAAATTGTCGGAGGAGTTTGGTAGAGTTCTTAAAGGTCAAATCGTTGAAATTTGACCCCTTAACAGCCAAATTTCTGGCGGACACCCGTCACATCGATTTTCCCAAATCTCAGTACCCGGTATTTCAAATTTCGAGTCTATAGACTAAAAATTGACAGAGTTATTGCGTAGGGAAATGTACACAGACAGACAGACACACAGATACACAGACAGACAGACATACAGACACGTTCACTTTTATATATATATATATATATATATATATATATATGTGCTTGAGGTAGCTTGAGTCTACGCCACTTATAAGCTGTGATATGAAACAGTACTGTATTCGATGGCTATAAATACTCCCTATTTTGTGTTTGCTTATATTAAAAAGTGGTGAAAAAACTGTCACTAATGTATTAAGCGGTGCTCTTTGTGTAAACAAATGGAGCTAAAGCGTTTTGTACAATATTTTAACATTGTTAATTCACATTCGCAGGAATTATATATATATATATATATATATATTAACATAGGAATTTTACTAGTATATATATATATATGTGTGTGTGTGTGTATGAGTGTGTGTGTGTGTGTGTGTGTGTGTGTGTGTGTGTGTGCGTGCATACAACACAGCTGAGTCGATTTTTATGGAAGTTCAAATGAAGGTAATTTCTGCGCCTGGCAGCGTTCTTAGATAGATTTTTATAGGAATGTCACGGACCCACACGGAAGAAAACCAAGATAAGGAAATAATTCGACTCACTCTTTTGTTCAGTAAAACAACAGTCATTGATTTACAGGTACTTTCCAGAATAACGCCTTTTCTCTTATTCAAAAGTCCTCTCGTACTCAAATATGCCATATGTACTGCCGTGTCTAACACTTTGTACTCTGTTTTGTCCGGTCATGTTTACAGCGCGTCTTTTCCTGTCGCCCTCGGTCCGCCGTTTGTAACACGTGTCCTCTCAAGTGTGATCGTGGTTCTGCTCACACGTTCTTTCTTTTATAACCTTTTTCTTTTCTTTCTTTCTCGCCAGACGACTGGCTTGTATTTATCTAGTAGCAAGATAACTGTTACTCATACGTAATGATTGTATTAGAAGTAGATTACGAAAATCCTCTGCGAACTTGTGAAACCCTAAAACATTACTTTATTCATTTTCGATGCATACTTTTTCAGAGTTATTTTGGTACCATATTAGAGAAGCCTTCGAAGCATTTCTCAAGCAACCATTTCTCAAGCAACTTGTCGGAATTCAATTAGTTTTTCTCTTTTATTCGTTTCTCTCTCATGCTGAGCTTTTTATAGACTTATTTTAGGTTAGCTTTTAAAAACTCGTAAAGTCCTGCAGTATGACTTTACAACCTGCGTTTCGCTTTTTTTTTTTTTTTTTTTTTGATTTGCCGATTTTATAACATCTGATAACGACGTCCTAGATATAATTACGTAAAGATGCATATGTAAGCTGTGCCATCCATGCTTTTTTTAAAAATGAAAATCGCTCCAAACAAAGCGTAAAGGAGCTAACAAAAACAAATGATAATTACAGCATAAACAGGATATATGTATTGACCTTGGTCTTGAAAATAAAACTGTCGATGGGAGAAAAAATCGTTGCCGTCTGAGAAAATCGAACCCTGAGATGTTCAAGGCAATGCCCAATTCTTTCAAAAATGACTGGCGGCGTGTAATATGGCTACAAATACATTTAATGCTACTCAGGAAAAACTTCTTTCCTTTAAGAATTATAAGAAAGCATACAAATCGCCGATTGACATGGCCTCTGAGAGTTTAGCTGACAAACTGTTTTGCCTAACATTGGTAGCTGACATAAGTCCGACCAAATACAAAGGAAATACTGTCAAAACGTTGAAATCCATCTACTGCGCTAGAAAAAAACTTATTAGACCTACCAGTATACTTTATCTCTACAAAGCCACCGTTCGTTCATACGAGCTGATATGATGTAAAAAAAACACAACGAAATCAAACACTAAAGGTAAATATAATACATTCAAGCATAAAATAGTTTTTGTTAACTTACTGAATTCCGCATTAAATAACCAGAAAAGAGTCAATATGACTTAAAAAAAAACAACCAAACCAAACACAAAGAATAAATAATTGAAAATATAAAGAACTTAGAACAACAATGTTTACCAAAATAGCCAACATTAGGTCTGATATGCCGTAGAAGTAAACAAGGAATCAAAACCAAACACTGTATAAGTAATGGAAGATATTAAGCATTTGAAGCATAAAAAACCATTACCAAAATAATTAAATTCGACATTAAATAACCTGAAAAATGTGAATATGCCGTAAAAAAACCTAAACCAATCCGGAAGTATTGTAGCCACATCTGTACTTATGTACCAATCACTTATCTCTTTCTCTTAGAAAGTGCCCGTAAAAGAGACTCTTACGTAATAGGTTTTACACTAGTGATTATTCCCGCAATGTTTAGTACTCGTGTTTTTTTACAAGTCCTTCCACGAAATGTGCTGCGAAAAACGTGCTGCATTAGTGACTAATAAACGTAAATACCTCCGATTTACTTGACAATCAACAAAATTTCTACCGCTTCACTGTAGAGGTCCACAAATGCTTGAAAGCCTTCAACTCTATATATACAATATATGATTCTTTAATACCTTTTTCGCCCAAAACAATGCATAGCGCCACTTTGATGTAGGGGGCTACTATCGGGGACATAAGTTGCAGGGATACTATGTAGGGAGATGAACAGCAAGATGTATGTTCACATAACACTTGAACTTCTGCATGTCAGTACAGTTGGGAAAGCAGAATTCCGGAAGAGAGTTCTAAAGTTAAGCAGTTCTGGCGAAGAAACAATTGGAGTAGAAAGTTTTCTTACAGCTGGGGATCTCTACTGTGTAGGTGCGGGATTTTGTTGCCTGTCGGGTTTGTCGGGGGTATTTACGTCGAGGGAGTACAAGTGCGTGTAGTTCGTCGGGGAATTCACCATTAAAATACGTATAGAACAGGCCGAGGGATTCAACATTTCATCGATGGGACAGAGGTTAAAGCTTAGATGACAGTTCAGGACCTATCAGGTTGGCGACTTTCTTTTGAACCCTGTCCAGGAGTGAGAGACTACTAGCAGATGCACCAGCCCAAATGTAGCAACAATACTCCATATATGGTCGAATGGTAGCCTTATAGAGGTACGGGATACTTTCAGGCGTCAGTAGCTTTCTAGCATGGTAGAGAGAGCCCACCTTCTTCGCAGAGCCCTGGCAATGCTCTCAATGTTCCAACTAATGTTCTCTGTGAATGTTAGGCCAAGGAGTTTATCTGTTCCAACTATCTTTTTTCTGTTAAGCTGATGAGTTTGAAAGAAGTACTTTCAGATAATGTATATTTTGCCATTGCTATTGGTGGTTGAGAAGGTTTCTTGTAATTATTGAAGGAAACAAACTTAGATTTGGCAGCATTGAATATGACCATCCATTTATGTCCCCATTCCACAGCAGATTGGAAATATTCCACTAGCGTTTCTGCAATTTCTCTAGATATGTGTTTATTTGTTTTCCCCTGGTGCCTGTTATAGAGCGTGGTGTCATCAGAAAATATACGCATCTCCGAGACAATTTTATCAGGGAGGTCATTTATGAATATTAGGAGTAATAAAGGTCTAAGGATAGACCCCTGAGGTACACCCACATTTATATCATTATTTTTTTTAGATTTACGACTGTCGAGGATAACCTGGATTGTTCTCTTACTTAAGTAGGATTTAATTATGTTAACTATTCGTCCAGTGATGCCGTATGATCTGGTGTTCCTGAGAAGACCATCGAGCTATACCCTGTCAAAAGCATTAGATACAGCAAAATCATGTTGACACACTTGCTAGATCATCGAAGTGAAGTAAAATTTAGTCTTGTGAAATTAGTGACCAATTTGTGAATACCAGATGGGTGATTAATTTCAAAATACCAGCCTCTGTATGTAGAGAGACGTTGACACTTCCATGCAAAGGTTGCAAGAAGCAAACGCCGTCATCTACCCGAAGGCGTCATAGAATGAAAAAAAAAAATATAATGTATATCTTAAATATATATATTATAAACACGTATATATAACGTGTAGGTAAAAATATATGACGTTATCAAAAAATCTCCCTCTCTTTAACAACGCAAGCTCCCCTCCTTTTTCAATTTTAAACGTCTTTTTCTGTTTCCGAAATAGAACAGCATCAGACTTTGCACATGAACAATTTTCAAATATTTGTACTGGTGTCTTTGTTTTCTTAATCTCATTCATCCAGAGGAAGTCTCGAAATAAAGACGAAACGTTGATGAACACATAACTCGGTCAGTTTCTTTTTATTACCCTCCCCCCACACACTCACACACTCTCTCTCTCTCTCTCTCTCTCTCTCTCTCTCTATATATATATATATATATATATATATATATATATATATATATATATATGGATATCGTGGATATTCTTTGCCTGATGAGGTGATTTTCTCTGGCAGGGTGGTCACTGAAACATGTTTGCATATGTGTAGCCATTAGTTATAACATCCAACATATTTATATGCATATATATATATATATGCATTATATATATATATAATTATAAGATAACATGTACATCTAATATATAAATATATATAAGACACATTGTCTACAATGACATCATAGCATACATAATATATAATAACTGCTTGAGAACTTGAATTTCATATTCTCATGACATTTTCTATCTCGGAGAACGTCGGTTAAACTCGCCTTAGGATTAGTGCCATAATAATGCAATATTTTGTCGTGTTTTAATAAAAATACATACATTATCAAACCTATCTTAAAATATTTGCATATTATTCTTCAAGGGAAACAATTTAAGTAAAATTAGTTTCAAAGAAATGTATGTGTTCGTTTGTCGAAACGACGAGGACCATCTGCCCATCCTGTAGGGTAGGGTGGGGGGAGTCATCATCGGTGTGTGCGGATATGGCTGATAAGCCCAATCTTTGCTTGAAAAGTTCTATGGCAGTGGGAACAGGCAATCATAGCAGACGTCGAGGGTTTCAAAACATGTCCTTCCTGTCCTTTCTGCGCTTCTCTGCAGTAACCTTTCGGTAGCTTTCATATTTTCAGGCGCCGTCATGAACAACAGCCCTCCACTTGGCTCTATCTAAAGCTGCCTGTTCCCATAATGACGCATCTACCTTGAAGACATCCAGTGATGTCTTCAGAGTGTCTTTAAATCGTTTTCTTTGGCCGCCATGGGCTCACTTGCCATGTTGGAGCTCAGCAAACAGAAACCTTTTGGGTAGTCTGTAGTCTGGCATGCAGGCTATATGACCAGTCTAATATATCATATATATCATATCATTAATCTAATGACCAGTCTAATATATCAATATATCATATCATTCAGCGAAGCTGAACCTTCATCAGGATACTGGGGATGCTTGGGAGTTCAGCACGAATGAGGACTTCTGCGTCTAGTATCCTTTTTTGTCAGACTATGTCAAGTAGTTTCCTCAGTCTGGTGATGTGGAAGTGATTTAATTTTCTAGGGTGCCGTTGGAAGACAGTCCACGACTCACACCCATAGAGTAAGATGGTGAGTATGACAGCTTTATAAACTTCGATCTTTGTCGTGGAGGTGATGTCTCTTCTGTCCCATACATTCTTGTGGAGTTTGCTTTAGCGAGTCTAGCGTAGATTTCATCGTCAATGACTACATTACGGGAGAGCGTACTACCAAGGTAGGTGAACTTGTCAACTGCATTGAGTCTTTGTCCCCCGATTGAAATGTTGGGTTCTGCATATGGTTTTCCCGGAGCAGGCTGATGCATCACCACAGTCTTCGTGGTATTGATTTTGAGGCCAAAATTTTCACAAGCCTCTGAGAATATATTTACAGTGTCTGAGGCAAACCGAGATTTAGCTTTTAGCCTCTTGAGGTTGAAGATTGGTCCGTTAAATCTGTACCGGATTTCAATGCCCACATCAGTGTCTCCGAAGGCATCTGACAACATCGCAGAGAACATGAGGCTGAACAGGATGGGAGTCAAAACTCACCCCTGTTTCACTCCATTTGTGACTTCATAAGGGTCAGAGGTATCCTCACAATATTTCACTCTGGCTATCATTCCATCATCTGACGTATGATGGCAATGGATTTTCTAGGACACTTATACTTTGCAATTATTCTCCAGAGGCCTTCTCTGCTTACATTGTCAAAGGCTTCGGTTAGATAAACAAAGGTGGAGTAATGGTCTACATTTTGTTTTTGGCACTTTTCTTGGAGCTGCCTGGCAGTAACAGCATATCAGTAGTACCACAGTCCTTACGGAATCCACATTGGCTCTCCGGCAAGAGGTCTTTTGACCAGATGAACTATGAGCATGTTCAGCATTACTCTGGCCAATACCTTGCCTACAATGCATAGCAGGGATATTCCCCGGTGGTTGTCGCAGACGGATCCAAAATAGTTGCATATTATTCTTCAAGGGCAACAATTTAAGTAAACTTAGTTTCAAAGAAATACATACGAGCCACAAGCTAAATCTACATCTCTTTCTCTCTCTCTCTCTCTCTCTCTCTCTCTCTCTATATATATATATATATATATATATATATATATATATATATATATATGTTTTTATTTGTTTTTGTTAGCGATACTCTTTGAACGAATTCAATTATTTATACGAAAGTGCATTTTTACTTAAATGCGAGTTGGGAATAATTTTCCCTTTGACAAATTCGGTATCCCCTAAAATGGGAAGAGGAATATATATATATATTATTTTTAAAATATAATTATCCACTGACACGTGTTTTGTCATCCACGACTCATCAGAGTGGCTGAATCTAGGAGATTCGAAATCAGGACCCCAAATAAGAAGCCTATATATATATATATATATATATATATATATATATATATATATATATATATATATATATATATATATACAAGAATAACAGTATAATAAAATTCCAAGATTTCGATATATATTTTTCATGCGAAAGAGTTCCTCCAGAATGTTAAATCTTGGGTACATCTTTCAAGTGTTCGGTGGCTGGGAGAGAAGGATTCACTAATCGGTCGAGTCACACAAACATACAATAAAATAGAACTTGATTTTTCCTTGTTAAATATAAAGCATTATTTAGTAATGATCATATGTATGGGTGCAGTCTCACAAAAGAGGCTGCCATAACGCTCACTTGGTGTTTAGTCGACAACATTGGGCCGTTCGATTTCTCTCTCTCTCTCTCTTTCTATATATTTATATATATATATATATATATTTATATATATAATTGAATGATTGAATGAGTGATTGCAACGTCTTGTCAGACGAGTGCAACTCTCTCACCCCCCCCAAAAAAAAAGACGAGTGCAACTCCATGAGCCCCAAAATTACTTTTTTTTTTTTTAGTCCTATCGGTGAATTCACACGCTCAAGCAGGCATGACACAGAAGATGGTCACTGAGATCAATTATTACATGCTTCCAGCATTTCAAGCCTCCACACGTCACAACTTTTCCATCGCCACAGGACCATTTTTATAGAAAAATGCCTAATGGAGTATCTATACACAGATGATGTTACAAAGTTTTAACTTTGTACGACAGCTAAGTCTCTCTCTCTCGATTTAAAATGTTGAGATCCAGCAACAAGCAAGAACAAGATAGCCAACAACAAGTTAAACTGCAGACCAGCTTAATGCGTGTACTGGTCTCCTGCTTTATGGTTTTTTAAATCAGAGATATGCTTCTTTTAGAAAGGTTTCCTTCACCACGGCTTACGGGAGCCCTCTCCACCCCAACACACACATATATACACACAAAAACATACGGTGCTAGTTGGCCGTAGACCCCGAAAAAGGGCTCTTTGGAAGGTCTTGTTTTTAATCCTCCAGTGAGACTAGCAACCCTCTTCACCAAATAAGTCTGGTGGGGAACCAGTTTAGTAGCCATTGACCCGACTATGAGGCAGGTAGTACTAGGTTACATGGTACCAGTAGCATATGACATGTTCTGACTATATATATATATATATATATATATATATATATATATATATATATATAAAGCTAGTTTTCCATATTTATATTCTTATGATTTTTTTAAATTTTGTGACTTCAAATCATAAAACTTTCAGTTTCATCCTATGAAACAATTAGCAAATACATAGAAATGTTAAAGACATGTTTAGCGTGATTTTTTGATTATTTTGCTAACAGTTTTTCCCCTGATGAGAAGAATTTGCTATCTTTGAAACTCCGCGGATTAAGGAGAACCTAGCTACCAGCTTTGGAGTATTGTGCCGAATAATAAAAATATTTTGTAAATTTCTACTTTACATCTCCGTTATTCTTCTTATTATTTGTTGTAAGCTCTACTATCGTCAGTGAATGTATTGAGCTTTTTAATTTGATTGGGATTAAGATATGAATAACAATATTTATATTTCCTTTTTGAATTTCCTTTTTCCTTGATTAGTAAATTCCCCTCCAAGCTTTTCTGCCTACACACACACACACACACACACACACACACACACACACACACACACACACACACACATATATATATATATATATATATATATATATATATCAAATAACGCCATATCTGACATCACAAAAATGATGTCATACATGCCGTCTGTCATGTATGTGGGGTAAAAATGAAAATAAAGGTTATCCAGACCACGCCGGTCAGTTTGCTTATATATATATATATATATATATATATATATATATATATAAGAGAGAGAAAGGAGAGAGATGGGGAGAGAGTGAAAGTATGAGAAGTGTGTAAAAGATAGATTATCTCACTTCTATTAAAGGCAATAATAAATGATGTTTGGCCAGGTATTATATCGATGTCGCATTCTCTCTCCTCACACAGCCATTCACAGAGTACCTCTGTGTGTTCGCGCGTATGTGTGCGTACATGTGTGTGTAAGAGTCAGATATAGATAGATATAGCGACATATAGAGAAACAAACAACAACAAAATAAAATGAACGGTGTAGGAGAGTACTTGAGGGCATGATGAGGGGAGGGGGCAGATAGCTCGTGTGAGCTGGTTCGATAAGAAAGAGAGAGAGAGAGAGAGGGGTGAGAAAGGGGAGGGTTAGCGTTGGATTAAGAAGGGATTATGTATCATTGAACAGTAGATCAATATCGTTGGCAACTGAAACAAATAACTGTGAATGGCACGGGTAAGGACATGTAACTGATTTGCATCCAATAAATCTGACCATCTCACTTCATTTATCCAGTACTACCTAGGAGTTATCATACCGGTTATCTATTGCTGAAAAATATTTTTCTCTGCAGTCTGATGATTTTCAGTATTCTTTACTCCTTCTAATCACAATTGCAACCCACAAGTATACTTACACAAGAAGAGAACGGTTGATTTCTCTGAAATCCGCATGATATACACCTCTTTAGGATCTCAATATTTTTGTACAATTCCAGTCGAAGGAAGTCTGTGTGGTGCTATTTCTTGTAGTTTTCCATCTTTTCAGACTCTCCATAGCAAATTCCATGGTATAAATTAGTGTTAGAGACTTGTGCGTTTATGTTTGTAATATTTTGGGACGGATATATACAGAGTGGGTAAGAGGCACGTGCTTATTTAAATTTGACGCTCTAAAACGATGTTGCTCCAAGGATATTACGGATGGACTTATTTGAAAGGGTAAAGTTTGGTTCTTAACGCTCGTTATGTATTATGTGTTTACTTTTCAAGCACGCACAGCGCACGCATCAATGACTGTTTTGCGGCAGAACTTCCCAGTATACCTTATTTCCTTGAGCGGCGATCTGCATTGGCCAGTACGGCCCCCTGATTTATCAACATGTGACTATTTTCATGGGGATATCTGAAATCAGTTTTTTACAACGATTGTCCTAGCAACTTGACTCGCCTGAAAAACTACATTCGTCGATCTATTGCCGACATACCGTTCGATATGCTGGAAAGAGTTGACCGAAACTTCAGAGTTGAATTCATTCAGTATATAGAAATGAATGGACGTCATCTTACTTATGTCATTTTTAAAACTGATAAAAAGTAAAATGAAAATATTGTACTAGTTGTAGTTGAAAGAATTGCATGTATATCTGCATTATTTGTGTTTTAATTGATAATCCAAATAAGCAAGTGGCTCTGCCCCACCCTGTATTTTAGTTTTATATATACTCTTACTTCCCTTGGGTTTGTTTTTAATATTATTTATGTACGATGGACGACCCAAAAGTAATGCCTCTTATTTTTAAGCCACGTCAATAGATCATAAGCGATTGTAAATTGCGTTGTTATAATGACTGAACTTATGAATTCATGACATGGAAAGTTTCATCTTTCTGTTGCAAGTATTAACTCTGCAAGATAGTAAAAAGGCAACCCCTGTCATGGACGGGTGTCAGAAGCAGAGACACATCATTGAATTTCTGGTCAAAATGCATTAAGAATGGTGGTGACTATGTAGAAAATAAATTGCGGAATATAAATGAAGCTTGTTTTAATGATACACCTTCTGTCTTCGTAGCTCTTAAACGTATGGTTACTTTTATTAATAGTACACACATCATATCATGCTTTCATTGTAGCTCGCCAGACTATCAAGAACTGCGGCATCTGTATTGATCAGCTCAACCATCTCCCTGACAACATCTCTTTCTGATCTTCTCTGAACACCCTATTATTGTGGGCACAGTTCCCACACTGACATCAAACTGTGCACGTATTGTCTCTATAGACATACGATGGTGTTTATCCATGTAATTCTATATTTGCCCTATCAACCCTGGTCTCTTTCGCCACTCAAATACTGATGCTCGATTCATATAAGATGGCCCAACGTCAGTCTGAAGAATTCAACATATTTCTGCGGCATTTTCCCAAATTTAAAACAGAATTTTATCACGAATCGTTGTTCCTAAGTGTCCTCACGTCCAAAGCTGTGGCAATCAGGCTTTAGTAGGGTGTATTCCGATTCCTGCTATAGCTATTTATTTTAATCTGAAATCATAAAAAATTGGTCAGCCATCCAATAAGCTGGATAGCAATAACATACTGAGTTTTCAAGAATCTACGAGAAATGTAAATGCCATGACAAAAAGACCGAAAATTTATTTAAAGCACCTCATAAGTCTACACTAAAGCAAAGTAGTTTTTTTTGTTCCAGTCCTAAATTTTTGGTTTTGGAGGAGATCGATTTCCCTCTTAGTAGAACCCGGTTTTCTCTCTAACACTATCTTCGTGGCGATACAAGTAAATTTCATATTTCTGACTGTGTGTTTTCAATGACAGTTTATATGAACTATTTGTTGTGATATCAATCGATGCCGGCACAATAAAAAGTTGTAGGTAGTACGCTTACAATTTTGCAATTATTATTATTATTATTATTATTATTATTATTTTATTTTTTTTTTTTACCCAACTCCTTTTTAAATGTAGCCTTTGCAAATTATTTTGCGTTATCGCAATGGCCGTTTTCCATTGATAATATGTTAATAGCGACAATTGGTCTTCGCTGGAATTTGGGTGGCATTATTATTATTATTATTATTATTATTATTATTATTAATTTTGTTGTTGTTGTTGTTGTTGTTTTAATTTTTTTTTCTTAATGGAATATTTCGAGCGATTCATTATATTTCGATCGACTTCTCTCTGGCAATACCAAATGCTCTTCCCTGGAGGTCTGGATGATTCCAATTATTATCCGACACGTATTTTCATGAAAAAGATTAATCTTGTCATCCATGAAGGATGAAACTTCGAAGTGAATGCTATTAGTGTGCATCTTTTGTTTGTCCGAATAAATAACTGCATGCACAAAAGTCACTAGATGATAAGGGCTAATGAAATGTATGCTTATCAGTTTCGTTGAAACAAAGTGTACTCTCTCTTCTGATGCTGCACTAAATCTAATCTAGCATCGATCAATGGAGAAATCATACAAGACAATTTTTTTTTCTATTCCGATCCATATACCCCTCTTCTTGGGTAACCGAATTTTCTGTAAATTAAAAAAAATAAAACAAATCGGTGTTGCTTCTGTGGAAGGGGAGCAGATTAATAGGGACTTCAAGATTAAATTGAAAATGATTGATGGAGTTCATGACAGGAATCTCTTGACATTAGCTTTAGGTAGGACCTTGTTGTAGTCTCTAAGACGTTAGTCTTGTGGTAATATGCTGCACGCACCCTTGCTATGAATCTGTGTCAATGCAAATCTCGCATACAGAAGAAGAAAGAAAAGTATTTTCGTTATCGTATCAGGACACGTTTTTCGTTGAATGCTTTATGAAAGTGAATCAAATATTGGAGCTCAGCCGATTAATGCACATTTGTGTTAGCGTGTGGTTTATTGCGGTATTCCGATGTGCACACGTCTTCGGTATTAGTCCGATTACAACTGGTAGCACGTGTATTTATTTAGACATCCATCGGAATAGTTCTACTCCAACTTCAGAATAAATTTTATTTCTGAATTTTTGAGATGTGGAATAGTTATTCGGACTATTTGGATTCTTTGGACTACTGTTTCTATTTTGAGTGTCATTTTCACAACGTCTCGGTCTCTGCTAGAATTTTCCGCAAGGATTCGTGACACGGTTTTTAAAGTACTTGGAAATAAATCAATTGTAAAGTGATATTCTCGTGAAAGTTGAAAGGTTTAATCATCAGTGTCGGCGACTTAATAAAATGCAACTGCGAATTACTTAGGATCCCTATCCAATCATGGCTGAGGGAACAAGAGCATGCTACCCCTGTGAAGTTAATAAAGGGTTCCATTCAAAGAGTTCATCAGAAAGACTGCCGAATTTGACAATATACATCTCAAGAAGATCGGAGGTTACATCGACTTACACGTTGTGAATATAACACGCAAGATGAGAAACGTAATCCGAAGAATCTAAATAATAAGAATATCCGGAATAAATAATTGGCGTTTTTATTTCGAAATTTTATTCACTACGTTATGATCAATAAGAACCGCAATATCGATAACTTTGCACGTGTTATCTTGTTAGCCAGTCTGTCTGTGCTCGCCGATTCGATCAGCTTGTCTACTAAAATAGAATCTTAGATTTTTTTTTGCGATTACGTTTTCAGAATAACGGCTGTAAATCCGATAGTATGAATCAGCGATTTACGAAATGTTGGCTTGATAAATTTGGTTTTGCTGACGTTGGATTCGCTATTATAATCAATTGCCCGACAACGGATGAGTTTGGAATTTTTTTTTAACCCAGGTTATTTAGTGCAAGTGGAGTGCTTTATGTTGTCATTTTCTTAATATTCCAGCAAATCCAGCAGAATATTTCTCAACAATGTTTGTTATTATTGATGCATGTTGTTTCATCGGTTTTATCTTTTTAGTAATCTATACCGCTATAAATTTGATTTGTTTTGTGTATCGATATTCATATTACAACCCTTTTTTTATTTATTTAAAAAAAAAATACAACTTTGTTTTATATATGGGTCCTGGAATTGCATCCATCTACAAAAGATCAAGCTGATTTGCATATTCCTTTTAACATTCATTTTAATTAATTCTCTATAAGGTTTTTCAGTTTTTTTTTTTTAGAGATAATTATCTTTAGTAAACTATTATCAAAAAATAATATTCATGCAGATATTCTACATGATTGATACTTGCGTAATATTTGCGTAAAAAGGTTATAACAAGCACAACCATCTTTATATATATATATATATATATATATATATATATATATATATATATTTGTATAAAAAATTTGCCTACCAGACTCCTCTATCAGTTGTTGGTGTACAGACGTGAGACTTAATACATAGAGTATTCGAACCCATGCGAAACTTTATATTTGGGTTTTAGCCATGGAAAATCGACGCAAAAATGTGAAAATTAAAAGAGATTGAATTTGCCTAGTAAAGGTCGAACAACAGTATTATGAATATGCATGCGTAACATAATAGCTATTGGTTCATGATAATTTTTAACCTTGCAGCATTCTCGGTGGTGGCGGCCGAGTCATTTTTTAAAATTTAATTTTATAAATCATTACTCCGTATTTGATCCAATATAATATAATAATAAATACGAAATTTGCAATAATCAAAATATCATATTTAAGCATATTTTACGACCGGTCAATGCCGAGCGGCCTACCACTTTCTATATAATTCCGAGATATAATCAGGCGTGTTATCTTTAAGCTATTTATTATTATCCACAAGACAGTAGTTCAAGAACATCTCCAAGATTGACGAAGACTGTCTTAACTGCTGCAGACTGTCGCGTGTGGTCTGCTTAATCAGGGCCGCTGTGAATTTTATGGGATGAGTCGGCTCAATCTATCCTGGCTGAATGTCGCCAAAGTCGTCAAAAAGTTGTCAGTAGAAGATTACGTTTTAATGGTTTATCACTATGTTTGTTTGTGCAGAACATGGAGTGCACATCGCTTTAATAATCATCATTATTCTTAACAAGCAGGACTAGTTAACCGGTGTTGCCCGGTGAAAGCCTCTCCCCCACCTCGCAAAAAAGTAAACTACGGTTGTTGATAACTTGCAGGTACTGATTGAATATGAAATAAACAAACAAAAAAAAAAAAAACAAAGGAGGGAATGCGTAAATTCGTATGCAATAATAAAATTAGGAAAAATGGACCATTAGATATTTTTTTTAGAATTTAGGGATAGTCACTGTATATGAACTCTTTACATTGATAGAAACTTCCCATGTTAAGAACAGCTTTCGAAATAGACACCACAAACCTCACCTTGGAATAGACACCACAGCATCCCCATGTAAAGAACCTATATCAAAGCAGAGCACCAACTTTTTAGTTATGGGTAGTAGATAAATAAATCCCCCAAATATAAAAGTGAAAATCGCAGACATCATACCCACCCGCAATTGGTATGGTTACTGACAGTTTCGATAAGAAAGAAGTGAAATTTTGTATCGCGCACGCGAGTAAAAATCTGGTAGCCATTGAATTACAGTGCAGAATACATGTGTTTATATCTCTAGAAGCACCTGTCTGCGCACAATTTGAATAAGATTTTCGTAATCAGGATAGAGGGACACTTTTAACAGTGGTCATTGTAAGGAGAAAATGTAGAGCTGAATGTAATGTAAAAATTTGCTCCCCAAAAATGTTAACGTGTGCGCGTGTAAAAGAAATCTAACCGTCCATCGCACTAGTACATGGCAAAAGGCAAAAGTCCTAATTGTAACGAAAAATGTGGAAGTGGGCGTAATGTTTTAATTACCCCTTCCACCAAAAATGTTAGCACGTGCGCGTATAAAGAAATGTAACAGAAACCTTACTAGTAAAAGACAAAAGCAAAATATATATAAATAAAATAAGCAAAGGTAAACATCGCTTTTTAAAAAAATGTAGTTTATTTAGGGTAAATTCAAGCTTCACGATATTAAATTGGCAGGTGGAAGCACAGAATAGTTACCAAACACTCTCCCCTCCACATGTTAAGGATGACTTTCAAAATAATGTTATTATTTCACCACGGGACCAGAAGAGTACAAATACCTCTGTATTTGTTTCATGCCAGGTTTTTATTTGAGGGATTAGGGGCGATACTGGTAAATGTCGATGTTGAATGTTTTGGACTCCTAATGGGGGATATGACATTTATGATTTCGACGATCGTTTTTATAACCACAAGTCACAATAAGCAACCAATGAAAATCTTCCAAAGTTACTATAAAAAGTTGTCGAATTTTGGATTCAATCACTTCGCCGCCATCTTTGTTACTGGCAATTACACTCAGGATCTTAACTGCACTGCTTCTTTGCCGCCATCTTTGTTACTGACACTTGCACTCAGGATCGTACTGCACTGCTTCTTCACCGCCAAAGCTTCAGCATAATGTCTCAACACTTAAAGGTCGATATCGAAATACCCTGCTTAAATCACTGTGAAAGAAATCGTCCGCGTCCATCAAACTTAAACATTAAATTAGAAACTTGAAAACAAAATGAAACTAACTTTATTTTTTATTATTACGACAGAGGATGTATTTCCCTTGTTACAAGTTTCGTAAGAACGAATTACTCATTCGTTATCTTTCTTACTAAAATGAAATAAAATTTAATAATTTTATTTCATTTTTTTATTATTCTTTTATTTTTTCTATGCATACTTGAATAAAATTCACTTAAAATGTGAGAAGTATATAACACTACGTGATTGGTCAAATAACACGACAAATAAGTAATAAATAAAAATTATGTGATCTTGCGCGAAGGCTAAAGAATGAAAAGCTCCCAAAACGTTCAATCTTTTAATTTAACTGAGAATTTGCTAAGAATTTTAGAACGGTGAATTATTATTATTGACAGTTGAAAGGCTTTACCTATTGCGTTTATTTTTTGTAACCAACGCAATTTTAATTTGTTAATAGTTATTCTGGGTATCCTCAAAAGCCTTTAAACTGTCGAATAGAAAGTTTTGGCTTTAAAATTCTTAGCAAAAAATAAAGTTCGTATCATTCTGTTTTCGAATTTCCGATTCGATGTTTCAGTTTTATGGACGCGGACGATTATTTGTAGCGGTGATTTGACCATGATAATCCGATATTAAGTGAGAATTTGCTAAGAATATTAAAGCCGTGCATTTTTATTCGCCATTTAAAGGCTTTACGTATTTCGTTTCTTTTGTGTAAACAAAACAATTTTAATTGTTTGTTAATAATTGCAAGCATATATGAAGAAGACTGTGTGGGTGCATATGATTTATTTTACTTGCTATCGTTAATTCCATAAAATAAGCCAATCAGTAGTGAACTGTCTGTTTATGAGTGGTTAATAGTTTTTATGTTTTTGTTTTTAGCGCTCGCTAGTGTGTCCTATAAGTGTAAATAATCGATGTAGGAAAAGCCGGCCGTATTTGTATATATATATTTTTACCTTTGAATGTATGTGGCGTTATATGAGGTTAACAATATGTGAATATCTGTTTCTGAATGATTAATAATCGGTAAATGTTGGTCGTTTTAACGTATGTGTCTCCTGTGGAAAGCGACGCCATGTTTGTTAAATTTTAGAAGTATTCGTTAATATAGGAATTCGTTTCATTTTTGAATATGAGAATGTCCGGTTTATGTCAATCGAAAAAGTCTGATCATTGTCTGGGAGAAGTTAATCATTTTGAAGCGGTAATCGGATGGAATATGCTATGTCTATGTATGTAATCTCGCAGTTACGAAGGGTGTAATCACACTGTAGTAGAAAAATGCAAAATGGTACCCGGTGACAACTAGTAGTAGTGGTATGACTAAATATATAAAGAGAACAGTAGGAACGTCTTCCTCTTATAATGTTGCGATTGTGATGTATGTAACTGCGTGCAAAAGTTACATAAGAAGGTGGGTAACCGTTTATACATAATAAATTTGTATGTGGCATCTCTTAATGCAAACCTACGGTAATTTGGTCCAGAGGGGAATTTCTGCAATCAAAATATTATATACAGGATAAAATATACAAGTGCCATTCCAAAGGTAAAGCCTCCTTTTTTTTAACTCACACAGTTGAGGAGATACGAGGACGGGAGTGGTACTATTAAAATAAACGACATTTTGTGTTCCAGAATTTATATTTATATTTTCAATGCACTTTTACCAGAGATTCAGTTCTTCTGACGCACGTTCATGTCAGGACTTGCTTTATTTGAGCCGTACACTGTCAATATCTGTAAGAGAAATTAAACTTACAGATTATGACCGCATAAGTTAAAATATCATAACAATAAAAATTGCAATCCCATCTGAAAGCGCGGGTGGAATAAAAAATAGCAGGCATTACTTTTTAGAACGCCTCTCGTATGTTATGATGTAAGTGTTCAATTTTGGGACATTTAGGTGATCTGTCCCGGAAAAGGGATATATTTATCTGAAGTGGCTGTGTGGTCCAAGCTACTATCGAGTGATACACTCTAGTAAGTGGCCTTATAGTCATATGCTTAAACTGAGGCCTTCAGCGTATGTTTTGACATATCTCCCAGGCTGATATACCCGTCCTTATTTATAACTTACACCAGTCAATCATGTTCTAGTGCTGACGAAGTAAGATGTAAGAGTATTCATATTCATTGCATCAATAGGACATAGACATTGAAATGTGGCATTAAGATGTTGGTTATCTTTTCAAATATGATATATCGATCAGATCCTCTTCGATAATAGCAACCCGCATGCAATATTTCACACTGGTCAGATAATTGTTTCCACTGCATTACTTCGAGAATACTTCATACCACATGGAAAAATTAGGCCCAGAAAAAACTTTTGGCGGATGAAGATGTACAGTTTCTTGATTTATTTTCCAATTGTTTGAGTAATAAGTTATCGCTTTCTCTATAGTGCTTACATATTAGGTTAGATAAAAAATAATGTCGTTTTTTGACAAAGTTGAACGTCCAAAAATGACATTATTTTTGCACCAAACTAATATAAAGAACATCCATCTATCCAGCGCAGCCGCAGCCGAGATTGAACTCACTATACGAGTTTGCAGTGCAATTAAAATCTTGCTGGTAGCTGAATACTTGATGCTTCGCCAGGGCTTTCAAGGGTTCTTTTTTCGTGACGCAATCACCTACCACGGCTTAAGAGAGTCGCATCTACCCTCGAGAGACGGATAGATCGTGCCCGTTTCTTAACTTGGTATTTTACCTATCGGTACATACAGCGCATCGCTTTCCCAAATGGTAACCCCTCTGGTACTGGCCAACCCCAAAGTTGCTTAGCTTCCGTGATCCGGTGTATCAACGTAATTATGCTGTATATAAACGTCATAGTCGTACATAAAATATTACTTATTAAAATATAATATATTTACGTTCATAAGTAATACTAAGAAATACACAAAAGTCATATCAACGATTTTCAGGTTATTTAATGCAGAGTAAAGGAATCTTATAAAAACAAGTTTTATGTTTCAAGTTCCTTATATATTCAGCTATTTATTCATTGTGTTTGGTTTGGTTGTTTTTTAGAGAAAAATTGTTTTTGTTATAAACTTTTCAGAACATTATTAATTTTTACAAAAGGAAGGAAAAGCAATAACATCAATGTTTCGTGCATTTTAGGCGAGGAAGTCAGTATATTTAGATAACCTGATATGAAAGCGTTAGCGGGAAAAGAGGAAGTATGCTCAGAGTCAAACTTTTCTTATCAGTAACTTCGTAGTTAAATCAATCAAATGTCGGGCAACTCATGTTTGGGTGATCTATTACCCACAAATTAAAAATAAAAAACGTCAACACGTAGAAATATTGTTTTTGTTTTTTTTAATAACTGAATGTGTATTTAGTGGTTCTTGACACATTTCATCATACAGTACCATGTTGTCTCCGGATATTGATGAAGGCGTATGATTGGGATTTTATAGGATAAGTCGAGTTAGATTGATCTTTACCCAGATATCGATATAAAAAGACGATCAACGTCAGGTTTTGGGTGACGCAATCAATAGTGTTTGTGTTTTCATATGACATCATTTGGAATATTGTGCTATTAAATTAAAGATATAAAAACAACAGATGCTGCCAATCTCTTTATTGCATATATACTATTCTGCGAGTTAAGATCGTTCTTCAGAAAAATCGCACGCGTCAAGTGTATGGCTTTCCTACTTTCTTGACCATGTGACCAGGATAACTTCATGTTTCTTGACCAACCTTTATTGTCTAAGTTTAATTGGCTGTGAAATGTAGACGGTTCGAGCGAAACCTTGACTTTTGGGAATGATTACAGAGTCTTGAAAACATGTAAGACATCGACTCCAACCGTCATTAATTAAACCAGAACAGATCTCAGCAACCGAGTAATGCTATAACTTTCGTAAAGAACTTTCCGTAAATTCCACTCTTTATTACGAATATCATCTACTACTAAAATTTCCACATAACCGATTAATCTCTATGCAACATAATCATAAATGGTGGGTATTTTACCAAATTAATTTACTTGATGCAAAATAAGGAACCCTACCGTTTGACAGAGAGAGTTTCTTGGTTGTGAGGACATTTCTTCCTGTTGTCATGTTCTGGCACGGCAACCAGTTTCCCGGTGAATAATCGATATCCACATAGACCATACAAAAATTGACATAATGTCGGTGTTCTACATGGGTCACTGGGTGTGATTTGACGTCGACTACATCTGCTGGAATATCTCTTTGAGTCTTCGGTCGGTGTCATAAGAGGCAGCATGTTTATCGTCGTTAAATACCGTTGGGCTGACATTTAACACGTGTGTGAAAAAAGTGACGAGACATAGTTTTGATAAAAATAGAATTTTCTTGTCATTTTAATATTTAAAGAGCATTTTAAATTCAAGACAAAAGGCATATCAAGGATTTTCAGGTTATTTAATGCAGAGTCAAGGAATCTTAGAAAAGCAAGTTTACAATTTAGGGATGGTCACTGAATATGAACTGATTAGATTGATAGAGACTTCTCATGTTAAGAACAGCTTTCGAAATAGACATCACAAACATCCTCTTGGAATAGACACTCCCAACATCCTCATGTAAAGAACGTATGTAGATCGATCACAGTCCACTCTGCTATACATATATCGTCTGCAACGAAACTCTGTTTGGCACAATTATTCTTTCTTTACAAGAAAGAGAGAAAATAAGTGACGATGAAAGAGAGAAGAACGAAGGAAAGGATGAAAGAGAAATATACAGGCATTGAAAAACAAAAACAATCAAATATTGTCATTGCTAACAATTTGTGATTACAGCAACACGATGTGATCTTTTTCCATTTTGTACCCGGTTTTATAAACAATTTTATATAGGTGGCAAACCTGTCCCTGCGTATCTCCTATCGTGTACAGGACACGTCTTGTACATGTTTTAATAATGCGGAAGCCCCAGCTTCCTCACAGGGAGCTTATCATTGTTCCAAAGCCCTAACAACATTCTAGAATCTGCAAGCCGAAATAGCTTATACTTTTGCAAATATGTTTAATCTTTACTTAAGGAACAACTGTTTTTCCTCACGCTGGAAGAGTTCATTAGTCTGAAATGTATTTAGAATGATGTAGGTCGGTCACTTGATGCTCAATACAAAACCATAAATTTATCCTGCGTTTGCATAAACTACTTTAATCCGTAATAAATTAAGAAGTTGTAAACCATATCAGCATAATTAACCTACACAGTGACAAAGAATATGGATTTCGTAATGCAAGGACAAAAGCTTACGTGCTGACTGTTATCCTGCAGGATGATTGTATTTATCGATAAAGGTTTCTTTAGTAAAGCGATACCTCTTGTTATATTATAACGCTGATAAAATTGTGCAATGACGCTTACTATATGGAATTTCTAAAACTGCTTTCTCCACCATCAAATAATATTACCGTAATATGTGCGGTGAATGCTTTTTCTTACTTTTCGATGTCGATATATGCGTGCGTAGTTCCTCGTTCTTTACTCTTTATGGCCGTGTTTTCGTTTATTCCCTCATATTCGTATCTATTATTTCTTTGTTTCCTCTACCTAATTTATTATTTTCGCTTTCTTTTCTGTATCGTCGCTATGGCTAGGACCTATTATTTAAATAATTTATTTGCGTATATAAAAGAAGATAATATTAAGACAGTGATTCGGTATGAAGGTTTATTTAGAGAAAAATATTAAAAGTTTTAGCAGTGCAGTTTACACATAATTATAAACAAGAGAGGCAGTACTATTCTTAACTGATAGATAGATAGATTGACCGATAGATTAAGACTTACAAACACATTATTATAAATTGTATGCAATTTCCATAGTTTTTATTTTTGCTGTTGTTTTAAGGTACCCTATTATGCAAATGCCTGTTTCAAGATTCCACAATTTTATCGTTTTATAACCTAATTATTTTCTTCGGTCTAGTCCACATATTTAATTTGAGCCTGGTTCTTTCTGATCTTACTTCGTTCAACTCTTAACCGAATGTCAGACCAGTCTAGAACTAGAACTAGAATGCAGAGTTAGGGAATCTCAGGAAAACAAGTTTTCTAATTCAAGTTTCTCAAATATTTATTCATGATGTTTGGTTTGGTTGGTTTTAGAGAAAATTGTTTCTGTTTTAAATTTTGCAGAACATTATTGATTTTTGCAAAAGGAAATAAAATAACAATTTTTGTGTTTTTTTTTTAGATGAGCAAGTGAGTATATTTAGACAGCCTGATTTGTTAGCATTAGCGGGAAAAGAGGAAGTATGCTCTGAGTCACACTTGCAATATCGGTAACTACGTGGTTAAATCAATCAAAGGTCGAGCGACTTGAAAGTAAGAAGAATCAAAAGAATATTCTGTTGTCACAGTTCTACTCATAAGTAATGCTGAGAAATACACAACAGATCTCAAAGATGGAAAGAAAATTAGATGCATATAGAAGAAGATTGTTGAGACAGTGATTCGGTATGAAGGTTTATTTAGAGAAAAATATTAAAAGTTTTAGCAGTTCAGTTTACACTTAATTATAAACGAGAGAGACACTTATATTCTCAACTGATAGATAGATAGATATACCGATAGATTAATAGACTTGCAAAAACATTATTATAAATCCCGACAGATTGGCACTCATTGCTTCATGCGATTTCCATAGTTTATTTTCTTTGTTGCTATTGTTTTAAAGTACCTTATTATGCAATTTTCTGTTTCGAGGTTCCACAATTGTTTCGTTTTAAAATCTAATTATTTTCTCTCGGTCTAGTCCTCATATTTTATTTGAGTCTGGTTCTTCTGATCTTACTTCCTTAAACTCTGAACCGAATCTCAGACCAGTCTAGAACACAATCGGGACGATGTTTATTTAACGCATGAGCAGGTGAGAATGATCATACTTAGTCATATGCCTCAAAATCTATACTAGTTTATCTAACCTCTATAATCTAACACCAGGACATGTTAAATAAAGTTACACTTCTTTTATACCTATTACGGAGTTTAAAGCAAGATATATTGATCTTAAACCTCATGTCTGGAATTTGTATCCTAAGTCTGACTAAAATGCGTCGTATGTTTTGGATTCCAGATAATATCGCAAATGTAAGGGTTTAATTTAAGAGATCATAACAAGTAATCGATACTCAGTTGATCTTAATGTATTTGTGTCAAACGATTAATACAAATCTGATATATTGATATAAATTTTACCATAGTAGAAATAATTCTATAATTAGAAACTAAAGAATCCGTTAGAAATCAGATAACACTGTGCTGGATGTTCTTCAAAGTAGATGAAATATTTATTTATATTTAATCAACATTTTTAGCTTCATATGCCTACTTTAGAGGGATTTCGACTCAGATAGTTTTCTTTTAATTTAATTATATATATATATATATATATATATATATATATATATATATATATATATATATTTATATATGCATACATACTAGCATTTCAGCCCGGCGTTGCCTGGGAATTTCGATGTGTCTGTTGAGCAAAAAAAAAGAAAAAAGAAGTGGTGGTAGGAAGGTAGACTCGAACTCGTACCGCGAACGAGGAAAAGAACGGGGAAAAAACCTGACGTCTATGATATAACGACCACCGCCAAACCGGAAGTGACATTTTTTTAAATTAAGGCTAAACAATCGAAAGGACAGGATGACTTTCTAAAATATCGACGAAAAAAGCGACCCCATCCCTGTAGAAAAGTTCCCAGTTGAAGGTGAAGGTATTAATGTTTTTAAGCAATTTTTCGATATTTGTCTTCTGAACGGTCGGACTTTAAAATGATACTAATCTTGGTAAAAACCGTCGCCTTTGTCAAAAGTTTTAGGCGAAGATGCAAACATACGTACATACATACATTTATATATTAATCACTATAAAATTTTCGACCAAACCGATCAAAAACCTTGCCTTATCTCTGAATACCTTTTATGTAAAATTTCAAATGTTTAGACAAGAAATTGTCTGAGTAATTTGGTAGAGACCGCAGAGGTCAATTTTTTTTTAAATTTGACCCTATTATGACCCCATAAAATTTGTTGTTTTGGGCTCAAATCAAGTTATTAAGTTAGATCCATGTCCGACGAACCTATATCTAAAATTTCAAGTGTTTCGACCAAAAATTGTCGGAGGAGTTTGGTAGAGTTCTCAAAGGTCAAATCGTTGAACTTTGACCCTTTAATAGCCAAAATTTTGGCCGTAAACCAATCTCAAAGATTTTTCAAAACCTCAGTACCCTGTATATCAAATTTCGAGTCTGTAGACTTAAAATTAAGATATTTATTGCGAAGTGAAATGTACACATACACAGACACACAGGCATGCAGACACACAGATACACAGACACGTTCACTTATATATATATATATATATATATATATATACTAGCTGTACCCTGTCACGCGTTGCAGTGGCTCAGTTTGGTGTAATGAAAAAATTTAATAAAAGAGAAAATGCATGTTTTTTTTTTATATTAGTACAGCAATCCACTGCAAAAAGTGAAAAAGAAGGCGAAACTGAAAAAAATGGTACTCTTGCAGAATTTGATCTGGATCCTCGAGAGTTTCTGTCAATCATCCATGTTTTGGACTTGACCAAGAATCAGTGGATGAAGCTGAACGTAGCAAAAATGTTGAAACGCTAAATGCTTTTTTTTGTTGTTGTTGTTTTAAAAAATGTTATTTAGTAATTAATATTTGGTTGATGATGGTGGGGGGAGGGGGGTTACTATACACAGATTCGAAAAAGTCGTCCAAAAACAAATAAATGAAAGCAAAGGTAAGGTAATTTACGTTTCTACCTAATTGGATACTTGTTTAGTGTTTTTATGTAATGTAAAATGTTTAATTGGCTCAAAAAAACAGAAATGGTCGCGAATTCTGTTGAATACGTTAAGTTTGGGAAAGTAAGTTGAAAACTAAAAACTATACAAAACAGTGTCTGAAATTCACCGAACATATGTTACCATGACATAGGCTGGCATAATCGGTAGGTTTCTGACAGTATTTTGTATAGTTTTTTTAGTTTTAACTCACTTTCTCTAACTTAAAGTAATCAACAGTGTCCACCACCATTTGTAGCTTTCAAATACACCAATAAACACTGTTTTTCGAGCCGACTAAACGTTACATTAAATGAAAAGGGTTTATATTACTAAACACAGATACAAAGAAGTTGTCAAAAAATAAATATATAACAAATAAATGTTATCAAAGGCAAGAAAAGTAAGTGTTCTACCTAACTGGATAAGATTTTAGTGTTTTTATGTAATGTATAATCGGTTCAAAAACATTCAATGTTTATCGGTATATCTGAAAAATACAAATGGCGGCAGACTGTATCGAACACGGTAAGTTTGCGGAAATTTTGGGAAAATGAGTTTAAACTAAAAAACTATACAAAATACTGTTAGGAACTCACTCAATATATGTTACCATGATGTAGGCTGGCATATAATCGGTGGTTTTAAACTTTTGCTCGATACAGGTGACGACTTTTAAAAATCCCTTTTAGTGATTACCTGGTTTGAGGATATTTGTACAACTAAACGGCAAATCTGCTCAAAAAAATCCGGTATTATTTTACTTTAAGGCCCGTTTCACGTTCATATATAACGAAATATTTTATTGTAGATTTCGGTGTGCTAAAAACGAATCTGCAAACCGTTTACGTAGCAAAAAAAAAAGTTTTCATGACATTCATGAAATTACTTTTTCGAAAAGTGGATGATCACTTTTCAATGTAAATTTAACTTAGAATGAGCACCCACTTTCTGGCCACCTGCGAGAGGGGCATTTTTCTGTTTCTTGGCTTAAAAGTTTTTTGTTTGATTTCTTTTGCATGGTAATGACCCCTTAACTCTGGGACTATTTTCCATTTAACAGCCGTAGCCTTCGTTTACGCTATGCGTAAGCATAAACGAAAGCTGTTTAGCCAATAAACATGGGAAAAATCCCCCCTCTCTCAGGTGGCTAGAAAGTGGGTGCTCATTTTAAGTTAAATTTACATGGAAAAGTGATCGCCACTTTTTCGAAAAAGTAATTTCTTCATATCATAAAAACTATTTTTTTGCGACGGAAACGGTTTGCAGATTCGTTTTTAGCACACCAAAATCTACAAAATTTTTTTTGTTATTTACGAACGTGAGACGCACAGCCCTTAATGGAAAATTATATCAAAAATCCGGGGGAAAATAGTTTTCAATAAAAACAGCAAATGAATTCGATAGAAAAAAATGGATGCTATTTTTTTTCTTTCTGTGTGTTTCTTGGCTAACGTCTTTTTGTTTGATTTCTTTTGCATGGTATTAACCCCTGAACTCTGGGACTATTTTCCATTTCACAGACGTAGCCTTTGTTTATGCTATGCCTGAGCATAAACGAAAACTGATAAATATGCATTCGCATACCAAACTGCCTTGTCAAAAAAACCTTTAAGCCAATAAACACGAAAATAAATGCCCCTTCCTGAGGTGGCCAGAAAGTGGGTGCTCATTTTAAGTTAAATTTAGATGGAAAAGTGATCACCCACTTTTCGAAAAATAAAATTTCTTCAGATCATGAAAACTATTTTGGTACTCATTGGGCGTTGAGTTCCATGGCGACCCGCAGAATTATTTAATGGTCGTTCCCTTAGTACCCCCCTAGTCAAGGCTAACGCATGCGCACGTAACATTTTTTATTTATTTACTTTAGTGGTGGAGTTTCTATACTGATAGGTTTTTTGAAATTTTTTCACTGGATTATTATTGATTGAGCACTAACCAGATTATGAAAAAAAATTGAAAAAAAAATCATTTCAACATTTGAAAGGGTACTCACTTTTTAGTTACCACGTTCTGGTAAATCGGTCACTTTTTATTTATTTATTTATTTTTTTTCTAAATACGGAAGTGTTTTCGGGAGATATAAAATGGTCGCATGTTGACGAAGCAATGTATCGGGAGGCGTACGGGATTAAAAATTATTGGTAAATTTTTAGATTAGGTCCACTCCACCTCCTCAATTTTCTTTTAAATGACGACTTGAAATGGTTTTCGACTATGCTGAATACGAAAATCGCATTGAAATTTTGCAGAAATAAGTAGTTATCAAGATATAAAAAGTTGTATTATGCATTGTAATCTTTGGCGACCATCTTTTTTACGTGTGTGTATTTGTTTATGGCGCGCGTGCACGTAAAAAGATGGCCGCCGAAGAATACAATGCATAATACAACTATTTATTTCCGCAAAATTTCAATGCAATTTGCGTGTTCAGCATACTCGGAAACCTATAAATGTCGTCATTGAAAGGAAAATTGTGGAGGTGGACCTAATCTAAAAAAATTCCAAATTATTAAACATTTCTCCAGCATGTTAGTGAAATTTATAATACTTTAAAAAAATTAAAAAGAAACAAAACAAAAGTTTTGAAAAAAAACTCAACTTTCACAAAAACAATTAAAAAAAAAACGCAAACTGAATAAATAAGTAAAAAAAAAAATAATTAAAAATCTCGAAACTTTATTTTCATGAAAACAATAAAAAAAAAACCTGTTCTTTCTTTTTTTTTTCTTTGAGAAACAAATATATTTCTGACTTACAAATGCGGTAGAGACTCATTATTTTTACTTTCTATGGTTTTGATATACCGCGTTTTTATTGCTTACAAAATGGGTGACTGATTTATCAGAACGTTGTAACTAAAAAGTGAGCACCCACCACTTTAAAATGTCGAAATAATGATCTCTTTTTTACATTTTTTTAATAATCTGTTTAATAAGTGTCCAATCAATAATAATCCAGTGAAAAAAAATTCCAAAAACCTATAAGTATAGAAATTAAGCATGGGAGTGATGGTTGTACAACGTCGCCTTTCGCACTTTTACAAACATTTTTTAAAAAAAGTAACTAAACCATTTATTGATAATTTGTCACGTGTACAAACATTTATTTATTTACGTAGGCTTAACACCTTTCATGAATAAGTAAAGTTTTACTCTTTAAGAATAATAAAAGGAAAAAGTTACTGAACATTTATAAAAGGACTTCTTTTCATGAAGGCCAGAGGAATAGTTGGCCGAAAATTCGTGAAACAACAACTAATAAAGATGAGAATAATAGTCCGCAATAAATAAAAATGGTGCTAATGCAGAGAGCGATCCGCGCTATTTTTTAAATCATATTTCCACGTTTAAATAACGTTTTATATGTTTTTTTTTTATTTATTCAATTGTAAGGTTAAAGTACAGAATAGGTACAAAACATCCTTACCTCCCCATGTTAAGAATGACTTTTTAAATAATAACATTATTTCAGCACGGATCACTCTCTGCATGAGTAATCTTATATATATAAAAAAAAAAACTCAAAAGCAAGCAACAAACTTTTTTTTTGGCCTCATATAATAAAGAAAAGATGTGTAAATTAAAAAATTTGGAAGATAAACAAATGAAATATGTTTTTTTTTTACTTATCGAGTTAACAGAAAATGAAACCTTTCGTCAATTCGTGGCTGTGAAATGAATCGAACCGGAAGTTCAGTTTTATCAACAGAATAGATTCGCAGAAACAGTTAAAAAATATATTTATTTTATTTAATATTTTAATTTTAATTAGGTAAATTTATTTTAATAACATAAAAACATACCTCGACTCTAAAAATGGGTTGTTTGAAAATTTCAAATAAATTGGTGACGTAGAAATATGGTTTTATTCTTTTAAAACGAACCAACTTTACATTTATATATATATATATATATATATATATATATATATATATATATATATATATAAATCTCACGTCCGGTTTGTACATTTTGGTTTCAAAAAATTCGTCTGCTAAACTATTTCATGTTCGCCCTCTCTTAAGTTTAATCAACAATCAACAATATTTCTTGTTTTACTTTATTTTTACGTCTTTTTCTTACAAATAAACGTATTTCGATATTAAAAGCCACTGTTGCTATTCAGAGCATACACAAAGTCAACAATATTTCTTGTTTTAACTCATTTTAATGTGTTTTCCTTACAAATGACTGTAATTTAACCCTGTTATGGTAAAAAACGTATTTACATATGAATGTACAATATATAACTATAACCATATTTATAAGCATATTTACTGCTTTTAGAAGCGCTCTTGTAAAGTCTAAAAATTTATTTTATTTAAGGCCTTATTGAAAAATATTTTCTCTTCTAGGAGGGGTGAAGGAACTTCGTTTTATTAGTGCATTAAGTAGGGCCTACTTAATTAAAATTAGTGCTTTCAGTAGTGGTTTGGAGGCTTCCTGAGTTGTACTTTTTCACTCATACTTAAAAAATATATTTTCTCAGGACAATAACAGACAATATAATCTCAAAATCAATTTTTATTTCGAATATTTTTCATTTTATTCTTCAAGGGCCAACGGGTAGACTAAATACAAAATAGTAACGGAGGGGGGAGGAGACTGAACTTTCCTCAAAGTAAAAATAAAAGCAAAATCATAATAATCGCAGGGGGCTGAAGAAGTCAACATCAAATTAGGGCTGTAAATCGGTTCTGAAAATAAGGGATTGATTTACTAGAACGCTGTATGTGAAATTGAACCCCAATTCAAATATTTGAATGTTGATTTAAACATTTTTTTATAAGGTAGTTTAGTGTCCAATAATATGAACAAATAGTCGAAAAAAAAGACAAAAAGAAAAAAATTATAAAGGGTGCTAATTATTCAGGTGCACTTACATATTTCAAAAAAAATTCTTTACACAAATTATGCGTGATTACAACTAGAACTAGATTTAAAGAAAAAACTTCGTTTTCCGTGTAAAAAATATATATTTACGATTAGTTTATTTGTATTTATTCATTTCACGTTAAAATTCTTTTCAAACATAAAAAGCAAATCAAAAATTTCTAATAAAAAACTACTTGATCAATTTACATAATTTAAAAAACAAGCAAACTGTTTGTGTATTTTTTACGACCCAACCCAGCATAGTTTACCTTCTAAAAAATCAAAAATCAACATTTTTTTGCGATTACGTTTAAAAGATAAGATATAAAAGGATTTTTTAAAATTAAATTTATCATTTCAGCGTGGGTGATCACTTTTCGTATATAAGTTTAATTTAAAATGAGACCCCACTTCTTGGCGACGTAGCGAGACATGTAATCGTTAATATTTTTTAAGTTTAATGGCGTGAGTGGAGGTAGACAGTAGAAATAGCGTGGGGTGGTTTCACAGTTCTAAACATTTTTAAAATACGTAGAAACACTTCAAAATGTTCCTACAGGTACATTTCATTTTTTTTTAAGATTTGCTTTCAAAAAGTCTCACCAATAAATATTACTTAATTACTTAATTATTATTTTCTGATATTTTAAAGGCTGTTAACACACACAAACACACTCACACGAACAAGGGTGGACCTTCACAACAGGCATTCTATTATTTTCCTTCTTTTTTTTTTAATTTTTTCAAAAGATTGCACCACTCTTATATTTTTCTTTTTATATTTTTCATTTAATCTAAGGGAAATGATGTTAAGACCTTTATTATCCAATGTATTCAGTATAGTTTTTGCTGATCGTCATGTTTGTTTCTGTGCGCGCGTGCATTCAGTTTTTACGCGCGCGCGAAATTACGTATTGCTTTCACTGGTTGCCATGTTTGTTTTCGATCGTGCGTTCATTCAATTTTTGCGCGTGTATACATAAATTCTGTATACTTTCTTGCACTTTTATACATTAATTCTGTATAGTCACTATTCTATAGCTAGCTTTAACATATACTGACCCAACGGTCACGGGTAGTCTAGTATATATATATATATATATATATATATATATATATATATATATATATATATATATATATATATATATATACAGGGTGTCCGTAAAGTTATTATACAATCTTATTGTTTTATAGTATTATATTTGTATTAATAGTTAATATTTATTTTTTTACAGGTTTATTTAATCAAGCATGCCACGCAAGCTAACTTTGGAAGAGCGCAAATTGAGTCCTCAAATTTGAATATTTGTCATAGAAATTGTTTGCCTTGATTGTTACAGTCTTTTCGGATGTAACACGTGTATTTTCTGAGATTTTTATAAACATAAAGGTGTTATTTTTTTAATTTCTTTTGTTACAAATAAATATTTTAATACAATATCTTACTGTACTGTTAATATATTACAGGGTGTCTGTATAGTAACTTGTAAGACTGTATAGTAACTTTACGGACACCCTGTATATATATATATATATATATATATATATATATATATATATATATATATGTGTGTGTGTGTGTGTGTGTGCGTGTTATATATATATATATATATATACGGTATATATATGTGTGCTATCTATGATAAGCCCTTTTTAAACTTATGAGTGTTAAACGTTCTGATATGTGATTCGTGTAGTGCAGTGATTCTCAACCTTTTTTTACTTATGGACCCCTTTTCCCTTCTTTTTATCTTGGTGGACCTTTTCATAACTATTGGTCATACTACAATCTTCTATTTTACACTCATATAAATTTTGAGGTTTTAATAATCAAAGAAATATTATATAATTAAGATTTATTTTTAAATGAAAACTAATTTAATGCAAATAAAGTATTCTGCAACAACTATGATAATAATGATAATAATGATAATAAGTTTTGTTATGTTTAGCCTGTGAACCCCCGGAAATATTCCATGGACCCCTAGGGTTCATGTGGACCCCGGTTGAGAACCCCTGGTTTAGTTTATTCTCTTTTTTTTTAAATTTTACTTTTGTTAGTTTGAAGAGATAGACGGGCTCCTTTCTTGGGCTAACACTTGATTCTATTATAGTTTAAATTTATATCCGAGGGCTCTTTTAAGAATAGACACTGTTCCCTTTATGGCTGCTATCTCTATTTCCTTATAGCTTGGTTTTCCAGGGATTGCTTCTAAGTATTTTTGACGGTTCCCTTTTTATTAAGCAGTTGCTCCTGTCACAACTGGTATAATGTTTATTTCTTTCAGAGACCATGTTGTTTTTAGATAATTTTTTAGGTCTTGATATGTTGTTATCTTTTCTCGTTCAGCTCTATTAAGGCCAAAGTCGTTTGGAACTGTGACATCGATAATGAGTGCAGTCCTTTCAGGCTTGTTCCATATTACTATATCTGGCTTAATGGCCTTGACTTTTATGTATCTGCCTGCCTGTATGTCTTTGTCGTAGAACACTGTCACTTTTCCATTTGATGTTATAGGTGATGGTTCATGTTCCTAGATGTTCGACGACCTATCTAGTTGCATCTCTCCACAGATCTTCCAATGTAAGTATCTACATACTTTGTTGTGGCGAGCATCGGCTAGAAGGATCTTGCATCCAGACATTAGATGGCTTGGCTTTCAACAGTTGAGTGACAGAATCGTCATTGGTCGTTTTTTTTTGTAGACCAGCCATTTTCTTAAATACATTTGTCAGTAAGCCTTGGTCTTATGCAGTTATAATTATTCGTTCTTCATCAAATGGAAATTTGTCACTTTTAAGCCATTGTAGTTAGGCCTCCTTGTCAATGTAGCTCTGGTCTAGTTCTTCCATGAACCTACCTGCTCTCTTATGTTGTTGCCATCCTTCTAGTCTTGTCTTCAGTTCCCTATTCTCTATTGTGCGTTGATGTGTTTATATATAACAGTTTATAGACAGAATTTAAACAAAAGATTAATATCTTTGTTGTTTGGAACACCAGCAAAACACATGATTTCAATCTTCTTTTCAATGCGTTCTAGAGATATAGGTGCTTTCTTTAAAAGTAAAAAAAATCCTCAGGCGTGAATTATATTTTGATATAATAATTTATTCCTTACTGGGTTCCTTTTCACAGTTGGCACGCTTTGTATAAGACTACATTTTGCGAAGTCGCCTCCTTCAGACTTCTATGGGCGTCTTGCCTAAAACCCCTATCGGTCCGGTAACGTTTACAGTATCGAACTGATCTTCGTCGTAACTAAAACTCTATGTTTCAAAATCTATTTTTCTCTTACGTCATCACTAATATCCTTATGTTGTATAAGGGGGTAGCAACATGCATACAAAAGTATGTACTTGTGATGGAGAGTTCATCGGAATTTGTGGACGTGTCACAAAATGTCTGGTGGTTCTTCGCTATCTGAACCTTGAGTAATTTTGTTGCAGTTCATTTATGTTCCAATGTTGCTCGGGACCGTATAAACAATGAAAAAACAAAAGCAGATATTGAACATATGTTTTATTCTTAGGGGAGAGGAATCTTTCATCTCTATGTATTATTTGTTTTATCTACCCTAGGACTGGTATTGTTCATGTTTTATCCCTAGCATAGCTAATTTACAGCATGTATATGAAATTGTTTTACCTTAGGGAGAAGAGAATAGGTAATATACAACATAATGTGTCTATATTACATCCCTGGCAACGCCTAGAAACCAGCTAGAACATGTATTTCAGTCAATCTATATTACACTTGGAGGGGAAGCTGAAACATGTTTGAACGAACATGCATTCACTCCAAAAACGCTGATTGTATTTTATATTATCTTTATTTCACTTTCCAGAATGTCAACGCAGATGAATATGGAAAGTGAGTTTCTTTTTGCCATGTTGAGTTCTTCTTCATCTCCCTCCCAAGAGGCGAGAGATAACCGTTAAACCCAACCGCTCTCTTCCAATTCTAAGTTCCAACTCAATGTGGTCTCCAGCTAACCCGATCACGTGGTAACCTACACGTACTTCCGTAAGCTGATCAGATGCTTCCGGTGACATATGTTTCATATGCTTTGACAGCTTTTATCAAAACATCTTCATATCTTAACTCCGGTTTATCTCGTCAGTTAGATAGATAGATAGATAGATAGACAGACAGACAGACAGACAGATAGAAATATAGATATATAGATAGAAAGATAGATAGATAGCCAGACAGACAGACATACAGACAGATAGATAGATAGACAGACAGATAGAAATATAGATAGATAGATGAAAAGATAGATAGATAGATATCCAGACAGATATATATATATACATATATATATATATATATATATATATATATATAGATAGATAGATAGATAGATAGAAAGATAGATAGATAGAAATATAGTTAGATATATAAATAGAAAGATAGATAGATAGATAGATAGATAAAAAGATAGATAGATAGAAAGATAGATAGATACAGAAATAGATAGATAACTAGATTGAGCGATATATCGATAATACACACAGATAAATAGATAGATCGACAGACAGATCAATAACTAACAAATACATTCTTATGTTCGACCTACTGCACTGTTTTTCCTCGCGTTGATTCGTTTATATCAATCCAATTAACATCAAGTTAACATTTTTGCTTGTGCTAGTTATGAAAATTAAAATTCCTTTCTATCAAAACATTTTGACATGAACAACTTTATCTGTAAATACTAATTAATAACGGTCATAATAATAATCTTCCACCAGCACATCTCTCGGCGTTTCTCGATCAATACCTAACACTAGGGCTATCGGACATTAAGAACAAACAGTTTCTTCAGCAAGACTGAAAGGCGATTTTCGGTAACGCTTGAGATCTCAACAAAGAGAAAAATATCCATGTCAACTTGAAGAAGGCTCATAAAGCCGAATATTCGAATTGAAAGCAGTAATGATTTAGTTATTGGAAACACAAATCTGATTTTTTATTATTATTATTATTATTATTATTATTATTATTATTATTATTATTATTACTACATTTTCACCCCAAACAAGGCAAATTGCCACTTTCGTGTAGGGGGCTACTATCAGGGGTAACAAATACCGGGGTACTATGTAGGGATTTGGGCAGCAAGATGTCGGTTCACGTTACACTTAAATTTCTGCACGTCAGTACTGTTGGGGAAGCAGGGACCCGGAATGGAATTCCAAAGTCTGGCGGTTTTGGGAAAGAGATTATTGAAGTAGAAAGAGCTTTTACATCTATGGATCTCTACAGTGTGGGGGTGGGATTTAGCTGCCTGTCGGGGTTTTCGAGGGTGCTCATATCGTGGGGGGCACAAGTGCTTGCAGTTCATCAGAGCATTCACCACTAAAATACTTGTAGAACAGACAGAGGGATGCAACATTTCGTCGATGGGACAAAGGCTGAAGCTTAGATGCCAGTTCAGGGCCTATCAAGATTGCGAATCTCTTTTTAACCCTGTCAAGGAGCGAGAGACTAGTAGCAGAAGCACCAACCCAAATGTGACAACAATACTCCATACATGGGCGAATTCTGGCCTTATAGAGGTACAGGATACTTTCGGGTGTTAGTAGTTGTCTTGCACGGTAGAGAGAGCCCACCTTTTTTGCAGCGGTCCTGGCAGTGCTTTCGATGTAATTGTTCCAACTCATGTTTAATGTGAACGTTAGGCCAAGGAGTTTGAAATATGTACTCTCAGATAAAGAGTCGTTGGCCATGCGTCTTATTTGCTCATATTCTCTTCTGAATTTTAGAAAAAAAGTACTCCAATGGAACTGAAATGAGATGCTAGAAATTATTTTGCCAAAAATAATCAACGACGAATACAAATTGAACAACACGCTACGTCATTTCATGCGCATACTTATATTATCACCTTTCATTGCAAAAAAAAAAAAAAATGACATCGTTCAATCAGCTGGTTGTTAATCTGATGTCGCTAAGTTAAACACAATCTATCTTACTAAATTAAAATGTATGATACCAAAATCAAATCACGCCGTCATGTCGACTAAATCAGCACAGCTGTAAATACATTTAAAACTGTGTGATCAGTTTGCTGATTCGAAATAAATAAATAAATAAATAAACAATCGTCTGACAAGCATTTACGGCAAAAAAAAAAAAAACTCAGAGAACATATAGAGTTTTCAAAATAATTAAATTACTTAAATTTCATACTTCCAATAATTTTATTGGTAGCGAAATCGGTGAAATTGCTCATTTTTTCAACCAATTGCCTGCTCTAGTCAGAGACCAAACACGTTGTATTGGAATGAAACTAGACATGCCTCACGTAGTGACGTAGTCCACAATACATTGTAGTCTACATTGCACTGTAGAGAATCTACTGTTACTTTTATAAAATTATCTGTACATAATGGCTGTATTTCATGTTTACAATACAAAATCAAGTATCATTGTTCGACTGTGTTCTAAACAGACTTTCATTTTGAACGCGCCCCCGTCTTATCAAAGAACCTACTGTTGATTTTATACGTCGTGTTCTTCTGATTGTGCAGCGATAAAAAAAAATCTAAAATGCATTTGTGATTCTAGGTTGTGCCAAAGTGTTAAATTTAATCAAAATCGTATTATTGCTTCTTTCATCGATTTTTTTATTATTATTAATTTTTGATAAAAACGGGATCACTCCAATACAACAGTTATATAAGAACACTGCCAGACATATTAAGTGCATTTGTTTGAAATTGAAAAACATCGAACTCGCCTTTTCCAAGCACATGGGGAACAAACCTACACACATACAAGTGAGTTTTATAGATAAGTAGATATCATTTAATTGACTTTTACCATTTTTTTTTTTTTTTTTACAAAGTAAGTGAGAAACATGTATTTTGAATGATATTTTCATTAACTGACATTTATTTTAAAACTAGCGGTGGCGGAGTACCCGGGTCGAAAATACGCTTAAATATAACTTTAATTACTGCGGATTTCGTATTTATTATTACCGAATTAATTCTCTTTTGAATATTATATTCTACCTCATATATATATTTCACCTGAATACAACTTGGATGTCTTCAAGTCCAATATAAACAAATTCCTGATTAACCGCACAATTAAGTAAGACACTTTATCAAACCTTCAATACGATTACTACGGTACTACCCCATTGATTAGTGTACATGCAATAACCTTTATCCCCGAGTTGCTTCCGGGTCTTGATAAGTTTTGACTACCCTGTAAAAAAATACAAAAAATAAATAATAGCGATTTCTAAAGTTAAAATAAAGTGACTTGGATGCCATTCGAAACAAAAACATTTAGCGGTCTAGCCAAATTTCCTACCAATGAAGCTATCGGGAGATAGGCAAAAAAAAAAACATTTAATATTAAAAGACTTGATAGAGTAAATTGAGTTTGGGCGTTCGCAGAAAGAAGTAAAAATATGTCTGTAAGTTGAAATGAACCGTTTGCATTTTACCTTTATATATATATATATATATATATATATATATATATATATATATATATATATCTGTGTGTGTGTGTACATGTTATTCAGCAAATAAAGATTTTACTTATTATAAACAATCCTAGGTGTATGATTACACTTTCCTGTTATGTTCAATGTTATATCATCAGTAGTTTATGAGTTTATCAGTTAAATATTTACACACAGAAATACATATACGCATGCATGTGCTGTCTTGTTTATATAGATATGAAATGTTATTATTTACAGTATATTGTACAAAGTGATGTCGAAATCACCGTGAAATTTCCATATAGTTCTGTTAGTATGGTGATATTTTGGTTTGTCAATGAACCCACGACCTTCCATAATCATTGCGTTACACACCATTGGCTTTTTGCCTAGAATTTCCGAAAAACAAATCGCACAGATTCTAAAATTATTATCAATCACTATTCAAATCACACACTGTCTGTATTCTCTTAGGCTATGGCTGTAAAATTCCTATTCTAACAGGTGTTATAATATTTGCCATTTTTGCGGTTAATATTTAGAGCATGCACTACATTCCAATTTAAGTATGTGGGTAAGTAACGAAGCGGTGTGCTCTTATTGTAACAGAGTGTCGGTGAACGCGAAAATCAGCAACAGCAGTTATAGCGATATATACATTAGCAAGTGTGCGCGAGCTTGTGTCACAAGAAAAGAAGAGAAAAATACACCAGGTTGTCAAGAAGACAAGCTAAGTGCTTCCCATGGAAAATGGGCGCGTGAAAATGAGGGCGAGAGAGCACTGGCTAAGTCGAATTGAAGTGGCGGGACGAAAGACTTTTAAAAGACAGCGCATGTTATACGGCAGAGCGTTGTAAACCACATGCGTTTGAAAGACTTTTGAAAGATAATGAAATACGTTGTTTTGGAAAAACCACGAACAAAGGCATTATATTTACACTATAAAAAATGCCGAGTTGGATTTTTATTTCTTGCCTTTTTTTATAAAGTAGTCACGATTATCAAGGCCCGGAAACCACTCGGGGATAAGGGTTATTGTGTGTACAGTAATCAATAGAATAATATCTTAGTACTAACGAAGTAATGGAGATTTGATGAAATTTCTTAAGGGGGCGGCTTATCAGGAATTTGCTTATGTTGGACTTGAAGACATCCTGGTTGTAGTAAAGTGGGAAACAGGCAAATGGAAGTGAGCTCCACAGGCGTGCCTTTCTAAGAAAGAAACTTTGTTCATGGAATTCACATTTTGATTTAGGCACAGATAAAGAATGGGGAAACTTATTGGTAGTGGTTTCAGCTAGATGGGTGTTTTTCGCGAAAGATTGGCGAGGGGGGTCAAGAGTTTGTTCATGCGACGGTACCAGACAACGTGTGGGCCAGAGTGGTTGAAATGTAAAGACATGGTTTAAGTGTAACTGCTAGATTACAGATACTTATAGAGGTGATAACAATGCAAACGGAACGGAAGACAGAAAAAAAAATTATGAAAAAAAACCCAACAAAAACAAAAACAAATCGAATAATTACAACATTGATTTATTTTTAAAAAGATCTTTCGAACTTATGAAATCGATTACTGAATATTGATACAAATATCCGAAACCCCCTCGAGCCGATGTTTGAAAATGTCGCATTAAGTTAATGTAACGAATCTGCATTGACGTTTGCGTTTACGACAATGATAAGAAAAGTAATACTAGTAGATTATTAGTGAAAACAAAAAAAAGATTTTTCTTCTGCTACAAAATAGTTATGATTTATTAAACATACAAACATACAAACATACACACAAACGAGCCCAAATTTGGTAATTTCAATGCGCAACGCACGCCTAAGATATAAGTTCTATGTGGAAGAGTTCCGTTAAAATACCGTGAAATAATTTTCTGGCATTTAATATTAATAGAATTCAGGATCAACTCACATGTTTATCCGTAGGGTTAGAAAAGTGAAATGTAGTGTATTCAAAAAGTCACTTGAAGCGTTTTGAACTGAAAAGGATTTTTTTTAATTTTAGATTATATCTTTCTGTAATTTAAAGACAATCCGACTAAGACACTGGGAATTTAAAAAAAAATGCAAAATTCAAACAATTTTATTCATAAAAAAATCATGTCTTTTAAATGTTGCCCATTTTAAGCTTCGCATATTTGTAATCTTTACAAAACATTATTCATGATGGATTGCAGAATCTCTGGACTACGATTTAACTCCCTTATTTAATTCCTGGTGTTTTCCTTCAATTTTTGCAGGGTTTCAATTTTTGCAGGGTTTAGACTCTTTTTTTATAAGAACCCCTCAAGAAAAAGTCGAGGGTAGTAAAGTCTGGAGATTGTGGGGGATTTGACATTGCAATAGCGAGAGATAATGTTGCCTACAAAGCATTGCCCGAGCAGCTTCATTGTGTCGCCCGCCATATGTGCGGTTGACCCATCTTGTTGGCGTAATCCGGGTACGTTGTTTATTTGTGGGGCGAAGGAAGTCTGTAATCATAGTCCGGTATCTCACTCCTGTAACGGTGACAACATTTTCATCTTGATCTTCAAAAGAATAAGGTCCAATAATCTCCTCTGTTACTGCAAACCATGCACTGCACTTTATGAGATGCAACTACTTTTGATGAATTACCCTTGGATATCCGGAGCCTCAAAATCTGTTATTTAGTTTGTTAACGAATCCATTCAAATGGAAATAGTTTTTTTTTTACTGACATAATCAACTTTTGCATTAAATTGGGATCATTTCAGACAAGTTCCTGCGTTTGAAGTGCATATTGGGCACTTTTTTGAAAATCTTCAGGCTTCAAGCATTGAACAAGCGTTGAACTTTATAAGGAAATAGATTTAAACTGTGCAGACTATTGTGTAATGAGCTTCGACATATCCCAAGTTGTGTGGAACGTCCTCTAATCGATGTTTAAGGATGTTGCGCCACGCTTCATCGCACTCTTCTGTTTTCGTTGGTGATTAGGTTTCGAGGTCTGCCAATTCGCGGAAAATCAAATACAGCTATTTAGTCTTTAAATCGACGCACAATGTTTCGAATTCTCTTGTGACTTGGGCTATGACTTAAATGAAAATGACAAGATAAGCAAGTTGAGTGAAAACAATTGACTCTTGATTTTGGTAAAACAATTTCCCAACTCGCGTATGTTGTTCAATGCTATACTTATCCAGGATTAATTTCCAAAATATTACCCATAAAATATCTGGAATAGAGAAAAAATAATTAATAATGGTTAAATGACAAAGATTTTTAATTTTTAAGTAACTTTTTGAACACCCTGTATAATTTAAAAAATCAAATTTCCACACCAACATATGCACACACACACGCACAAAAAACACACTGATATATATATTTCTGTGTAAAAATGATTGTTTAAATTATATATATATATATATAATAAAAAATACAATTAAATTTACCAAAATGATCCAAGATGGTAAAATTAAAGTATATTATAAATATTAAAGAATTAATAGTTATAAAATTATCTCAGCCAGATGTAAAAGCTCGATAAAACCAAACAGGAAATAGAGCTTATAATATGAGCAAACAGTTAATAAAATATGTTAAAAACAATTTGAAATGCGTTAAAATATGTTTAATCTGAAAAGAAAACACTAGATAAGTGGATAGTCCTTAATTCGCAGAGTTTCGAAGAAATACTTTCATCTCATCATTATATATATATATATATATATATATATATATATATATATGTGTGTGTGTGTGTGTGTGTGTGTGTGTGTGTGTGTGTGTGTGTGTGTTTGTATACACCTGGCGTTCAATTTTTAAAGTTATTGTCAGGCGGGAGGGGGTTTAGTCACATAGTATTTAGAAGACACCGAATTCTCTAACTTCCTACGATTTCCTGAATGTGGACGACGACATGTGGCTATTCGTGTTAAATTATGATTGGTGTTTTTTAAAAGTACTACTGTCTGAATTTAGTAAGTGGTCGGAAACATCTCGTGGAGATCACCATTACTAAAGTTGTAGGGTCGATTAGTATAATTATTAGTCGGAGAATTGTGGTTGAGTTATAATTATCATGAGTGTCACGATCATTGGGAATTGTCTTAAATGGGGCAGAGTCCAGAAGTGGATCATCTGCTGAGTGATCGATTCTTGTGCATGAATATATAATATTTCTACGGATGCAATAATTTTTAGTGAGCACTTATGTAGGCAGGTATAATTTGTTTTAGGAGGTAAATGATCTGGAGTTTTGGAGCGGTTTTAATTTTCTTATTTTTCGATGTAATAATTGTCTATACCAAAGTAAGCATGATTGAATAGGATATTTTAATCAGATTTTATTTAGGAAAGTGCTATATCTCTCTGGATATTTGAAGAAATTTTCTACAATCTTAAAGAATTCTTCAGCTATGTAAGTTTTTACTTAAGATCCAAAGGGTGATTAAACCAAATGAAATTCTTTCGCAGTGAAGATTATATTTTACTGCATAAGAAGGATTTATTATATTGGATTTAGTTCGAGTTATATTGTGGGTAATTACAGATATTAGATTTACTTGCGTTAGCTTTATTTTTTTTCAGTATTCTTATTTCAACTATGAATATCCTTTTTTACACTACCAACTAAATTTTAATTTTCAATCTATGTGCTTATAAGCAACATTTTAAATTACCCACATTAATTTTGCTAACAACATTTCCTCCGATATATATATATATATATATATATATATATATATATATATATATACTCCTTTGTTAAACAATATATTTGGTTGTAATTCTATATAATTTAACTCAGAAATTTTAATTATATTATTGCTCTATCTCGCATATAGAGCTTTCTTTATCTGTTCCGGATCGTCTTATAAATATTGATACTGATATTTATTTGGAATTTACGTTTATATTATTATTTATTATACAACCTGTAATCTTAAGGCATTTCAGTATTCTATTTAAATATAGATATACACGAAAAATAGAAGAGGAAAAAAGCCACACTCGAATAAATAAGCAGATATTTACTACGCGGATGTCATAGAACCTACATCGGTAAGTAGCCTCGCTAACTCCCTAATTTATTCCTTTCATCGACGCGTTCTACCGATAAGCATGCAGGAGACGAAGATGCGTTAGAGTCCATGATTTCTAAAGAATTTCAATTCAATAGCTGAAATGCACACGCATGTTCTTAATATGCATATATATACATGTTGCGTGCAGCTGTATATGCACATGCGTACACAGACAGACAGACAGGCAGACAGACACACACACACACACACACACACACATATATATATATATATATATATATATATATATATGAAATCGATGCAAAAGTTTTTGTCGATTTTAAATTTTAACTTGCAAATCAATATATATATATATATATATATATATATATAGAGAGAGAGAGAGAGAGAGAAAGACAGAGAGAGGGGGGAGACAATGCAAGAATTCACAGTCGTTGTAAGCAAATTAATAAATAAATAATAAAATAATTCAATAATATTTGCTCGCTTATTTACCTGATTATAGATGTTTATCTTTTCTTTTTTTTTTTTCAACTGCAGATAGTATTTATTCCCAAAGAATCTTTCGAGAGCATCTCTCATTTTCAGTAGGTAGAAACGTATATCTCCTGTCTATGCTCTCAACTTGGCTTTGAAATTAGACATTTATTTACAGGTACTTCTAAAATAACGTCATTGTTCAAAAGTCTTCTTGTACTCCAATGTGTTTAAAAAGACTCTGCCGTTTCGCACACGTGTATCTCTGTTTTTGTCTGAATATGGTTAGAACAAGTCTTGCCCGTTATATTCATTTTTTTGCGTACTCTTATCCTCATCTTTATAGTTGTTGTTATTTCACCACGTTTTTGGCCGACTCATACTCTGGCCTTCTTCAGATAGTTAACCGCGACCGGATAGTAATGCTAAAGCATTTAACTCTATCCTCAGTAACTACTGCCTTGCACAGTTGTTGTCTCACCACGTCAATAATTACTGAAAATACAGTTAATGTTGCGGTTAATCACCTAAAGAGGACCAGAGGATGAGTTGACAGAAAACGTGGTAAACCAACAACAGCTACGGAGATGAGGATAGGTGTTCGCAAAAAGAATGAATGCACAAATTATGACGAATTCCAAAAATGAAAATAAAATAATATACAGGTGTTTCCCTGTCTGCAACTAGTAGAGGACTATCATTTAGGCGTGATTATTTTTTAGCATTTTATTTTTTGCGTCACACGTTTAATAAGGTACACCTAAAAATGATCGGAGGTTCCAGCAGCCGAAACGTCGTGGAAATACCATCCAAAATGATAACAGTATTCTGTAACTAGTAGAACGTGTGGGAATTCCACGGAATAAGAAAAATATTTAATCTATAAATATGTTTTGATAAAGCTGATATTTTTCTGGACAGCACAATAAATTATTATTATTATTATTATTATTATTATTATTATTATTATTATTATTATTATTATTATTAATAATAATAATAATAATAATAATAATTGGTTAGAAGTGAGGAGTGGACGCTTAAGGTTGTGGCGAATGAAGTGGAGATATGTGAGACCAAGGCTGATTATGTGAAACGTATGGAGAGAAAAAGGGCAGACGAACTGGCTAGGAAGAAAATGCATGGAAGGTTCTTCCAGGATATAACAGAAGTGTCTGATGAAAGATCATGGCAATGGCTTAAAGCTGAGTATCTGGCTAAGAATACTGAAGCTTTTGTTTGTGCTGCACAAGAGCAGGCATTAGGAACACGATTGTTAAAAAAAGTGGTTCTAGCAGAGAAAGTTGCTGCAGAATGCCGGATTTGTGGTAAGACCTTAGAGTCAATTGCGCACCTTGCAGCAGGGTGTAGTGGACTGGCCCAGACAGAGTACCGCAAAAGACACGATCGCATGGAATTCTGGATATATTGGGAGGTGTGTAAGAAGATTGGGGTGAAGTGTGCTGGAAAATGGTTTGAGGAGGTTCCTGATGAAATGAGAACAAATGAGGATGGCAAGGTAGAAGTATGGTGGGACAAAAGTGTCATAACGACCAACCAATTGGAACATAATCGTCCGGATTTGTTCGTCATTGACAAAGTCTAAACAAACTGAGAGATTGTAGACTTCTCAGTACCCTGGGACAGGAATGTGAGAGAGCAGGCAAAACGAGAAGTGGAGCAATTATGCTCCATTGGCCTTGGAGATAAGGCGCATGCACGAGGTTAAAACACAAATAATCCCGGTCGTATTTTCAAGTCGTTTGGAAGGACAATTAAAAAAACTATAAATCCCTGATGGTTTTGGTGGCCTCAAGACCTCTGCTAGTGTAGGTACCACCAACATCTTTAGAAAAACCCTTGATCTTTGAAGCTCCTGGTTTGGTGCCGGGATTGAGGGAAATCCTCTGGAAATGAATCCCATCCCTTTCCAGAGAGACGTTGATAAACGTTGGTTGGTTGGTTGTTTCTGTTTTACGGCATATCAACCCTTTTCGGGTTATTTAATGCTGAATCCAAAGGTTTTGAAGAAAAATTTTTTTAATAGAATATATTTGTTGTTTTTACGTCGGTTTCTATTTAACCCATACTTGGGACCCTAACAGGTACTACCACTCCGGGTAATTAAAGGGTGGCTCCACACTCCCCAAAGCCCAAAACTGGGGTCTCACCACTGGATATAGTTTAAGGTCATATCCAGGACGCCCATTGAGGGACTTTTACCCTCTGCAGGGGGGCAGTCGGCGTATTCTAATGCCCCACCGACAGGACCCTTGATAAACAAAATCAGAATTATTATTATTATTATTATTATTATTATTATTATTTTTATTATTATTATTATTATTATTGACTAGGAGTATTCACACAATCCCTAATCAAAGATTGTTCTTTGAGAACACATTTTTGTGTTCCCTAGAGTCTGAGTGACAGCAGGTCTTCCCAGATTTCCAGTACTCTCTACCTCTTACGGAAACCTTTGCAAAATATTTTGCGTTATCGATTTCTCGTTGGCAACGACCATTGGTCTTCACTGGAATTTGGATGGCAATAAGCCTTCCCAAGGTCCCAGTCTTCTTTGCACTTCTCCATCTAAATCGGTAAATACTAATCAATGCTCAAAAAATAATATTGTGCAACATATTTCCATACAAATAATAAAATCATATTGTAAGAGACAATCTTTAATTTACCTTTTTAATCTAGCATGTGTTGTCAGAAATTTTTTTTTTTTTTGCTTGTTTTCTTTTTTTCAGTCCCTTTTAAATGCTCCCGTTTTTACGTCATGTTCCCCTGGCTTCTTTCTCCGGGGAAGAACCGCTGCCTGTCCAAATTGGTATGATTTTTTTTTTTAATATCAATGATCATATGCTATTAGAATGATACACGAAAACGAGGCTACCTCAAATGGGGATCACTCTCATATTATTGGCCAGGGTTGCTAGATTGTTTATTTCATATCCAAATTTCGCGAATTTGGTTCTTTTTTTAAGCTTCTGACCTTCAATATTTATTGTTGTTTTCTTTTTTATTCAAAGCGTAACGTCACCTGTTTGTTTAAATATATTTACCTATGTATGTATGTTTGCCTAAAACTTTCGAGAGAGGGGATGAATTTTCACAAGATCGGTATTATTTTGAAGCTAGATCCTTTGGAAGACGAATATCGAAAAAATGGCTACAAACACTAATTCCTTCACCCTCAACTGGACAGTTTTCTACAGGGGGAGTCGATTTTTTTTTTTCGTTGACATTTTTTGCAAGTCATTCAAACCTCGCGTGATCGACATCGCATAAAAGGCGTTATTTCGACCCCCCCCCCGTGATGTTACAACCGCTGTCGGCGCATCGAGAAGAGCGTTTTTTTTTTCACTTCGTTTTCCTCTGGCGCCTTACGGGTTCGAGCTTACTTACTACTCCTATTTTTATTTATTTTTTTTTTTTTTGCTTATTTGCTCAACACAAACCTACAAACATTCGAGCAACACCGGACATCTAGGTTAGTATTATATAAATAAGAAAAAAAAAATCACACTAATCCAAAAAATTCCGAAATAACTACCAGTGTCTAGGCAATTATTGGGATAGTTTGTTATCTGTTGGCTGAGTTCTGCGCGTCCAGTTTCATTTTAGAAAGTCCACCTACCCAGACGATTTCTTTCTCGCTCGTTAAGAAGCAGTTAGTTTGTTGTTAATCGCCTGCGCCGCGCCTACCAGGGAATATCTACAGGCATACCTATCAATATTTTGCTAGTGTTTTACTTCTATGGCTCTGGCATTTCAACAACACTTTTCCGACCTTGTGCCATACCTTACTGCCATGGGGTGGGGATGGTGGAGATAACACTTATACGTTGACGCTTTAGTTTTCCAATTACAAATCTGTCGGTCTGTTAAATTTTGATTTTAATTAATATTTTCATTGGTCTGTCGTAATTACATTTGAAAATCGTAAGCCACAATTATTTGCCTGCCTGTCGGTCACGCCAACGTTTAAATAGGTTTCTCCTTGTATATTTGAGTTTAATTCTAGGATATAATATGTGCTGGTCTGTCACGCGCCGTTATGAAATAACATTATCGTTTGTACATTTAAAGAACAACATCGCTAAGCACGCAGTTTGAATGCACGCATCTTAACGATATCCTTTCTTCTTATTAGTACAATTGCAACCGCCGAGAGTCAGCGCGATGAAGAAACAATGCTATTGAGATACCAGTGACTACTACGACTACTACTACCCGTACGGACGATTATAAGTGATACAATTACTACTAGTCTAAACGGTGCTAGCGAGAAACACCACTCCAATAACATCACTATTTCTACTGCCGCTATTGCTATCACGGCAACTACTACTACTACTACTACTAGAGAGGTTGTTTTGGGGTTGTTGTTTTTTTTCGCTCTGCGTATCGGCAGGATGAAGTCGAAGACGATTTTGGTGACGGAGTCGGTGGCACTAAGCTTCCACAGGTGACAAATAGGCCAGAGTGGATCCGACGAAGGCGGAGACGATCTCTGGGAAGCACGTCCCCTCTACAAACACAGAGAGAGATAGAGAGATAGAGAGATAGATAGATAGATAGCGAGAGAGAGAGAGAGAGAGAGAGAGAGAGAGAGAGGCCCGTGTGTGGCCAACGGGACGTTTCTGAAGAAGGATGAACAATGCAAATGCGTTTACAAAAATGAGTAAAGTAAGGAAAGATGGAGAAGTGTTATACAAACAAGGAATAATTGTAGTATTTGCTCCATAATTTAAAATCAATTAACTAATCTTCATTACTTAATTCATTCCTTCATGCACTGATTTATTTAATTATTTAGTTCGCCGCCGTTGCGTCGTCCCAGCGATGTAAGCTCACGTATATATATATATATATATATATATATATATATATATATATATATATATATATATATATATATATATATATATATATATGCTAGCTTTTCAGCCCGGCGTTGCCCGGGTGTTTGGAGGTGTATGTTGAGCAAAAAAAAACCCAAAAAAACAAAAACAAAAGCGGTCAATTTTTTTAAACTTTGACCCCTATTATGACCCTTTAACATTTATTGTTTGGAGCTCAAATCAAGTTATTAAGTTATATCCATGACCAAGGGACCTATATCCAACATATCAAGCGTTTAGACCCAACATTGGCGGAGGAGTTTGATAGAGTTCTCAAAGGTCAAATCGTTCAATTTGACCACTTAACAGCCAAATTTCTGTCCAAAAATGGATTAGAAAGATTTTTCCAAATCTCAGAACCCAGTATATCAGATTTCAAGTCTGTAGACTGAAAATTGACAGAGTTATTGCGTAGGGAAATGTACACAGACACCACACAGATACACACACAGACACGTTCACTTATATATATATATATATATATATATATATATATATATATATATATATATATATACGTGTGTGTATGATCAAAACAGGCTTATCTTAACGCTTCAATGCAGTTCCATGACAGGTCCGATTATCAGAAGTGTATGTTTGTCCTATAAGTCTATCTATAGTTTAATTTAAATTCAACTTGCTGGATAGCGAATGGCATCGCTGTATATTTGTCAAATATATTTAGCATGACATGGAAGCATAATTATATATCACGACACCGCCGGAACCTTTAACACACAAGCACACGCACACGCGCACACACACACACACACACATACACATACACACACACACACATATATATATATGTATTTATATATATACACGCACATAAACCTCTGCACCTCTCTTGATTTCTGATCACACATCCAAACACCTATACACACGCAAGAGTACACACACGTATACACTCACAGTCACATTAATACCCAGGTACACAAACAAACACACACACACACACATAGGTTCGTGCACACAGAGTCACATGTATCTAGAAACCTATATTGTTGACTGTTGCAAAAACAGAGTTATACGCATGAACAGGTACAGGTCGTTGATAAGTTCCACGTAGATAAAGGCATTCATAAAATATTGTCCCCAACTAACTATAATACACACACAACCACACATAGGATCAAACACCTGCAGACACAAAGCTGGTCTGCATATCTCATTACCTCTGAATGTCTATATCTGTAGATTTAGTCTCGGTTTTTCATTCGGTCTATATCTCCCTCTCTCGAAATCCACACTAAAACGTGCATTTTATTACACATTTTCATATAAATATACAAAATGATATATATGTACACCCATTTATATATGCGTAGACGTATCACCCCCATCTTCATAAACGCATTCTCATATTAACGCACCCACACACACACACACACACACGCGCGCATGATACGTTCATCTTAGTACAAAGTTTTCATATATATATACATATTTATTATTTTTATAATTTATAATATAAATAATATATATACATATAAATTAATCTACATACACACACAGACACACAAAAACAAACACGCACACACAGGCACACACACACATATATATATATATATTTATATGTATATATATATATATATATATATATATATATATATATATATATATATACACATAAACCCCTGCACCTCTCTTGATCTCTAACCTCGTTCGCTATAGACTCCAACATTTTCTACTTATATATCTCACGCAGTCTAATTATTTTTTTATTGTTTCTCTTTTTTCTATCTCTTTCTCTTTCTCTCTCTCTTTCTATATATGTATGTATCTATATGTATATATATGTGTGTATATATATAAATATATACATGTGTGTGTGTGTGTCTATCTCAGATTGCAAATATATATGCATTCCTCAATTACAGTCTAATTATAAACGCTTATTTTCACTCCTCTTAATATATATATATATATATATATATATATATATATATATATATATATATATGAATTTTATCATTTGAATGTTAAACAAAAGTTCAAGTATTTTACTTAATAGCGAGTAATCTGCTTCTTTTCTCATCATTTTCTGTCATTACTCTCACACACCATCTCTACCTATCTTTCTCTCTCTCATATATATGTATATATATATATATATATCGAGAAATACAGAGAGAGAGATAGAGAGAGATAGAGATAGATAGATAGAGAGAGAGAGAGAGAGAGAGAGAGGGAGAGAGAGCGTATAAGACCTGCTTCCAAGTCTTCCCACTTGCTCATCTATCCGTGAACCTGCCGACCCATCTACCCACTTATATCTACGTAATCCACTTACAAACAAGATACCCTGTTAGGAGGCTACGGATGATTAAAAGAGCGTCTCGCGAAGTGCAGTCCGTCTGCGGGACATTTGTTGTCCGATAAAAAGACAATCTACCTCAAACGCAGAAAACACTCCACCCTTTCATATAGTCTACATAATCTTTCGTCCTAAAACATTCATATATGTCAATGCAAAAATACGCACTTGTTCACGCGCATACATTCATTCATCCATCTGTATATATGTACGTTCAGACGCTGTATATAGCGGAACACTTGTACACATGTTCGGTTGGTGAACAATGCACCTGCGGATATGACCGAAAAACATGGCATAACTATGCAGAGCGGACATCAGGTAACACCAATATTGTGATGAAAGTTTAAAACGGCGAAGAAAGAAAAGTTGAAACGTTTGACGGATTAAAAATATTAACACGGAAGTTTTTTTTTGTTTTTTTTTTCAAAAATAAAAGTAAAAACGAAAAAAAAAACGTATCATAAGGATTTCATTTTAATTCAAGGATTCTACTACTTTGGATTAGAAAACGCACCAAAATTAACTCACCCACAAAAAAAAAAGTACCACGCCCGGATTTTTATTTACGGAATTACATTTTGTGCAAATATTTTGATTGAATTTTTAAATATATAAATACAATATATATGTGTATATATATAATATGATATAATATATATGTCTATATATATATATAATATAACATATATGTGTATGCAATTATTGCATATATAGCATTGGCTTGTTGTTGTTGTTTCTATTTAGTGTTTTAACTTTATATATATATATATATATATATATATATATATATATATATATATATACATATGAATTGAAAAGAAAGAAAACGTAATTGGATCTGTATACATACATATATATATACATATATATATATATATATATATATATATAATTTCGGAATATAGTATTCATACATATATACGACTACATCTGAAAACACCAACATTGCATAATTTGTTGGGAGGGTAATTCTATGGAGATGAAGTCCAATTTTGAAAGAATAGCGGAATCTCAAAAATGTCAGGAGAAAAACGAAGACAAATGCCTTATTCAGCTCTAGTAGTCTTGTATTCATTCATTTACCGATGTAAAAGCGTGATCATCTTAAACAGAAAGCAACACAAAAGAAAGAAATCTATAGAAAAACTCCGACATTAAATATACACACACACGCTCGCGCGCACACACACACATGTATGTATATATACATATATAGATAAATAAATAAATAAATAAATAAATGGATCTGTTTTTAATTGATACACGCATTATTTGGCCACGTATTCAAGCTCTTTGTACGTATTAAACAGCTCTACCCATTCTTGAGCACACTTATATAAAATAAAGTGGAAGTTGTCTCTGGATTTTTTACACTGCATGTGTAAGCTTTACTTGGATTTACTGTATATATTCGTTTATTTATTTATTTATTAATCCAGAGAAAGCTGTTTTGCCGTATTACATCTCTTCACTATCGCTAGATGTGGCGAGTGTTTCTACGCTGAGTTTCGAAACTCAACCGCCTGATCGCCATACTGTAATCAGAAACAAGCACATATGCAGATTAGATGCTTATAAATAAATAAATAGATAAATAAATAATATATATATGCATATGTGTGTGTTTAATTTTAAAATTTGTTAATTCGTTTTTATACATATTACATTACGTCACATCTCTTGTGGTCTTAAGTTTTCTTCTTCTTCTTCTTCTTCTTATTATTATTATTACGTGTACATAGTTTACTGAAAGATCACTGACAAAGCAAAGCAATTGTTGTCACCTCGTTCTGCAATTACCAAGTTAAACGTTGCTTAACGTTAACGTTAAATAATAATATTAATACTTTTACTAATACTAAAAATAAGATTAATAAAACCTTTGTTGCTTGTTTTTAAATTCATCGCATGTAAGCATCCCGTTATTATTATTATTATTATTATTATTATTATTATCATTATTATTATTATTATTTTTATTATTATTATTATTATTATTATTATTATTATTATTATTATTATTAATAATAATAATAATAATAATAATAATAATATTAAATAAAATGTCACTTTTCATCCGGCCTCAAGGCTATATAAACATCTTGCATCATTTATTCGTAAACAGTCACCCGGCTCAACTGTGATAAGAGAAAAGGGTGCTTAACTCTAGGAAAGACAGGAAAAAAAAAAGAGGAATTAGGCATTTTCACTGACCTGTGGGTCAGCGATGCGCTTCTTCTATTTAAAAAAAAAAGAAATTTTTTACTAGAATATTTTGCTTGGATATTTACATACAACTAGAAAAGTCGAACAAGACATACATTAAATAAAACAGAAAAAATATAAATAAAAAGAGAAAAAAATAAGCGGAGAAACAAAAACAAAAACAAAAAACAAAACAAAAAATAATCCTGATTAAACATATAAGAGCATCATTTTTTTTTCTTTTAGTTTTAATCGACCCCGAACATTTTTTTTTTGTGTTTAAGAAAGAAAGAGAGGGAGGGGCATCGAAAGAGATAGAGAGAGGGAGAGGAAGAGAGGCAGGGAGAGAGGAAAAGGAAAAGAGATAAAGAGAGGCGGAGGGGTATAAGGAGGAAAGGGTGAAGGAGAAATCGAGCACTGTGTTTACTCCAGTGTTCATTTCATAGACTGTATGTACTTGTTCGTTATCAAGGAAATTATCCGTAAGAGCTTTTAATTTCTTTCTTTTTTTTTATTTTCCTTTTTTTTCTTTTTCTTTCTTTCTTTCTTTCTTTCTCTCTTCGTTTGCTAAATTATTTCCTTCTTTTTCATCTTTTAATTTCCGAATTTCCTTTCTTTCATACCTTCTATTTTGGTTAAATTATTTTGCTTTTTTTTTCCTTCTTTTTTTCCTCGTCTTTTTTTGCCGCTAGAGTTTTTTTTTTCTCGTTGAACTTTCATTCGTTTCATTCTTCTCTTTCTGTCATTTTCTTTGTCGTTATTTCTTTTTTCCGTGCCTTTATTTCCTGTCCCGTTCGCTAATTCAGTTTCCTTATTCCTTCCGTTCTTTCGTCCGTCGCTTTTTTTTTTTTTACACCCATCAATAGATAATTTGTTGCTTTCTTTTTCTTTCTGTTGCGTCTCATTGCAGAGATATTCGACTCTCTCTCTCTCACTCTCTCTCTCTCTCTCTTGCACTCACGCATACTTCCTCTCTGTCTCTTTATCTTCAACACGCGCGAGCACACACACACACACATCTCTCTTGCCCCAATCACTTTTATTTCATGCACATTTTCAAACTTCAATTCTCTCATCTTTTTCTGTTTCTAAATTAGAACTTCTGTTTCTCTCTCGTATCATATCGTGTCATCTATCTATCTATCTATCTATCTATCTATCTTTACCTGTCTACCTCTCAATACGTGTCATTACTTACTCATACAGAATCTTCATTTTAATTTTAGTTAAATTGTGTCAATATTTGATCCCTTTATTTCCGATTACCTTATGCACATCAGTATTTTTTATCATCTTTTGCTTCTTATCGCATTGGATTACATCTATCAATCTATCTATCTATCTATCTATCTATCTATCTATCTATCTATCCTCGCTCTTTTAATTTGTACCCCTTCAGCATCTTCTTCTCATTCGCTTCCCCCTCTCTCCCTCTCTCTTCCACTGAGTGTTCTCATTGCCGCATCACCTCAACCTCCTTCCAACGGGTCCCGTAAACATCCAGGCCTTCTCCTATCCCTAGGTCAATCTGTCATATAGGAAATCTATCTATCTATCTATCTATCTATCTATCTATCTATCTATCTATCTATCTATCACTTTCGTATCTCAATTAAGCCTTCCATTATCCGAGTACTCTACATTCATTTTAAATTCGATCGGTGTTCCTTGTTCCTATATTATTCTGAGCATTGTTAATGCCCGATATATCTATCTATCTATTTATCTATCTATCTATCTAAATGAACTGCTAAATATCTATCTACCGATGACATCTATCTACCTATGTAACTAACTGAATATTTATTTATCTATCTATCTATCTATCTATCTATCTATCTATCTATCTATCTATCTATCTATCTATACGTAATTTCCTCTCGATGGCCTTTCTTATCGTCCGGTGATCCTCTCTTCCTCTGTTTCATCGTCTTCTCTTCCTTATTGTCCACCAATACGTGCAGTCCCTCCGTTCTCTCTATGTCTGCATGTCCGTCAACTTGTTCTCTCTGATACAATGGCTCTATAATGAAGGTCAGCACCGTGTTCGGAATCGTATCGTTTACTGTCGTACTTTTCGCCCTCCTGAACCCTAGCCTCCAGAGAAATGGCAACAACAGACTGGACGCCCGCATTGAAGGGGACATTATTCTCGGAGCCCTGTTCCCAGTGCACTACCCGCCCTCACAGAAATCAGCCTACACCAGAACATGCGGACCCATCTGGGAACAGTACGGGATGCACCGCATTGAACTATTCTTTTTGGCCCTGGACGAGATTAACTCCGACGATACCATATTGCCGAATATTACCCTCGGATGTGACATAAGGGATTCCTGTTGGTACTCGCCGGTAGCCTTGGAAAACAGTATTGATTTTATTAAGGATTCTATTGCCGACATGCAAAAGGTTGATACATCCAACACCTCGAAGGCCGGCGGGGGTTGCCAAGTCAAACACAACAAACCAATTGCAGGTCTTATTGGACCCGGATCTAGTAGTAGTTCCATACAGGTACAGAACTTGTTATCCATATTTACCATTCCACAGATCGGATATTCCGCCACCAGTTCGGACCTTAGCGATAAAAGTCTCTACAAATATTTTGTGCGCGTCGTACCACCTGATCGTTACCAGGCTCAAGCGATGATCGATATCGTGTTACGATACAACTGGTCATACGTCTCAGCCGTCCACACAGAAGGTAAGTAAACAAAAGTATATAAACATAAAAATAATGTTCGTTCGTACGTACGTTATCACCTTTTACACATGGTAAAAAAAGACAAAAAACGAGAGCTTCTTACCAACAAAAACTAATAAATTAATTTTATTATATTGATCTCAAACAAGGCACATTGCCAGCGAACCGTAATAAGTTACTATGCACAAGGACTAGATTTTTAAAGGGAGTTCTAAGTGGGGGGTGGAACAGCGAGATGCTTGTTCACATTAAAGTTAAAATTTTACGGTTTGTACAGTCGGGGAAACAAGAAGCAAGAAGGAAATTCCGAAGGAAAATAGTTCGAATATAGAAATTGGTAGAATAGAAAGTTTTTCAACGTCTGAGAACAGCTACGGGGGAAGAGGTTTAATTTTGCTACTTATTAGGTTGGTTTTTAATTTTGGTTTTACTCATTTTAAAATGAATTGTTCCGAAATTAAATTGTGTGCCCCTCGACTAAAACTATACAGAGGTAGTTCTTTGCTTTACGGAATATTTAGCAGATATTGTTTTTTTTGTTGTTTGTTTTTTTTAGGGTAAGACAGATAGTGTTTACTATTTTAAAAAGAATTAATTTGCTACAAGTTTAAATGAATGCACATGAAATATATATATATATATATATCCGTTTTATTTATTTAAATACAATTTAAACAATGCCAACTGTTTTTACTGACAAAATAAAACAAAAAAAAAGCGAGTCATTTTTGTTGATAGTATTGATCCCGACAAACATTTATAATTTCAAAAGAAATATCATTATTATTAGTAATAAATTATACAGACTCATGTAGAAAACACGATACAATTTCTTCAGGCTCTTTCGAAAGTTTTGCCCATTTCTCGCACTCAGTGTGACGTCAACACGCCTTATCAATTCAACTTTGAACTACAATAGAACCTTATTTTTTTTATATAATACTATTGCAATCTGAGCTGTAAGGTTAACAACTTTACATATTATTTTGAATAAAAGACATTTTATTAATTATCATTTGTTATTTTTGTATCGAATACTAGCTGGACGCCTGGCGTTGCCCGGTCGTACAATACGTTTAACCATGATGCTTTAATTCATTCAGATTGCGTGTATATTACTATAGAATCACTCCTCTGTTGATTTTTATACACTACGAGGAATAATTTGCGCAGAGAACTTATTCGACATATACAAAATAAAAAAAAATAAGTATAAATGATAACGTAGTTCCTCGAACTTCGTCTGTTTTGGTTTACAATATCACGTCAGCTGATAGTTGGGCTTGATGATGAGTGCTCTGGAAACTCACTTCTGATCAATGTTTAGTTTTAAAATATGCAAATGAAGAAATAATTTACGGCGATTTAAAATGGAACCCCTTCTTGAATTGGTTAATAAAAAAAAAACTGTTCTTTTTTTTCCTAAGAATAAATTATTTGTTGAGATTTTATTATCTCGCTTGCTGGTGCTACCTAAAGTTTCCCCTTTAAAAATTATAAGAAAAAAAAAACTTTTAGGGTCGACTTTTTTCGATTTTCGATATTTATCGTACGAATTTCTGAACAAAGCATATCCGAGAATACTGTCAGATTTATAAATTACCTTTGTGAGAAATTTGCAAAAGACAAGCTCAGCCGTTTCGGACCCTATAAGGAAGTAACTCACACACACACACACACACACACACAAAGTTACTTTTATATAGAAGTAGAGAGTGATTTCTGTTCATTTCTATATACACATATATATATGTGTGTGTGTATGTATATATGTATATATATATATATATATATATATATATATATATATATATATATATTGAGTAAAACAATTCATAATTTTTAATTGAAAATCAGTTTGATAAGGAAAACAAACAAAATCCACTAGATTGTACGATCGTTCACAAACGATGTTTATTTAATGTAAATTGACAATGAATATTGACAATTACTTGACAAAGAATTTGTCTTTTAATAACAAAGTTTCCTCATTAGCAAAAACAGGTGGGACATTTAAAGTCACCAAAATAAAACTAGCATTTAAGTCGAGTGTAAGGCAGATATTCCTAGAAATATTTAAAAATAAATATAAAATAAAATAAAAATCAAACAAAATAAGAACTTAATCATTAATGTCGATAAATAAATAAATTAAAATAGAGTATCTATGCCTATCGAGCTTATTATATATGTACAGTAAAATGAGCACTGTTTTTTTAAAAAATAATATTGATACATTTACTAGTACATGAAAATATACTCTGCTCTTAAGACTTCAGGTCTAATTCTTACACACACACACACACACACACACACACACATATATATATATATATATTAGTAGCAAGTCATTATACAAGCACGTCTGACTGAACATGACAGAGTTATTCTTTTTTTTTTTTGGATATATATATATATATACATATATATATATATATATATATATATATATATATATATATATATAACTATTCATTTACTCACATAAAATTAATATACGAAAGTATAAATGTATGCGTAAACTTTAAGTATTTACTTCAAAAGTGCTCAATACGTAGGTAGAGCTAGTTAGTTAGTTATAAAATATATATGGCGATTACGCTATACTGAACATAAGCCTGAAGAACCTAGAGTGGATGAAACGCGGAATATTCAGTGTAGTTTAATCGCCATATATATTTTATAACGTACTAACTTACTATATATATATATTATATATATATATGTATATTATATATATATATATATATATATATATAATATACACGTAACCTTGTCTGTGTGTGTGTGCGTGGAACGGCCTCTATTAAAATACTCTGTTAATTTTTAAATTATGGGACTGGAAATTTGACTTATAAAAAAAGATTCGAACCAGTGGAACAAATTTGATTTGTTTTTAGCTGGTAAAAATACTGCTAAGGTCTCAAAATTAATATAAAAAAGGGAACTTGGCACACATGAAATACTAACTTTCTTCGAAGTAATCTTATTTGGCTGCATTGCACTTGCACTATTTCAACAACTTCTGGTAGCCCCCAGGAAGTCCTTTTGTGCCAGCGTGTTAATGATCCTTGTCACGATCTCTTTCATCTCCTCAATTTTCTTATATCGAGAGGCGTCAAGTTTTTCCTTGAGCATAGAGGATAACCATAAGTCACAGGGAGCAAGGTGTAGACGATAGGGTGGGTAAGAAAGTATCAGTCAAATGGTTTGATTTTCTCTGCGCATCCTTGGGACAAACTTGGCGCGAACCGTCCCCATCTTCAGTTTCTCGCCAATAATTGTATGTACAGTTTCCAAACTGACATCACACTGTGCACTTATTGTCTCTATAGACATATAACGGTCCTTACTCATACAATTCCTTGTTTGGTCAATCAACTCTGGTGTTCTGAGCTTCTTTACTTCTCCCAAACCTCCCACTATCCCTCACAGACTTCCCACCTTCCTTGAATCTTTTATACCTCTCAAAATGCTCGATTAATGCAAGATAGTCCAAAAACAAATAGAAGCATTCCATACGTTTCTGTTGCATTTTTCCAAGTTAAAGAGAAGTAAAAGAGAAATTCACCAGCTGTGAGAATCAGGCTTTAGTGGAGTGTCTCCCAATTCCTGAAATCATAAAAAACTGGCCAGTCATCTCATGAGATGTATTGCAATAACATATGGAATTTTCAAAAGTTTGCGACAATTTTAAATGCCTGTACAAGAAAGTTTGGAAACTTATTGAAAGAACCTTGTATATACATGTATATATATATATATATATATATATATATATATATATATATATATATATATATATATATATATATATGGTTGCTTCATTTAATCACATAAATTAATATACGAAAGTAGAAATTTATGCGTAAACTGTAAGTATTTACTTCAAAAGTGCTCAATACTTAGGTAGGGCTAGGTAGTAAGTTATAAGATATATATGGAAATTAAGCTACACAGAATATTCCGCGTTTCATCCACGCTAGGATTCGTCAGGCATAAACATACCCATTTTATAGCTTACTATATATATATATATATATATATATATATATATATATATATATATATTGATTGTACGTCAATATATCCGTAGTCCAATGAAAATTCTACATGTAAAAGAGTGAGAGTCATTTCAGTAATGAAATTTTTATAAACAGCGACAATCGATTTGATAACGCTGATAGAGTCACTCAGCTAAAATCAAAAAATGTGTGAGGAGGTAAGATGGAAAACCATGTCACTGTCTTCTACTGCCAATTAAAATTTGCCGCCCTTCTTTAGCGTCATAAGATCTAACACATCAGAATAATACAACTGTTTTCAATGTGTGTTGGAAGATACACAATAAGATGTAAAGCGAACACGACAACATACACTATTTAAAGATATATACACACACACACACGCACATATACATACATAATGACGAATAAAAGTTACATACACAATCAACTCAATATAGAGGGGAGAAATAAAGTAAGAAAAACATGTTTAGGCCATGACATTTCAAAGCTACATACTTCTCACCCACCCAACATTATGGCAAATATAAGAAGATAAAAAAGCTAGTTTTTTTTAAAAATGAAGGAATCGTTTAAAATAAACTTACTGTGTGAGTGTATATATATATATATATATATATATATATATATATATATATATATGAATATATATATATAGTCTGGGAAGGTTCTTTAAAACTTTAACAGCTATAAAAATGTACTTCGTGCGAACATTATTTTGCTAGTAAGTCAATTAATCTCATGTATCGATGAATAGTTTTACTTACAGGAACAAACATTAGTACTAATGTCATTAAAGGGATCATTGGCTGTTTCCCATGAAACACTGTTACAAAACAGTATATTAAATCATGGCTTCCAGCAGTGTTCATCAAACACCACCTCCTTCAAAACACCTGAACAAAAATATTTTTGATACTGGATTTAGTTTTTTTTTCCTCTAAATAAATATATGTTTACCAATTGATGTCATTTAAAAATATTTCTCAACTGTATCATCGGTCCATTCCCCCACGAGTTAGTGTGCCTATTTACAAATTTTGTTAAATCTATTTTACTACTTTTCACCACTTCTTTGTTATTAGCTTTATTTTTTATATATTTACGTTCTTATATATTTGTACCATCTCTATAATTATTAGTTAATAAAACTATTGAAGATAAATATAAAAATATGTATAAAATTAAAAATAATATAACTATCTAATTTTTATAAATAATTCTATATGTATTATACATATATATATACATATATATGTATATATATACATATATGTATATATATATACATATATGTATATATATATAAATATATATATATATATATATATGTTATATTATGCATATTTATAAAGTTATCTTTGTATTAGATATTTTTATTAAAACTATTTCTTTGGATTTAATTTAAAGCATATTAAATGAATTAAACTAAAGAATATATCATTTGTAAAAGTTATATACACACATGCATATATATATATATATATATATATAATCTACAAAATAGCACGCAAATAAAAAAATTATGCATCAACAAGAATTATAATAGAAAATAACATGGATCCAATATATATATATATATATATATATATATATATATATATATATATATATACAGAGTAAAACTCCTTTAATTTGAACTTCCTGTAAAGTTGGACTTCCTCTCATTTGGACTTCGTCTCATTTAAACATCTGCTAAATCTGGACTTTCTCTAAACTTGAACTGTATCGTCATTGAAATTTTATTAACATATTTGATGCGGAGTTGCAGTAAATCTGTTTACATGGTTTAGTCAGATATTGCGCAGAAATGTTAATATTGGTACTATGTAATTAATGTAATTTAGCTATTGATAATTAATTTACACTAACTGTAAATTTATTTTTTCAGATTGCTATATTTAAAATAGTGTAAAACAAGCCATCACAATGGTTTGCAACTCTAAAAGAAAACAAGTGGCACTGACTTTACTCGAAAAACGTCAAATTGTAGACAAAATAAAAGCTGGAGTTGAAAATAGCGTTATATTGAGAGACTATAAGATTGGAAGAATACAGTATTTTACATCAAAAAGAAAAAGGAAGAAATATTGAAGGCTGCTCGTTTCTCTTCAAATAAAAACATGTCAAAAGAAGGACTCTTCGCAGTCCAAATCAAGTTGAATTCGATCGAATATTGCATGAGTGGTTTGTAGCAAAACGGAATGAAGGTGTAGCAATATCTGCGCCCATATTAATTGCTAAAGCAAACTCTCTTAAGGAAACGTTGAATATCGCAGAAGATATGAAATTCAGTGAAGGCTGGCATAGGAGCTTTAAGAGTAGACATGGTATAAGACAACAATGTCAGGCGAACAACGGTCTGCTGATACGCACGCAGCATCAAATTATTGTGACAAATTCAAGACGATAATTGCCGATTATGGTTTTACACCAGAGGATGTTTACAACGATGATGAAAGTGGCGTAAATTGGAAGTGTTTACCTACATTAGCCCGATCCGAGGAGCAGAAAATAAAAGGATTCAAATTAAATAAAGAAAGACTAACAGCGATGGTATGCGCTCATGCTTCCGGAACTCATAAACTTAAGCTTCTTGTCATCGGTAAATCAAAGTGACCCCTAGCATTGAAAGGAGTTTCGCCTTTGCCAGTATCCTATTATTCTTCACGAAATGGATGGATGAATCAACAGTTGTTTAAAAAATGGTTTTTGCAAGAATTTATGCCAGTTGTCCAGAGGCGTTTTCTTGAATTAGGTAAACCTGATTCAAAGTGCTTGCTTCTGTTGGACAAATGTAGAGCACATCCTCCTGAGTCAGAACTAGTGTCATCTTGCGGGAATATTATTGTGTGCTACTTACCACCTAATGTAACTTCTCTCATCCAACCTATGGATCAAGGGATTATTTGGAACTTAAAATGTTTCTACAGAAATGATTTCATGATGAATATGATAAATAGTACAGTGAGTATAAGCGATTATCAGCGCCATTTTACTATCAGAGATGCCATAGTTTCTCTCGCAAGTCCATGGAATCAAGTTCGAGCAAGCACATTAACAAAAACATGGGGTAAATTATGCCCAGCGCCAAAGGCTTCTCAACTGAAAGAATCAGAGAATACATCTGGTCTATAAAATAATTCTTGAAATCAAACGGTTACCGACCAACCACGCTGTTCTTAAATCACTTAATGCAAATGATGTTGAAATGTGGGTGCAACAAGATGAGGAAACTACTGATCAATATCCTGAAGACAGTAATTGTGATGAAAATAGCGACAGCTCCCATTCTCTTGACACTATCATGGGATGATGCAGAAAAGTCTATGGAGACGGTTATAAAATTTCTAGAAAAAAGTCCTTACTTTAGTGACAACTATGTTTTGCAAACAATGTCACTTCGAAGAGATATAATCATAAAGAAGCAACAGAACCAGGAAATTGTAGATTTTCATGATCGCTTACAGAATACAATGGCAGTGCCCGAGAGCTCAATCGATGAAAATAGAAACCGTAATGAGACTCGTTCAATGACTAACTAAAAAAAACTGTATTTTACATAAATGTATGGTTTCTGTAGATGATAACTTAGGTAATAAATACCTAAAAAGTAAGAGTAGATTTAATTTATTTTCAATGTTTTTGTTCCTGGTAATAATATTTAACAATTCTTACTTGCAATATATCTTAAACTCAACGTAATATATACTTGATGTATCATATAGCAATGAATTTCATTTAGTATTTCTTAATTCTTAGAAAATTAAAATTAAATGCAGCACATTTTTTATCACGAAACTTGAACAGCATCCTCTAAATTGAAGGAAGCGGATGTTCAAATTATAGGAATTATACTGTATACATATATATATATATATATATATATATATATATATATATATATATATATATATATATTTGGTAAAACTTGTAATTAGTAAAAACCTGAAGAGAGTGCTCAATACTATTGCAGAGCAAATATGTGTTTTATTTTTTTTTTTATTACCGTTTGATCTGTTTGGCTACATATGTTTCAGATATTGGACCATGTTTACGATCCAACAGCCTCGTCAGGCGTCAAGGAGTTGTTGTTAGTTATTGGAAAAAAGTGTTTAAAAAAAGGGAAAGAAAAGGGGAGAGGCGGGTGTTGACAATATTTCAGCTTTGAAGATTAAAGATACATTCAATTGTATTGTGTGTGTGTGGGGTAGCATATTCAGGTAGGCGTGGGTGGAGATATATGGATATAGGGAGGGTGAGAGATGATGATAAAGAAAAAAGTGAGGTGGTAAGGAGAGGAGGAGGAAGTTTCAATATTTTTGTTTTAAATTTTAACTGGCTTTTTGTTTTTAAACAAGGTATATTAAATAGATCGGAGAGGGGGAGAGAGAGTGAGATCGAGAGGGAAAGAGAGGGAGAGGGAAAGGGAAAGAGAGGGAGAAAGAGGGAAAGGGTTAGTGTAGATGTCATTTTTTTTACAAGTACGAGGTTCGTTTAAATGTTCGTAGTTGTTACACGTCGGCTTGTTCCTTGCCGTTTATAATGGTTTTTTTAATTACATAGGTTAACGCACGTGCGCATTCGCATATATACATATACAGACATGTGTACACTTCTAGGTATCCACATACAGACACACACGTACACGCGCATATATATAAACAAAGTATATGCAGACATACATGGGTTTATAAGTAGACGTACACACATATACACAACTCTTATACATACATGTACACTCACAAAAATATATAGGCACATATACACATATATATGGATACATATACACACACGCCCACTTATATACATATATGTGGAGATAAGGTCTCCAGTAAGAAGTAGATGTACATACACACATACATACATGCACATACATATGCATGTATATATATATATATATATATATATATATATATATATATATATATATCGGATGCATGGAGGAATTAAGCATGAACTAGTTTTAAGTTTTTTTTAATTTTGAACGTTCATAAAAACAGATGACACTATGAGTTTTTAATTTTCCTCTCACATACAACTAAATCAACTTTATGAAGTACTAGCCTGGGTGCCCGGCGTTGCAGATGTATGATGAGCAAAATAAGTAAAGAAACAAAGGTTGTAGTAGGCAGGCAGTCTCAAACCCGTGAGGTGAAGGCGGAAAAGAAAATGGGTGTGTGTGTAAGAGTATAGGTTGATCAAAAAAAAAAAAAAAAAAAAGGAACATTGTGAGCGCAAAAAAGTGGTAGTAGGCAGGCAGGTTTGAACCTGTACCCCGAAGGAGGAAAACAAAGTGACAAAAAACCCTCTCGCGTTAGCTGTAGCGCTCATCGTAAAACCGGAAGTTACGTAGGTTTAAATTAAGGTTAGACCATCGAAAGAGGCGATGAATTTTAAAAATATCGGCGAAAAAGGCGATCCCTCCCTGTAGAAAAATACCCAGTTTAGGGTAAAGGAATTTATGTTTTTAGCCAATTTTTCGATATTTGTCCTCCGAAGGGTCGAGCTTCAAAATGATGTCAGTCTCGTGAAAATTCGTCGCTTCTATCCAAAGTTTTTGCGAAACATACATACATACATATATACACACACATGCATTTAAACAGACAGGTGAGATTTATATTATAGATTATGGAAGACATAAACTGGAGTTATAAACGAAAATAAACGTATCCAATATATATATATATATATATATATATATATATATATATATATATATATATATATATATATACATAAATGTGTGTGTCCGTGATTGTGTGTGTGTCAGTGTAAGTGTGTATGTGTGTATGTGTGTGTGCGTGTCAGTGTATACGATATATATAAGATAACGTTTACTTTCCATTTCAATTCGTATAGAAAATTCGATTAAACATAAAATGGTATAAAGTTTTAAAATCATCTTCTCATGAAACGTCATAACAAACAAAATATTCTTGCTCTGAAAGCTCACTATATTTACTGCAAGGAGAAAATATTAAGAAAAAAGTATAACAAATACCAACAGATACCACGTTGCTTGGCTATGTGCTATTTTTTTAATTACACACACACACACACACACACACACACACACACACATATATATATATATGTATATATTGCAATAAAAAGGCGAGCATGAAAAGCTATCTGGTTAGGCTTTAATATGGAAAAGTAAAAGACTAGTTGTTTAAACTGATAAAGAAAAGGACAAGATATTCTCGTAAAAATATGACATTTACAACTTAAAATATTGCAGCATTAACAATTTATTATATAATGTTATAAATTGAATTTAAAAAAAAAATCTTAATGCTGCAATATTTTCGATTATAAATTTATTATATTATTTATTAGACTATCTTGCCCTTTTCTTTTCCAGTTTAAACAAGTAGTCCTTTACTTTTCCATGTTTAAGCTTAAACATATTAATTTTGATGCTCGCATTTTTCTATTGTAATCCATGATTTTTCCAGGTTTCCAGTAAATTCACTTGTTCTTTGCATAATCTCAGTCTTTTTGCCCCCATAAACATATAACATACATATATTTAATAACAATGTACGGCACTCGTCTGCGTTCAATAACATCTCCCCCAGTAATCCCCGTTTCATTATTTTATTCTGTCTGTTTCATTTGTTACCTTTTTTTTCACGAGATCAATGAATTGATAGCAACATTTGTCACTGAAGCAACGTGGTTGCTATTAAAACCAGTCATAAAAATACGTCGCTCACCTACTGACGTTATTTAAGGATTTTGAACGCCAGTAAATTCATCACCATTGTTTTTTCCTGAACGAATAATTGAACATTTTTTTTCACAATATAGCTAAGAACGTGATATATATATATATATATATATATATATATATATATATATATATATATATATATATATATATATATATATATATATATATATATATATACTATGTCTCCCCACGGGACAGAGTTAGACACCAGGGTCGTTTTTTAACGTGGAGAAAAGGTACAAAAATAAAAATTGTCTCAGTCGTGAAGGATTTCTCCTCCACCGAAAGAGAACAAGAAATAGAAGTGCATCATCTGAAGAACAGATACTACACTTTGATCTTGACGAGTATTCATATATATATATATATATATATATATATATATATATATATATATATATATTGTAATAATTGTTTGAAATTTGGTCGAGAAATGAGTGAGCGATGAAGCTTTGAAGCAGTTCTAAATGACTAAAACTGTCACTTAACCATGTGTTCAAACACTACCGTGTTTGAATTACACACACACACACACACACACACACACACACACACACATATATATATATAGTAAGTTATAAAATATATATGGCGATTAAGCTACACTAAATATTCCGCGTTTCATCCACTCTATTGCTCTTCAGGCTTATGCGCGAATTTTGTGGTTGTCTGTCGTTTATTTATTTGGCAGATTCAACTTGAAACAAACTTTAATAAGGCGTCGCTAATAACGTGTCTAATGTTGCCTTCCAAGTAGTTGATTTTGTCTGATTTATCAACGTAGACCTGGGACCTTACATATCCCCAATAAAAATAATATAATCGAGTTTAATTGCGCGAGCAAGGTAGCCAGTTAACAGGGCCATTTCGTGAAATAATTCGTTCATCAAATGTTTCAAAATGAATTTCAAAATAAATTTCCAAAGTTTTCAAACGCTGCTCTGGTTTTAGTCTCTTTATAAACTGCCAAACCAAGCTGAACTAAAAATAAGCGATAGCTAGCAACTCTAACTAATAAAAATAAGTATTCACAAAATTTAAATTACCTTGGGGCATTTTAAAATGTTTTATGGGCACAGACTCTCATCTGGGAATTGCCTGTGTGTGTCTATGCGTGTACATTTCCCTACCTAACTACTTTGTCAATTTTCAGTCTACAAACTCTAGATTTGCCATAAGAGGTACTGAGATCTTTTTAATAGGTTTTAGGCCAGATATTTGGCTGTAAAAGGGGCAAAGTTCAACGATTTGACCTTTAGAAAACTGTACCAAATTCCTCCGCTAATTTGGGGTATAAAACTTGATATTTTTTTGTAAGCTACTTGGCATCGATCAAATCATTTTACTTGATTTGAGCCCAAAAAATCAATTCTAAGAGTCAAAATTAGAGTCAAAGTTAATTAAAATATCACTTCTGCGGTCTATACCAAATTACTTAGCCAATTTTTGGTGTAAATATTTAACATTTTACATAGAGTATCTTCCGATATAGCGCAAGCCTTTTAATCGGTTCTGGCTGAAAATTTGCGCTGCCAAGGGATCAAAGTTAAAAAATTTGACCTTTGCGGTCTTTAGCAAATTATTAGGCAAATTTTGGGTTTAATCATTTTAAATTTTACATAAAGGGTATTCAGACATGCAACACGCTTTTTAATCAGTTTTTGCGCGATAACTTTACTGCCAAGAAGTCTAAGTTGAAAGGGTTGACCATTGCAGACCAAATTCCTCCGCTAATTTTGAGTCTAAACACTATAAATGTTAGATGTAGGTTACCTGGACATCAGTCAAAGTTTTTAATATATATATATATATATATATATATATATATATATATATATATATATATATATATATATGCACATAAAGTTATGGACAGTACAGAGCCCGGGGAAGGCCGGGCTGAACTGCTAGTATATATATATATATATATATATATATATATATATATATATATATATATATATATATACTAGGAGACGGATCTCACGTTGCTCGGGATTGAATGACAATGAACGAATCTTTCTCACGACCATATTTTATTGTTAGCGAAATAGGTGAAATAGCCCATCTTTTTAATCAAGTCGATTGATTATCTTCTTACGCTTGTAGAGAGACCCATCGGGGTGCACTGGGACGAATGTTCACATGCCTCTTCGCACTTACTTAATCAATAATACATTGTAGTCCCCATTGCACTGAAGAGAACCTAATGTTTATTTTATAAAGTTATTTTCATATATAATGGCTTGAATTAAAGTTAAAAATGCAAAAGTCAAGTATCATACTTCAATTGTGCTGTAGACAGACATATTCATTTCAAACGCGCTCCCGTTATATAAAAAATCTACTGTTTATTTTATATGTCTGGCCTTTCTGCTTGTGCAGTGATAATGGATTGAAATTACATTTGCAATGAAAAAGTCGTGTACGATGGTGCAATTTTGCTTGAAACAAAAATATTCATTTCGAACGCATCCCTTTCATATAAAAAAACCTGATAATTATTTTAAATGTCGGGCCGTTCAACTTGTGCGGTGATAAAACTTCTCAAACGCACTTGTGATATTACGCTGCGTAAGATGTTAATTTTGGTATGAAATCGCCTATTCTTTCTTTTATCTGCGTATTTCTATTATCGATTATCAATACTCATCCGATCAATACATTCCGATAAAAAAGCATTGCCAAGCACATAGATTACCTTCATGTAAAGTTCATATATATCGAACCAGCCGTTTTCGAATCCGTAGGGAACAAACTCATGCACACAGATTTTTTTTAATTATAGTATATATATATATATATATATATATATATATATATATATATATATATATATATATATACTATAATTTAAGATAACTAAAACGGTCCTAATTATCGGGCTTGAAACCGACGGTACCAATGACTTGTCTCATCTAACAACTTTCTGTACACAAAATACAATATATATATATATATATATATATATATATATATATATATATATATATATATATATGAAAATAATGGTTCCACCTTATTTTTTATTCAGATAGATTATGTCGAAAAGAATTAATAACGATTACCTGAAAGAAATTACAAAACTTCGACCAAAACGATATCGAGTGGGTTAGAAGGAAAGAGTAAGCTCAATTCTATAAGAGAAGGCCTATCTGGACATCCGACTTATCCGACTATGCTGCCTAGCATCTTCTCTACTCTTCTGATGTGAAGCATTAGGCTTCGAAATGCTTTGGCATAAAGAGCCCATTCTATCCCTCAACTAATGGTTTGTATTCTCCTATTGGATATATGAACCAATCTATATTTACCACTATATAGTTTTTGTGGCTTAATTTCCCTTTCCTATTTTTTCTCATATATATACACACACACACACACATCTAGCCGCACTGATGAGCTGTGAAACAGCGAAACAGTACTGTATGTGGATGACTATATATATATATATATATATATATATATATATATATATATATATAGGGTGACCCCAAAAACGGGTGTCAGCTATAATTAGGCCCCATTTCTTAGTGTTTTGTCCGAATGTAATGAAATTTTGGTCATAACTAATTGATTATATTCAAAACATCACATCAAACAGGGTAGTAATATGTGATAAATGGCCGCGTGGTTCTAGACGTTGTATCAAAGTTTACAGTTACCCGAAGATGCTGAGTTCAATCCTGAACGAAGGCAGTAAAAAGTAACATCCAAAACAGAGAATAAGCAACTATGTCCCAGAGCCTAGCTGGAGTCCGAACACGGTATCCCCGTAATAATAATAAAGGGTTGGGTTCGAGACTCCTAACAAACGATTCTCCAGTTCGATACAAAACACCTGCTGAAGGCCGGAGGGTAAAACGTCCGAAACGTTGTGACTATAACAACAAAGATGAGGAAGTCAGTCCGACAATCTCAATCAATGGAAACATTATGGTCTTTGGCCTTTTTTTCTCCGTTCTACAGCATGTCTAGATGACCTCCATTTAGCTTTCATTTATTTTTTTTTGGCGGGGGGGGGGCATCCTATATATTTATATATATATATATATATATATATATATATATATATATATATATATATATCCATGATATACGCACATATATATATGTATGCATACGTATGTATGTATATATATATATATATATATATATACGTATTATATATATTTGGATCTGTAGCAAACTGTCAGGTTTGACTTTAAGCCGACAAACATTGCTGCTAAAGGGTCAAAATTTAAATAACTATTTAACCTTGTAAGGGCAACTCAAATAAAACATTACTCCTTCTGTTACTTTTGTCGCATTCGCAAAATTAAACACTCATAACTGAAAGTTGCTTAGTTTTTTAAACTTTCTCATCCACTTGTTGGTAGCTGTAAAAATAAAATAGATAACGCCTATAATTTATTATACCATAACTGTTCACATTGAAACATTTATCACAATATTCTGTGGATCTATATTAAAACACTTTGTTAAACTTTGTGACATATTTCTATTCTATGGAGGTCAGGTGCGAATGAACACCCCATAATTTTATTATACCATATTTCTTCAAACTGAAACATAATTAACAAAGTGTACTTATACAGATAGATATGAAAAGTCTTTATTAAAGTGTGTGCCTATTTCCATTCTATGGAGGCCAGGTGTGAACGCAGACCCCACAATTGTATTATACCATCCCTATTTAAGTTAAAACATACTTATCAAAATATTATTATGTACATCTATATCAAAAACACTTGTAAACGTTTTTTTTAATTTTTCAATTTTGTATTTCCATACTTCACGGTACGGGTTTGAGCCTGCCTGCCTACTACCATTTTTTCTGAACCCACTCCTCCAAACACTCTGGCAATGGCTGGCACCCAGGCTAGTCTATAATATAAATCTCACTTGTCTGTTCAAATGTATATATATATATATATATATATATATATATATATATATATATATATATATATATATATATATATATATATATATATATCTGTATGCATGTATGTTTAAATGAATGTATATATGTATGTATGTACGTATGTCTGCCTTAAACTTTCGACAGAAGCGACGGATTTCCACTAGATTGTTATCATTTTGTAAGCTCTACATCTCGGACGACAAATATCGAAACATTGACAAAAAGATTAATCTCTTCTGGGTAATTTACTTCAAGGAGTGGTCGAATTTTTGCAACTAACTGTATAAATTGAATTTACTTTGCCTAATTGTAACGTTCCGAACTTCCGGTCCCGTCATGGAGTAGCAGTAAGACGTCAAGAGAAGGTAGTTTGCTCAAAGTATTGTTGGTAAATAAGTATCAGTAGTTTAGTGGGGGGATGCCTTTTTCTCTTCCCTGCAATCTCTTTCCCAGGGAAGAGACATTCGGGCTTGTGTCTGTTTTGTCGTTATTTCCATGGCCAGTGCTTGTCTGAGCTTCAAACTATGCCCCCCCCCTCGCCAAAATTTCACAAAAAAAGAAGACTCGTCTAGCTGAAATACTTTTCCGCACTTTTTATCTGTGCCTAAACCAAAACGTTGATTCCATGAACAAAGCTTCTTTCTTAGAACTGCACACCTCTGGAACTCTCTTCTGTTTGCTTGTTTTCCATCTGACTACAATTTGGTAGTCGTCAAGTCCGACGTAAACAAATTCTTGATGAACCGTCTCCTTAATTAATCCAATTTACCAAATTCTCGCTACTAACGATTATTACGATATTATCCCATTGACTACTGTAAACGCAATAACTCTTATCCTCGCGTCGCATCCGGGCCTTGATAAGAGGTTATTACTATGTAACAAAAAAAAATATGAAAGAAAATATGAGCGAGCAACACACAATCAAAGACATCTATTGTCTTACGAATATTAACAAAATCTTTTCAATATTCAATAAGAGCGTTCATGCTAGTGAGCACGAGACTTGCTGATAAATGTTGAAACTGTCCGGGAATGCGTAATATTAAAAAAAAAGAAAGACATTTTTGGGGACAATCACTCCTTTTCAAATAGGAATACAAAAGTTAAGCCGTGAAGTAGAGAAGACGATCTTCTGAATATCAAATAGATTTTATGCAGATTATGTATGGAAATATTGACTACGATTCTTTCTTTGTGTTCATATACGTTTTTTTTTTCTTCACCATTCCTTTTTTTTTCTGCATTGATATCAGTCTTCATAAGTACTCCCATATCTTTCTATATATCTATTAAAGTGAGAATGTCTGTGTGCGTATACGAGGGCACTTCTCAACCTTTATACTCAACGAATTTTTTTACATGTATGCTTGAAATTTGGATTATAAGATATTCAGACATGTGAAACAGTTTTTAATCCGTTTCGCTCCCGAGCAAAAACGGTCGTTAAAGGGTAAAAATTGTAAAATTGGTATGTGGGGCGGGTCATCTGATTTTTATCGGTGTGTTATCTGTTTCACGATTGCGCATGCGTTAATGGTTCACGTGACAGGTTCCTTATTTTGAATTAGTAGATCTAATTTGAATTAGTAGATCTAATTTGAATTAGTAGATCTAATTTGAACTAGTAGATCTAATTTGAATTAGTAGATCTAAACCACTTTTTAAAGGTTTTACTAAGCTGGCCTAATGGTTACGTACTTGGCTCACGGTCTTTAAGTTTTGTTTTAGATCTCAACTCGAGTGGGCTGTTTTTTTTTTACTTACAAGAAGTGAACTATTTAGAAGTGAATTGTTTTTGTTTTTATTTACAGGGAGTGAACTGCTTTTTTACTTACAAGAAATGAACTGTTTTTTACTTACAAGAAATGAACTGTCAAGAAGTGAACTGTTTTTTTTTACAAAAAATGAACTGATTAGATACTCATATGCACATGCGTCAGTTTCTGTATAGATTAAAATATAATATTTATGCATACTATACAATCAGACAACGCCGGACGAATTGATATATATATATATATATATATATATATATATATATATATGTGTGTGTGTGTGTGTGTGTGTGTGTGTGTGCGTTTGTGGATAAAAATGAGGGATATATATATATATATATTTATATATATATGTATATATATATATATATATATATATATATATATATATATATATAGGGGCAGATGCCTACATACATAGATTTCGTGTAAATCTAAATATTTTTGTATTAGATCTCATTGTGATAAACGGGTGCTTGATATTAGAGATAGAAATCCGTGAATAATGACGTGAATAATCAATGATTGCACTCAGATTCAAATCCAAATGTCCGTAGAATTCAAATTCTCCGTCCGTGGACAGTAATTGTGGCCACTTAAAGGTTTTAATGCATATTAGAATATCCTCCATTTTCTGCATCAGTTTTTACGCACTGAAATTTTAATCGTGTTGCTTTTTAATTACAAAACCGTCGGGTTTCTATACCTTTTGAAACCGACTATATAAATATAACTAACGAAGATAAAACATATCTCTTTAATGAAAGATAAAGATGGAATCTTTTTTTTCCTATTGTTTATTTTTATTGCTATACTAGCCTAGCTGTCCGGCGTTGCCCGGTAGTTTGGAGGTGTGTCTTAAGCAAAAAAATAAAAATTAAAAAAAAATAATAAGTGGTAGTAGGCAAGCAGGCTCAAACCCGTCCCAGGAAGAAGGAAAAGAATGTAAAGAAAAAAAAGCGGGACATCTTTTCCGTTGCATCCATCACTAAAGCGGAAGTGGTGAAGGTTTACATTAAGACTAGTTAATCGAAAAGACTGTAAGACTTTCGAAAATATCGCCGAAAAAAGCGACCCCTCCTTATAGAAAAGTGCCCAGTTGAGGATTACGGAATTAATGTTTTCATCCAATTTTTCGATATTTGTCCTCCGAAGGGTCGCGCATATAAAAGATACAGATCTCGGGAAAATCCGTCGCTTCTGTCGAAAGTTTTAGGCATACACACATACATACATACATACATACATACATACATGCATGCATACATACATTTAAACAGACAGGTAAAATTTATATTATAGAAGATAAAAGTCTCTAAGTTTGTCTCCCTATTAAAAATATATACTGGGACGTATATTGAATATAGTGTTAACGGAAACTTAATTTGCTTCAATAAACAAAGATAGTATCTTACCGTCATTTATTTTAAGGTATTTAAGTGGTAGTTTATTGCCGAGACAAGTGCGTCATATATCGACGTTGCGGTTTTATTTGCTGCTGAAATCACTGGGGATAATAACGCTAGCGAATAGGAGTATATATTTACTTTGCCTTCCCACGGGACAGAGTTAGACACCAGGGTCGTAGAATAACGAAACGTCTAGCGTCGCGTTTGGATCGTTCGCTCTATGCAAACATGTGATTTATTTTTGCGTTATTTTTTTTTAATTTAATGTTGTTTTTTTTTTTTTAATTCAATAAGCATGTTGGTTGTCTCTATAAAAGAAGAAAAAAAACTTCCATGTTGGAACTTGTTCGGTTTGAACTTTTTATTTTGTCACAAATAAAAATAATCATATCTATTACCGTGCACGTATGTTTCATTTTGTAAGACCTTTCAAATTTTGCAGAGAGAAAATATGATATGCCATGACTGGCGTGAAGCAAAATTAAACATCTTATATATATATATATATATATATATATATATATATATATATATATATATATATATATATATATATATATATATATACTAGCTTTAGAGTAAATTCCGATATTGCTGTTATGTAACATCTGATTAATCACAGCTTACTTTGCACCACAACCGTTTCAAAGTTTTACAATAGGCTTTCTCAGCCTTATATATAAAAAGCGAAAAGTCGACATTCGTGAATTCTGCCAGTATGTTCGGCCGATTTTCTGTCCAAAATCTCTAAAATAAAATCAATAATGACCACTGATACGTTAATCCCATGTCTCAATCACCATGTACAGTGCAAAGCAGGAAGAACGTTAACTGAACGCACTTTCCTTTTGTATTACAAGGGAGAGAGAGAGAGAGAGGAGATAGATAGATAGATAGATAGATAGATAGAGAGAGAGAGATGCAGACAAAGAGCCAGAAAGAGAAAGCGAAATAGTAAATGTAAGTAATAAAAAAGAGTGGCTGTGTGAGGGTGTCTGTGGGAGAGAGAAATACATTATTTCTACTTGAAACATGCACGTATTTCGATGTGGACATGTACCTTTGTGTATTTCCATATTTATATGCAGACAAACAGAAACTAGGGAATTAACATATATACGCCATCGCCACGTTGACACGCTTGGTTCTCGATAGATCATCGACATTAAGCAACGTAAAGAATTGTCAGTAATAAATAGGCGACCAAATGACAATATCAGGCGCACACATTCCTGCAAAAATGTAAAAAAAAAAATAGCAGAGACGTGTCATCATATCTTATAAATAACATACATTTTCCACTGGAATCTTTTTAAAAAATTTAATTTGCAGGAAGCTGTCCAAACTCTGTCAAGGTGAATGCCTAACCTGATTGCTTAATATACGGTATAAACGCGTTGACACATTATTTCTCCTCATATCACCGAGGGTAAGAGATATCGGGCTTGGTCAGTAGTCGATGGGGGACTATTTGAGGATTTATCCTGATTTTACCGGAAGCGAGTTTTTAAAGTATTCAGGGATGTAGGTAAAGGGCGTGTGCGCGCACTGCGTGTAACTGGTAGCATCATTTTATTTGCAATATTTCTTTTATTTGTAAATAGGATTTTTTGCAAAAAGAAACATACGTGCACGGTAATAGATCGGATTACCTTTATTTTTGATACGAACAAAGCTTACACATAACAAGTTTAAACATGAAGATGTTCTTTCTCTTTTGGGAATCACCAAGATAATTATTGAATTAAAAATAATAATGAAAATAAACATACAAACAATAGCGCAAAATTAATGTATTTGCATATAGCGAATGACGCCAAACGCAACACTAGATGTTTCATTATTCTACCCCAAAAAGAATTATCTTTAAGTTCGTATGAATCTAGAGCAAAAACTAATGTCGCTTGAAATCATCTCCCCCTAAACTGATACACATGTGCTGGGTATTACTTGCTAATTTGGTATTAAATAGAAAATCTTTCACATGCGGAAGTCAGTCACAGTGCGTGCTTCATCTAGATGACGTAATTAAGAGAGGATATAGGATTTATCTATATTGTTTTATTATTATTATCCGACAGTGGCTGTCTAGGGAATGGCCGTGTCTTGTATACCATATATACACAAATGATGACTACGTACGGGATGAACAAAAATAAAGTAAAAATAAATGAAAATTAAGATTCACAGATGATTCGAACCTGTACATAAAAATCGATTTTTGAGTGGGGATGGTGCTGATGGTGGTGGTTCGTGGATTGTCATCTTTTAAGCGTGAATATTTGTGTTTTTGACTTGGCGTTCTTCTCAAAGCACATTTCTATTGTTTTGTTTTGGAATACTCTGTCTAGATTTTACTAAGATAAAACGGAGAGCTACACAAAAAAAAAAAAAAAAAACAACAACAAAGAAAATGGATCGTGAGACTGTGAAACAGAAAATATTACCGCTCACCAAAACAAATATTGAACGTTAAACTAAATTGGAACATAGATATACTCTATTCTTTGATCATTGCGATAAAACAAAACAATATATATATATATATATATATATATATATATATATATATATATATATATATATATATATATATATATATACATTCGTAATCCTATCTGTTTGCTTGATTGTTCACAATTTGATTAATATATACACATGTTTCTTTATTTTACTTTTTCATTTATTTCTATATATAGTATCATTCTTGCAAAATATACAATTAAGAGATAATATCATTTGCACATTACATTAAGAATAATCGATTATATTAAATAAGAGTTTTTTAAAATTATATTTTCACCCCAAACAAGGCACATTGCCACTTTAGTGTAGGGGGCTACTATCAGGGTCAGCAATTACTGGGGCACTATGTTGGGATTTGGGTAGCAAGATGTCGGTTCACGTTACACTTGAACTTCTGCATGTCAGTACAGTTAGGGAAGCAGGGACCTGGAATGGAATTCCAGAGTCTAGCGGTTCTGGGGAAGAAACTACTGGAGTAGAAAGAGCTTTTACATCTAGGGATCTCTACTGTGTGGGGATGGGATTTAGCTGCCTGTCGGGTTTGTCGAGGGTGTCTACGTCGTGGCGGCACAAGTGTCTGCAGTTCGTCAGAGCATTCACCATTAAAATACTTGTAGAACAGGCAGAGGGATGCAACGTTTCGTCGATGGGACAGAGGCTGAAGCTTAGATTCGAGTTCAGGGCCTATCAGATTGGCGACTCTCTTTTGAACCTTGTCTAGGAGCGAGACACTAGCAGCAAATGCACCAGCCCAAATGTGACAATAATACTCCATACATGGGCAAATGGTTGCCTTATAGAGGTACAGGATACTTTCAGGTGTCAGTAGTTTTCTAGCACGGTAGAGAGAGCCTACCTTTTTCGCAGCGGCCCTGGCAATGTTTTCAATATAATTGTTCCAACTCATGTTTCCTGTGAACGTTAGGCCAATCAGTTTGAAAGATGTACTCTCAGACAGGGAGTCACTGGCCAGTGCTATTGGTGGCAGAGAAGGTTTCTTGTAATTATTGAAGGAAACCAGTTTAGTCTTGGCAGCATTGAATGTGACCATTCATTTATGTCCCCATTCCACTACAGATCGGAGGTCATCCTCTAGAGTTTTTGCCATTTCTTTAGATATGCGCTCATCTGTTTTCCTGTCATGCCTGTTATAGTGTGTTGTGTCGTCAGCATATATACCCATCTCAGAGGCAGTTTTGTCGGGGAGGTCATTAATAAATATAAGGAATCTTTATCAATGTTTCTAACGAGGGAATTGTTTTAAGTGTTCTATTTAAAATTGTTATTTAATAAATTTTAAACAATAGTTAAATTGATAACATATTTAATTTCTTTTATTTGGAATTATTATTCCAACATTTATTTTTCAAAACACTTTTTTTAGAGTTATTTTCCCCTAGAAACTTCCGAACATTTCATTTGTTTGTTTTTATTCTTTAAACGGCTATACAGAAATCGGTAAATTTTTACGATGTGACCCAGCGTCGATCAAGACATAAAATAAATAAAGATCTACTACTCCCCTCTCTAAATTCCACAATTTACACTTTCCTTTCTTTTGTACCGTTAATCTCATCATTTACAAACTTAACTTCCTAATTAAAAAAGGTAAACTTTTACGACGTGATTCAGCGTTGTTTATTTATACATACATACATATATATATATATATATATATATATATATATATATATATATATATATATGCTAGTATCCATGCTAGTATATATATGTGTGTGTGTGTGTGTGTGTGTGTGTTTGTGTGATAAGGATATGTATAAATATAAATTATGTATTGCATACATTATCATTCAGAAAGAAAGGACGTTTTGGCCAATCACAACTCATCAGTCTTGCTACACCAGCATACATCATAAGCCGGCGATAGAACCAATAATTACTTAACTAATTATAAGTTGTGGTTGCCAGTAACGATATCTACAAGATTTTAAATAAAAATTAACCACTACTTTACATCACCATATAACACACACACACATACACACACACACACACACACACACACACACACACACACACACACATATATATATCGAATTAATACGTAAGTATTAGATACGTTTGAAATCCAAATCACAACGCAATATTATAAAGGATACACAATATTTATTTGTTTGAAATTAATATATTTCGAAGTAAAACTTATTTTCAGAATTTAGTAAATTTTCTGTCTGTTTTTTCTTTCTTGTCATGGAGGAGAAACTTAGTTATTATTAGAAAGTACGCATGTTGTTCCTCTGCAGTTTTTTTTTAAATGCTGAAAGGGCGTTAGCTATACGATATTCAGTTAAGGTTGTAGATTACGTGATAAAAGCGCCCGTTAAATAAAATTAATACGTATTATTAGATACGTTTGAAAGCCAAATCATAGTTTGGATGTCATGAGATATAGTCTGGTTCTTACAGCAATTAAATATGTATAATTGTAAATACATACATACATACATACATACATATCCATATCAATATATATATATGTATATATATCATATATACATATATAATTTATGATATATATATATATGTATATACACATTTCCCTATATATATATATATATAGTATTTGAAGGTAAACAGTTACATATGGTCGCTACAAACAGCCATCTGGTTCAGTCGATGTGACTTCTTAAGGCGACCCTGAACACATCGACGCCACAAATAAAAATCTGTTTTTTCTTTTTGGCGTCCATTGGTTCAGGGTCGCCTGAGGAAGTCTCATTGACTGAAACAGATGGCTGTTTGTAGCGACTATATGTAACTGTTTACTTCAAATAAAATATATTTTGCTCTTTTTATTGAGCACTATCTAACAAACTCGTTGTCTTCATTAGTCCCGACTTTTGAATATCGCTTACCTATATATATATATATATATATATATATATATATATATATATGTATATATATATAATTTACTTATTAAATTTCGATTATGTTCATATATGAATTTTGAAAAATGAGAAATTATGTATATTTGTATATAGATTACAGTTGTATTTTGTGTCTGATGACTAGCCACTTTGGAATATCTTTTAACAAAATAATTTTTAAGATTATTCAAATGGTTACAAAACAATTTCAACTCTAAAGTAATAAATCTTATGGTAAACCAGTAAATTAAAGCTTTATTTATTGCGATTTTACTTTTATATACATGATGATTGCAACTTCTTGTCAGATGCGTGCCACTCTCTCAGGCACATAAAGTCTATGAGCCCAAAAATGACTTCCATCGCCACAGGACCTTTTTAATACATAAATGCCTGGGGGAGTATCTTTACAGAGATAATGTTACAGAGTCTTAGCTTTGTACGGCAGCTAAGTCTCTCTCTCTATATATATCTCGGTTCAAAATGTTGAGATTCACCAACAAGCAAGAGCAAGATAGCCAGCAACAAGTTAAACTGTAAATCAGCTTAATGCGGTTACTGGTCTCCCGCTTTATGGTTTTTTAAATCAGAGATTTGCTTCTCCTAGAAAGGTTTCCTTCACCACGGCTTACGGGTGCCCTCTTCACCCCACCACACACATACATAAACACAAACACACACGGTGCTAGTTGGCCGTTGACCCCGAAAAAGGGTTCATTTGCCCTTTGGAAGGTTTTGTTCTTAATCCGGCAGGGAGACTAGCCACCCTCCTCATTAAAATTTCTCTCTCTCTCTCTCTCTCTCTCTCTCTATATATATATATATATATATATATATATATATATATATATATATATATATATTATATATATATATATATATATATATATCAGATTAAATACTTAATAAAACACTTTGAAAACGAGTCAAAACATATTTAATCTGAAAAGGAAAGACTAGATAAGTGGATGGTCCTTAATTCGCGGAGTTTCGAAGAAATACTTTCCTTCTCATCAGAGGGTGGGAATTACCAACATGTGGGATGGGATTTTGCTTGCAAAAGTATTTGACGAAATTTTTGTTATCAATTAAGATCTTTGACTTACTTGCAGTTTCATCAAATACTTTTGCAAGCAAAATCGCATCCCGCATTTTACTGATTCCTACTCTCTGATGAGAAGGAAAGTATTTCGTCGAAACTCCTCGGATTAAGGACTATACATTTATTTAGTTTTTCCTTATGTTTTTAACCCTTTTTCAAAGGGTTTTATAACATGTTTTATAACTATTTGCTCTTATTATAAGCTCTATCTCCTATTTGGTTTTATCGAGCTTTTACATCTGTTTGAGATTACTTTATAAATATTAATTCTTTAATATTATAATATACTTTAGATTCACCATCTTTGATCATTTTGGTAAATTTAATTGTAATTTTTATGCTATAGATATACTAGCAAAAATACCCGTCGTTGACTCGGTTCAAAAACAGCCTACAGAAAATGGATTCATATTTATGAAAGTATGATACGTTATGAAAAGGAAGTGTTGTAAAAAGATAGCTTCGCATTTCGGGGTA